>NW_027507788.1:190592534-191192534 GCF_037356315.1 Lithobates pipiens | reverse complement strand
TACACACGGTCGGACAAAGTTGTCGGAAAATCCGATTGTACATAACATGATGACATTATTTCGCTACGACGGGACTACGTTCAGGCTAGTAGCCAATAGCTTTGGTCTAGGAATTTGATCTGAGCATGCGCGGCACTTTGTCCTTCAGAGTAGGCTACACATGATCGGAGTATGTCCGATCGGAGCATTTTGTCTGAAAATTTTACCGGCAAGTTGGAAAAGTTGGTCCGTCGGATATTCCGACGGAAACAGTCCGATGGAGACCACACACAGTCGGAATATCCGACAAAACGGTCCGATAGGACACATTCCGTCGGAATCTCCGACCGTGTGTACAAGGGCTAAGAGTGTTAAAATAAAAGTGGGTGCACCGAAGGTGAGATTGCCAATGGGCGAATTCGGTAAGATGGCCAGTGGGCTGGCCCTGAAGAATGTTGTCGGTCAGGCCCGGGGGGGCCCAGGCTTAAAGTGGTGTAAGGGGCCCCAAAATTTCTGATGGCTGCCCCGCCTGCAGGTAATAGGATGGGCACCATTATTCATAGCGAATCCCCCCAAGAAAATACTAACTTTTTTCATATGAATACACTGCATATTATTTTAAAGGAGAAGTACAGCCAAAGCTCATTTAGCTGTACTTCTCCTATGGATCACGGAAGTGAAGTTCCTTCTGCACGCTTGTGACCCATTTTCAGCAGACTGCGGCTGAAGCCTCGGCTGACATCACAGAGCCAGTCCAGGCTTGGAAAATATTGTGACCATATGGTCAAGATCCGCCCACATGCCTGGACTGGCACCCAGCCTAACCTCTCAGCGAGCCGCTGTGAGCCTGAACCGGCCGATCCTACCCCTCCACAGCCCAGCGCTGGAGGGGCAGAGCAGACAGTGGTGACTGACTGTCACAAGCCATCTGCTCAGGGAGCTCTGAGAACTTAGCGATCAGCGGTGTTTGATTGCTCGGTTCTCAGCCTTAGAGCCAGTGGGTGACAGATGCATTCACCTAAATAGGTATGATTCCAAAATAAAAAAATTCCCATACTTCTCTTTTAAGTAGTTTATACTGCCTAAAAACGGCTCTGTTAGCAAGCAAAACACCTGCAGAAGAATCCTTTGTTTTAAGAAGCCACTCCATCAATCATACCATGAGTAGTTTTGGGTCAGTGGGCTGGGGAAGAGGTTTGGCTTTACTGCCTCATAACTACAATGTGGTGCAGTGATTGTGAAATGGCTATTTTGACAGAGCCTTTTCACACAAAGCTTTTACTTTGTGACAAGTTCCCTTTAAAGCTGACTGCACACTGGCAGATCTTCCAATTTGGAAACCAGACAATCTAATCTATGAGCCAACGGGCACGTTCAAGAGGACTAAGATCATATTCTACAGTTGGCAACAATAGAAAAGGATCAAACACATTATCCTGCCACTGTAATATTTTAGGTGCAGGGTTTGCCTGGCTGCTAGGTTTTGTCTAGAACTGGCAATGTAAACAATAAAGCGTACCATAAAATATTTTGAGTAGCTATTTCAAAGCTGTTCATGACCTAGCAAAACTGGCAAGAGATGTGGAAACTATTGATGGGAGCTGGAAGAAGACAATGACCAACTTTTGCCAAGCCCTGTGTTATGGAAACTTGGGGAGGCCCTTAAAAGATTAGGTATTTCAAGGGGGAAAAAAAAGAACTCTCTCGTCTAAATGGGATCTTTTCTTTTAGTAACATACATTAGATGGCATCTACTTAGCACAAGACACCTTGGGAGAGGCTATTGTTTGCAGTATTAAGGCTCCATGCACACTGAAGCTCAAAAAATCTTTTTCTGGACGCCAGATTGCTGGCAGAAAATGCTGGTTGAAAAACGTGCTTTTAACAGCGTTTTGTACTAGCGTTTATGAGCGTTTATTAGTGTTAGTTTTTATGGGCATTTTCAATAAAAATACACAGAGGACACTCCAAAAATCCCACAGTGCATTCCAAACTCCCACAATGTATTGAAAAAATAGAAAGCGGAACACTAATTAACACGTATTTATGAGCATTTATAAGCGTTTATCGGTGTTTGTCGTTTTTTGGCGGTGAAAAACGGCACTTTGAAAGCGAATTTCTGGCGTTCAGAAAAAAGCCCAAACACTCCACTGCTCATCAAAGCTAAAAAACATCCATGTGTGCATGAACACATAGGCTAACATAGAGTGGAGTTTATGGGCTTTTAAAAAAAAAAACGCCCAAACTCCAATAAACTGCAGTTTATAATCTCCAGTGTGCATGGAGCCTTAAAGTGTAATTAACCACTTCAATACAGGGCACTTAAACACCTTCCTGCCCAGACCAATTTTGAGCTTTCAGCGCTGTCGCACTTTGAATGACAATTGCGCGGTCATGCTACACTGTACCCAAATGAAATTTTTATCATTTTTTTCCCACAAATAGAGCTTTCTTTTGGTGGTATTTGATCACCTCTACGGTTTTTATTTTTTGCGCTACAAATAAAAAAATACCGAAAATTTTGAAAAAAAAAATGTTTTTTTTTGTTTCAGTTTCAAAACTTTGTAAATAAGTAAGTTTTCTCCTTCACTGATGGGCACTGATGGGGCTACACTGATGGGCACTGATAAGGTGGCACTGATGGGCACCAATGTGGCACCAATGAAGTGGCACTGATAGGCGGCACTGATGGGCGACACGGATGGACACTGATAGGTGGCACAAATTGGCACTGATAGCTGGCACGGATGGGCGGCACGGTTGGGCATGGATAGGCGGCACAGGTGGGCATGGATAGGCGGCACAGGTGGGCATGGATAGGCGGCACAGGTGGGCATAGATAGGCGGCACAGGTGGGCATGGATAGGCGGCACAGGTGGGCACTCATAGGCGGCACAGGTGGGCACTCAGGCGGCACAGGTGGGCACTCAGGCGGCACAGGTGGGCACTCAGGCGGCACAGGTGGGCACTCATAGGCGGCATCGGTGTTATAGTAATGGATGCCAATCAGTGCCAAACAATAATGCATGCCAATCAGTGATGCCCATTGTGGCCACTGATTGGCATCCATTATGGGCACTGATTGGCACCCATTGTGCTGACTGGCACCCTGGTGGTCTAGGGAGGATTATGGATTTTTATTACCTTTTCCCTGGTGGTCTAGTGGTGTCCCTGGTGGTCCAGTGTGGGCATCCTCGGGGGGGGCTGTGCTGATAATCGATCAGCACAGACCCCCCCTGTCAGAGGAGCAGCCGATCGGCTCTCCTCTACTCGCGTCTGACAGACGCGAGTGAGGGAAAGCCGATCACCGGCTCTTCCCATTTACACTGTGATCAGCCGTGATTGGACACGGCTGATCACATGGTAAAGAGTCTCCGTCGGAGACTCTTTACCGAGATCGTAGTTGCCGGGTGTCAGACTGACACCCCGCAACAACGATCGCCGCGATGCGCGCCCCCGGGGGCGCGCAGCGGCTCATAATCCTAATCACGTCATATGATGCATTTTTTTTCCATTTTGGATAGAGTAGAGAGGCCCCCTGTTTTTATTGCCATCTGTGGTCCCGTTAGGGAGATTCATCCTCTCTCTTTGTCCTGTTTACCGAGAAAGTGAGAGAAAAATCACAAATTTTTGGTTGAAACCAGAGCAGTAATAGAGGGAAATTATTTTAAATGAGTACACCAGCTCAGGTGACACCAAGGAATTCCCTCACTTTGGAAGGGTTTTCTCTCACTTTCTTTTATGGTTATGGAATAGGAAGTGAGGGGAAATCTAACCTATGGGATACAAATAGCAAAAAAAGAAAACTGAAGGGTTACAACCCTCTATAGTTGCACAATTCTGGCTAAAATTAGAATCACAATTTGCTTAGAATAAAGATCACGATTCTCTCACGATTCTCACAGTGTAACATCATCTTTCACATTATACAAACAAACTGGGCTAGCTTTACTGTTTTTTTTTTTTTATATTAATTTAAGTGTGTTTTTCCCCCAAAAAATTGTGTTTGAAAGACCGCTGTGTAAATACAGTGTGACAAAAAAATATACAGTACATATAATGTTTGTGAGTTCTAAGTAATTTTCTAGCAAAAAAAATACAGAAATATACTTGTAAACAAGTGTCAGAAAAAGGCTTATACCGCGTACACATGGTCGGATTTTCCGACGGAAAATGTTCGATGGGAGCTTTTTGTCGGAAATTCTGACCGTGTGTAGGTTCCATTGGACATTTTCCATAGGAATTTCCGACACACAAAATTTGAGATCTGGATCTCAAATTTTCCTACAACAAAATCCATTGTTGGAAATTCCGATTGTGTGTGTACACAATTCCGAAGCACAAAGTTCTACGCATGCTCGGAATCAAGCAGAAGAGCCGCACTAGCTATTGAACTTCAATTTTCTTGGCTCGTCGTACGTCACCGCATTCTTGACATTCGGAATTTCTGACAAAATTGTGTGACCGTGTGTATGCAAGACAAGTTTGAGCCAACATCCATCAGAAAAAATCCCATGGATTTTGTTGTTGGAATGTCCGATTGTGTGTACGCAGCATAAGTCTTTAAGTGGTTAAACTGACCTCATTTACAGACCAAAGTACATCCCTATGATCTAAAACAGTGGTTCTCAACTCTTGTCCTCAGGACCCACTAACAGGCCAGGTTTGCAAGATAACTGAAATACATCACAAGTGATATAATTTGCTGCTCAGTGATTGCAGTATTCTAGTCTGCATCCCCCCAAGGTAATACTTAAAATCGGAGTCCTGAGGACAGGCGTTGAGAACCACTGATCTAAAGGAACCCAATGATACAATGCTTATAGTTGTCTCATGGCTGAGCAATGTTCATAAACATTTGCCAGGTTGTTTTTTTTTGACAGCTCTGAGCAGAGAATGGCTCTGCTTTTGTTACATAGAATCGTGTAAATGCCCGATTAAGATCGTGAGGGGGGTTGAATCGAGATTGCAATTATTTAATGATTAATCGTACAGCTCTAAAACCCTCCCTTACTCTATCCAAAATGACAAAAAAGGTTTTGCCTTTATTTACACTGTAAAGTGGTTGTAAACCTCTGACTTTAAAAATGAAGAAAGCATGGGTTAAATCCTAACCACGACACTACCTGCCTGGAACATTCATGTTCTCCCAGTGCCTGCCTGGGTTTCCTCCCACACTCCAAAGATGTGTTGGTAGGTTAATTGGCTTCTATCTATATTGGCCTTAGTATGTGTATGTATGAATGTGAGTTAGGGACCTTAGATTGTAAGCTGCTCGAGGGCAGGGACTAATGTGAGTGTACAATATACTTTATATGTGTAGTGCTGCGTAAATTGTCAGCACTATATAAGTACCTCAAATGTATAAATATCCTTCAATAGCGTACAGTTGCCACAATCCAAAGCATTGAGTGTGATTTTTGTCTGCAGTCTCATTACTCTTCTATCTGCATGAGTTCTTTCTGATAGGCTATGCTGACTCCAAGGGATTGAGGTGGAGGTCGAGGTGGTAGGGAGGCTCCAGCACATGTGCATGTTTCCCTATGAGCTTGTGTGAAGTGATGTGTGTCCCTTACATCCACTCTGGTCTCAGATTACACTCAGCTTTCCTCTCTGACCCGTTCAGCATGTGACATCAGAATCCCACCCCTGCCTGCTGAAGCTGAGAAATAGCTTTTGATCTCTGTGTCACTCTAATAACACTGTGGAACACTCCAATGTTTGATGTTAGTGAGGAAAAGTGTCCCTCCTCCTCTGAGGCTGCCATGTCCCTGCCATAGATCCCCGTGGAGGCTGCAGCTCCAACTCCACCTATTCCGACCTCGCAGAGTAACTGGCCCCCCAAAGGACCACATTGCCCTACAAATGTCCATCTCCCACAAGGGTTGGTGAACAAAAGCTCACCCGGCTATCTCAGCTCCAGAGGTACTTTGATGCCCACATTTTTCAACACTTAGGGGTATGTGTTCCCATATCTGTTGGAGGACAAACTCAGACAGCTGAAAGAGGAAAGGCCAAAGATTTACAGCTGTGTTGTCTGGGAGAAACTCTGAGTTCCGGTACCAAATTTAAAAGTTCCATCGGATCTACAAAGAATGGAACATTGGTCACCATAGCTATATGGCCTGGAGTGAACTAGTCATGCTGGACTACACTGGACTGGACTACACTTATCTGGTATTACACCAAGTGTCCGGTGTCCACCCTTGCATGGGGGAGAGAATCATGCTCCCAGACCCCAACTTTTATGCTTAAACGGGAGATTCACTTGTTGTTTCACGGTCTACCTACTTGCTATGTTTGCACTGTTTGACATGTTTTATAGTAACATTTACATTGCATTTTTTTAGGGTTGTATGCTGTATTTAAGAATTTTTTACAGCTGGGATGGCATGCAAAAAGGGAAGGGCGAATGTAAGCATGGTGAAAATGTGTGTGTAATTAGTTTTCCAGCAGCCGGTCCAGGCTGGGGAATAGGGTTAAACATTTTCAACCCAGTGCCTGGGATTTTGGTTCTGGCTGGCCAGCCTTTGCTAAAAAAAGGGGAACATTCAGGATACGAGAGTGTCGGGAACTGGAAACTTGGGTAGAGAAGCATCACAGACTTTCCTGTGGGCACGAGAATGTCCCTGAAAAAAAAACGAGGATCACAGACAGCAATCCAGTCATGGACAGCCCCATAACAGACTCTCGCCTAACGGAGTTATGTCTAGACCACTACGCTATTTTAGTTAGGATCAGGTCCAGGATGTTGTTCATTCTGTACCGTCATGCTACATTTTTACAGTATATTAACTATTATGAACCCGATCTGAAGTTATTCAAAGGGTTGCATGTTGGTTCTCGTGTATTCCAAAGAACCAGGATCTGTAAATGTGAGGTATAAATTAACACCACTACAAAAGGTTAACTCGGCAAGACAAGAAGAGGAGTGCAGTTGCTGTGGGTAATCAAGTGAAGGAAGGAGCTGCAAGCAATCAGTCGTTAAGCATGGTGCCTGGTAAGATGACAGGCCCTACGGTAGTGAGGGGGGTCAATGTTCTGGCTCCCTCCCTAATGGTTAGTATCCAGTAGCAACTGGATCTGAACCTGCATTATGGAGATCTATGGCCTGGTCACGAGGTATGGGAAGGGAAAAATTAAGTGTGAGCATGCATGAGGCCCACGCTATGTGCTCGGCGGGACCCTATTTTGTTACTGGGATTGAACTAACAGAGGTATGCTAGACTGGTATAGTGGGACGCAGACTCAGTACCTCTCTTCTATTCCAACATGTGCATGTGCCATAATGGTGGCACCGGGGGCGGGGTTCAGAGCCACTACAGCGAGGACTGAAGTTCCTCTTCAAGAGACTGAAATTCAGCCATTGAACACTATGATTTTCATAGATAATGGCTGTATTTTATTGCCACACTATGATTTTATATTTTACAATGCTGTGACAGAAAATTAATTAAATTACTAATCAATGCAAAACAGAGCACGTTTTCCTGAAATTCCACTTTCAAAGGTAAGCTGTTTTAAACTTTTAGAAGTACAGGTAAATACTCTGCTACCATTATCTTTGTTAGCAAGAATACTTCTTCTGAACACCTTAGTGATGCTGTTTTTCACTTTGCCACTTGACCTCCCTGATTGTGGGTCTAAAGTTGGCCATAGGCTGATAGGCGTTCCTGCCACCTGCCACCAAGTCCAATAAAAATGTTCATATTGTACACTGAGGTGCTTCCATTAGTCAGGGGGGTACCGTATATACTCGAGTATAAGCCGAGATTTTCAGCCTCTTTTTTGAGGCTGAAAGTGCCCCCCTCGGCTTATACTCGAGTCACCGCTGTCTGACTGCCCGAACAGATAGGCGGAACACTGACTGCTGGGAAATTGAGTGTTCCGCCTATCACAGGCGGAGGCGGAGGCGCGGCTTTTGAACAGGGGAATGGCCGCCAGGGCGCCGACGAAGAGCGGCGATCCTGGCATGGGACGACACGGAGGCTCGGGACGGGACGACACGGAGGCTCGGGACGGGACGACACGGAGGCTCGGGACGGGACCGGACGGAGGCTCAGGACACAGGTAGGCTGGACACACAAGGCTGCACGGACACACACACACACACACACACACACACACACACACACACACACACACACACACACACACACAGGGATGGATGGATGGACACACACACACACACAGGGATGGATGGATGGATGGACACACACACACACACACACAGGGATGGATGGATGGATGGACACACACACACACACACAGGGATGGATGGATGGATGGACGCACACACACACAGGGATGGATGGATGGACACACACACAGGGATGGATGGATGGACACACACACAGGGATGGATGGATGGACACACACACAGGGATGGACGGACACACAGGGATGGACGGACACAGAGGGATGGACGGACACACACAGGGATGGACAGGCATATCTCACCCTCGGCTTATACACGAGTCAATAGGTTTCCCAGTTTTTTGGGGGTAAATTGGGGGCCTCGGCTTATACTCGGGTCGGCCTATACTCGAGTATATACGGTAATTGATTAATGGGGCTTGGCTCCAGAGAGTATGCCTATGCCTAAAGGCATGGAAGTCAGACTACTATTAAAGTTCAACTAAGATCAGAGGAAAGCAAAGAAAATGTAACAATGTACATCTTGTGGTGCTTGACTGTAGGCAGGACTTTTACACTTTAAAATGGTTGACAGGTTCACTTCAAGTAAAAGCTTTGCCTAATTCCTTGCAGTCATTAATTTAGCTAGCTGTGTGTGTGTGTGTGAGCATGTATGTGTGTGTTTTTTACATTTAAAACTAAGCTTAAAAGTTTATGTTACCCCAACATTTCATATTCCTGATATGTGTCTGTTGTACTATGTACTTGTATGAAAAAGTATCTTGTTCTCTTTGTATTGCTTCCTTTGTGTGATATGCCTGATGATCCTTCCAGTCCCTTTGCTTTTCTTTTTGAAACTGACCACGCTAGGCATGACAGCACACCTATGCTAGCATTGTAAGTTTTCTGCCTGTGTTAGAAGCACGGCCTTCCTATCCTCCAATGGCCAGGAATTGTGTTGACACCCCCTCCCCTGCCAAGCTCTTCACTGGGAATATTGGTATACTGCTGTTTCTGTTCCTCCTGCTGACACGCCCCCCTGCGATCTACACCCCAGATTTCTAAGGCCCTTATGCAGCTGAGAACAGAGGTCAATGGATCAGATAGAAAAAAGAAAAAAGGTATTTAGAATGTTTTTTTTTTTTTATCTATACACAAATGTTTTGCCTTTCTATTTAAAACTAAATGGGTTGTTTTACAAGGTAAGGGTTCACATACAGTATTCTTTAAGCATTTGTGTTTTTATGTCTTTCCCAGAAAACAGGTATACTCCAGGCCAGCATCATAGCCTCAAGTTTAAGCAGGCCACGTCCTGGAATTGGCATCACAAACACGCTTAAGCTACCAGAGGGAATTGTCTGCACATCTTCCAGTAACCGCAGGAAATGCAAGGCGATATCCCCAGCGAGAGACTCCTCACCCCACATGGAGGCAGCAAAACGCTCCGCAATGGGATAGCTTTTTTATCTTTATTCACCGGCATCTGCAGATTAACCCTTTTAGACACCAAGGTGGTGAAGCCAAATAGTGATATCATAGATTGTTTAGGATCACAACATTTGTTATTAAAGCTGGATACACATTATACAATTTTTGTTGTTAAATTTCCCTTTAGATTTACCTTTAACTATGTAGTATGGCCTTCCTGATTGCACACAATTTGAAAGTGTTTGGTTTGATCTCATATTATACCGTTTTGGTAAATCTAAAGGAAAGTTGTACAAGCTTTTCTGTAGAGCCACCCCAATTTGAACCCACACCTCACTTACACCCTAGCCTGGTCCAGAGAGGTCATACATGCAACCCTAACGGCATCCTTCTCTCTACATACCAGTACCCTATAGAAATCTGTGGAGATTTGAGCGTGCCCAGTTTGTGTGCAATTCAACCCTTAGTCCTTCCTATCCAGCCAGATGAGGCCTCACAGACCAAGCGACTGTACCTGCCTGAAAGACAGTGCTAGCACTGTACTGCTTAGGCCTGGTTCTCCGTTCAGGTTCCCTCTGAGTACCAGGACTCAGTAACCCTTTCCACATATTGACATTTTCAAGCAGTGTGAGTACTCGCATTGTGTAACCTGCTGGAAAAATGAGAGATTACGGCAGGGTGTTTAACTCCCTCCTGAACTCTTGCAACCCGCAGAGATGTGTCAATCCTACCTGATGCACAAATAATGTTGGCAATATTTTTACTCATTTGGTTATACAGGGTAGAAAATGCTGCAAGTCTGACCTGCACTGTACCTTTAATCTAACTGAATTATTTTTTTCATGTTGCAAGAAATGATTAAAATGTTGGTGAATGGAGGGTTTGATCAAGTCTGCCTGAAAAATTAACAGGTGGAACTGATTGGACAGCCCCCGTGAAAGGGGCCTAAATCTTTTTATTAAGGTTTACATGTACAAAAATAAGTACACCTTAAAAAAACAAAAAAAAACAAAAAACAATTAGTGTGTTACCTATGCAGGGGTATATAATGAGGAATACAGTGAATATGTATATGATAAGTAGAGGTCGACTGATATGGGTTTTCTCTGGCCGATGCTGATGCCGATATTTAGAGATCGATGCGGCCGATGGCCGATATTTTGGGCCGATATGTTAGGCCGATTTTTTTAGAGACAGTTAGACACCTTTCCCACTGGGGCATTTTTCAGGTGCTTTTGGGCTAAAAATAGCACCTGTAAAGTGCCTGCAAAACGGCTCCCCTGCAGTCTGTGTGAAAGCCCGAGTGGTTTCACACTGAGGAGATGCGCTGGCAGGACATTAAAAAAAAAAGTCCTGCAAGCAGCATCTTTGGAGTGGTGTACACCGATCCTCCACCACTCCTGCCCATTGAAATGAATGGGCACCGCTGCTGAAGCGCCTGCAATGCGTTTTGGCAGCAGCGCTTCATGGGCACATTTAACCCCTTCCTCTGCCGCTAGCTGGATTATATGTAAATTTCTTACATTTAAACATTTATTAAACAAAACAAACATCCAATCAGTTCACTTGTATGTATAATTTAGATAAAAAAACTAAAATTATATATATATATATATATATATATATATATATATATATATATATATATATATATATATATATATTAAATACACAAAAACAGGTAATCAAAACTTTTGGATGAAAGAAAATGGGCTAACTTTACTGGGGTTTTTTTTGTTTGTTTTTTTAAATCAGTGTATTTTTTCCAAAAAAATTGCGTTTGAAACACCACTGTGCAAATACCGGGTGACATAAAATATTGCAACAACCACTATTTTATTCCCTAGGGCAGTGGTGGCAAACCTTGGCACCCCAGATGTTTTGGAACTACATTTCCCATGATGCTCGTGCATTCTGCAGTGTAGTTGAGCATCATGGGAAATGTAGTTCCAAAACATCTGGAGTGCCAAGGTTCGCCATCACTGCCCTAGGGTCTCTGCTAAAAAAATATACATCATTTTTGGGGGTTGTAAGTGATTTTGTAGCAGAAAATACAGGATTTTTATTTGTAAGCACCAAGTGTCAGAAAAGATTTAGGGTCCTTTCACACGGGGCGGATCAGTTCTGATCCGCCCCGTGGATGTCCGTTTGCTCAGCGGGGATCACTCCGCCGATCCCCGCTGAGCAGGGAGATGACAGGTCTGTCTCCGCACACTGTGCAGGGACGGACCTGTCACAGCGCCGCTCTCCCCTATGGGAGATCGGATGACGACGGACCGCAGTGCCCGTCGTCACCCGATCCGATCCGCAGACGGATGGAAAAATAGCTTTTTCCTCCGTCACACTTTTTCGGATCGGAGCGGGTCGGATGTCAGCGGACGTGTCACCGCTGACATCCGACGCTCCATAGAGCTCTATGGAGCACCCGTTCAGGTCCGCCTGAAAAACTGACAGGCGGGCCTGAACGGGACGTTAGTGTGAAAGGGGCCTTAGTCTTTAAATGGTGAAACTGAGAACTCTACACACAGAGTTGAATTCATTCAGAAGTGTAAATATTGTATCTCTTTGCTCTTTTCTTGGCAGACTGCCCAGAGAAGAGGAAAGTGCTTCACTGATGTCTTCAGGCAATTTACATTGACTTTTATTACAGAAGTCATTTGCAAGTCGCGCTGGCCTTTTTTTAACAGCACAATCGGCCGATGCCGATTAATTAAAAAACTTAAAATAATCGGCCGATATATCGGTTGGCCGATATATCGGTCGCCCTCTAATAATAAGCACTGATAACACTGGAATAAATGTGGCGTGCCTTCTCAACTTGCACCTTGCAAGTATCAATGCATTACTTAGGAGAGAGCATAGTTTATATTACCATATATGTGAATAATGATACATCCAATAAAGCATAAAAAAATATCAAATCAACTAGTAACGATGAAGCAATAGTGGGGTCCGCTAACCATTTAGACCATACTTGATAGTACAACCACAGTTAGTATAAGTGTCTTTATATAGCAGAAGATAGTTATTTATCATTTATTTCCAAAAGGAAATGGAAGGGGGGGAGGGGGGGGGCATTTTTTCAATGCAAAGTGCTGGCCTTTCCGGCATAAAAGAGGAGGAGCTCGACCAAGATTTTTCCCGCCCTATTGTCAACTAGTCCCAATAAACAAATTGGGTAACTTATACTTAATGGAATTGACGCATAGGGACATAAAATTGCCTTTTTAAACTGTTATTTAATACTCTTGCGCTGAACTGATAATTTTTTCAGTAGCTATAGGGTGGACAGGGTTCAGCTAAAAGTCAAACCCCCTGTATAGTGTGCATCCAGGTACAGGGATTTCTTTGGTGCACAGAAACCAATTTGACTATTTACAGCCATGATAACCTGCCTGCAAATAGACAGTATTTGGTCAAATTTTTCTAACTGACAGGTTCACTTTGAAAAAAGGTCATACTCCATCATATCAGCACTGCAATTAGTACCTCATCATGATTCAAACACAATGCTAAACTAATTCTGCTTCAATTAATTAACTTACCATTCTCTGAATTCCTTATTGGAATTTATAAAGGACTCTGGGGCACAAGGAACAATTCATTCTTCTTGTACAGAAGCAGTGCAGTGATCGTAGGGCAGACACTACTGTTTGGTTGATTCATGAAATATGCAATAAAAGAATAGAGTCAATATCTAGCACAATCAGTGTTCAGCTTCAGATTTCCAAACTAGGAAAATTATACAGCAACTCAAACCAACAATGACAGAGGTGTGAGCAATAGCAGCTCTAATACCTCTATTTGAAAATTGACCTTAAATATCACTTAGTCTACTAATTCTGGGAGATTCATAAAGGGTGTTGAAGATACCCTTTAGAATACCTTCAGGGCATCGTACCTAAAGTGACTGTGCTTGTGCCCAATCTGTCTATTTCAGCATTGAGTGTCGATTCTGGACACTCCTTCCTCAGTGCGCTCCCCCACCCCCCCTCCCCAGTCTATGAGCTGAGGAGTTTTAAAGCGGGATTCCGCTCTTTTTTTTTTTCTTACCTGTGTTACAGGTGGGCGACTGCTACCTTTGCTTAGCATCCACGTCCGGCGTTTTTTTGACCCCCGGCGCGACGATTCTTTTCCTCGGGATGACTTTTAAAAAAGTGCTCTGGCGTTTTCCATTTTAAGTGTGGGCGTCTGAAGCCCACAGGCATTTACTTCCTGTGTATCGATGACGCTCGGCTCCCAGCATGCTCCGCTCCATCTCGCACATGCTCAGTGTGCAATAGTGGTAATGGCAGATACAGCTGCCTGCCCACTTTAAAAATGGCAAATTCGGACACGCCCTCGTCACGTGACCGGCGTCCTAACGAAATCTCGCGAGATTTCGCAATTTCATTGTCCCCCCATGGATTCTTGGGAAATAGCTTAGAAATTTCCCAGGGACCATTGCGAGGACGATAACCACGCCTACTCCCACGGGAGGACAACCCGGAAGTCAGCAGAAACATCTGAAATAAAAGGTAAGTAAAGAATAATTTTTTTTTTCAGGGTTCATTTAGGTAAGTATTCAATCTGGGGATTTTAATAAGATGAAGTTTCATTTTTAGGTACCAAACCGCTTTAAGCTCAAGATGGGTGTAGCCTGATGGAGAACAAAGATACTAGATTCTCATAAGTCTTGCCTTATTTTTGATTGACAGCGGATGGCAATGGGCAGATCCATAGCCACTATTCAGTCCAATAGCACCTTTGGAATCTGCCTATTGCCATGCACTGTCAATCACAAGGCAGGCCAGATTTGGAACTTGTCTCAGAATTTCCTATTAGGCTTTGCCCACCCAACAGGCACAGTGGCCATGAATATGAGTTGTCAGGAGGGTTGAGCCTGATGGGGAACCCACGCTATTTTCCTATCAGGTCTGCCTTGCCTCTGATTGACAGTGGACTGAATGGCAGCTATGTCTCCAACTACTGCTGTCAATCACAGGCAAAGCAGATCTGATGGGGAACTAGTCTCTCACAGTTTCCCATCAGACTCTGCCTGGCGGGTAGCAGTGAGAGAGAGCTGAGCTGTGTCAAGCTGAACTGTGCCGAGCTGTGCTATATAATAAGCTGTGCAGTGCCAGAGAGAGAACGGACTGCTGTGCTGTACACCAGAACCAGAAGGCTGATCTGAATGTGGGCATCTGCATGCAGAATCACTGTCCAGGTGCTGTTTGCTGGACCCCCCACCATACAGACCCCTTGCTGCCATTAGAGGACTGTCACAGCAGAATCCAGTGAGAGGGTCTTTGTTCCACAACACAGCTAAAACCACCTGTTAACCCTTCCTTCAGTCTAAACTTGCTGCAGCATCTATCAATAAGCAGTAACCATCAAAGCAAGATACAGAGCATAAGGCCATTAGTATCCCAGGATGCTGACTTTCATCTCTTCCCCCGCAGTACGACATAATATTCTGTAACTTAGATCCTCCAACTTGCCCCACTTTTTGCCTTGCTGCAATTAAGGAGTAGAGTTGGACAAACAGTTCGAGTTGAGCCAAAGTTTGGCCCGAATATTGGCTGTTTGGTGAACACCCAAATTTGCAGGGCGCTCAGCAGGATGTTCACCTGGCAAGAGCCCCACAATGCACTGCATAGTGTATCTCTGGTTGTTAAGGACCAGGCCGGGAAGCTGGCCGCTGCATCCTTAACATTGGATGAGTCATCAGCTGTCAATGGGCTTCTCTGCTGACAGTTGAATGAAAACAAAAACATTGCCGGCAATGTGAAAAAAATGCCCCCCTGACAAAAAGCACCCCCCCCCCCCATGTTGAGGGCATAAGGCCTGGTATGGTTCACAAGGGAGGGGAAGCTCGCTTTCCCCCCATTTCTGATCTGCCAGGCTGCATGCACGGATAAGAGTTTGGTGTGAATTTTGGGGGGACCCCCCCCCCCACACTGTTTTTTTTTTAACATTTTGGCATTTCAAACAATGGTATTGCATTTTTTTCTTTATAAAAATCTGTTTTGCTGCAGCAGATTCTATACATGGTACAGATGCACCACTTTACAGCAGACTAAGGGGACCCCCAGCACTATATTTAACCACTTTCAGACCGGACCAATTTGCTGGTCAAAGACCAGACCACTTTTTGCGATTCGGCACTGCGTCGCTTTAACTGACAATTGCGCGGTCGTGCGACGTGGCTCCCAAACAAAATTGACGTCCTTTTTTTCCCACAAATAGAGCTTTCTTTTGGTGGTATTTGATCACCCCTGCGGTTTTTATTTTTTGCGCTATAAACAAAAATAGAGCGACAATTTTGAAAAAAACGCATTATTTTTTACTTTTTGTTATAATAAATATCCCCCAAAAATATATAAAAAAACATTTTTTTCCCTCAATTTAGGCCGATACGTATTCTTCTACATATTTTTGGTAAAAAAAATCGCAATAAGCGATTATTGATTGGTTTGCGCAAAAGTTATAGCGTTTACAAAATAGGGATAGTTTTATAGCATTTTTATTAATAATTTTTTATTATTTTTTTTTTTACTAGTAATGGCGGCGATCTGCGATTTTTATTGTGGCTGCGACATTGTCGGGGACCCATCGGACATTTTTGACACATTTTTGGGACCATTGTCATTTATACAGTAATCACTGCTGTAAGGATTAAGGTATATGTCAAAATAAAATGGTTGACCTTATGTCTTACTAAATACTTGTATTTCTATCCTTCTCTGTAAAATAAGGATTCGTCATCTATTGTCACGTACTCATCAAGAAGAGGCCGCATCAGCCCTAAAAAGCAGTCTACGCCCAGAAGATTGTCTTATCAGCTGATAACACCCGGAGAATTGTCTTTCCTTTGCAAAAATGTTGTTTTTTTTACATTTGCTGATGTTTGCCCTTTTCTGTCTATAAAAGATGTAATAAAGAAGCCTCAGAGCCAGAGCCAGTCAGAGACAGTCAGAGTTAACGACGGACTTCTGAGCAGAAATACTGAATAATATCTCCGTGTCTCTTTGCTTGGATAAGAACTCTAACTAATAATTGGGAAACGGTAACATAACCTGACAAATAGGTGACTTGTTGAGGTCACACCTAACATTTCTGGCGCCGCGAATAGGGACTCGCTGAAGAAACTACAAGAGGCGAACGAACATAAGGACGGAACGAAATGGTCGGGCACATCAAAGAACCACAGACAAATCCTGCGCAGGTAAGAAAAGCTTTATTTTCTTATAAACTCTGTGCTTCTTAGATTTGTGCCCACCTGATCTGTCTGAATTGTTCTTCAGGTAAAAACCAACCTCTGTAGTAAGCGGGTCTTGAACTTAATATTTTGGCTTATGTTACCGTTGTTTCTTGTCTGTCTACTTGTCATCTGTCTGTTGTGAATGAGATAAGCCCTGTTTGTATGGTGTGAATTGAAACATATATCATCCCAATGGGTAACGGAATGCGCCCTTAACTCGTAAGAGTACTTTGGGGGTCCGACACTTAAGTTTGATATACGCTTTTTGATTCATGAGCCTAAAAACGGGTTGAAAGTATAAGTCCTGACTGCCTCGATAAAGCAGGAATAAGAAACGAATGCTGAGAGATTCCATGGTAATGGGAAGGGAAATAAGGTCTCCACAAAGCCCGGAGACCTAGTCATATGTGTTTGGCCACCAAAAGGGAATGCTTGTATATGTTGTAGCCGTCAGTCTGGTCATAATATTTGTCAGTTGGCTAGCATATAAGGTAATTCGATTTCAGAAATCTCATATAGGAGAGGGTTTTTAGTATTTTGGCACCCTAGGAGGAGAAGGCAACGAGACACTTAATAAGTGATCCAAACGCCACCTAGGCAGGACTGTCAAAATGGGCCAGACACATGGTAAACCCCAGGAGGAATCTCAGAAATGTTATGCTGTTAAAGACATAATTACAATGTTGTATGGGAAGGATAAGGCACAGGGCACAAATAGGATTCTCAAGAAATTGGGGATGGATGGAGAAAATGGGCTAAGTGTAGAAGGTTGGGAAGAAATAAAGAGAGACAGACAGGGAGAGATATTGCAGAACAGATGGGTATCACAAATACAATGTTTAATTAAGGTTTCCAACAGGGCTAAAGAGGAGGGATGGGAGTATTGTCAGGAAAAGGGTGGATGGGATATGAAGGTCCGACACAAAAGTCTTCCTTCTGCTCCCGGCGATAGGGTTAATACGGGAGATACTCCACCTCCTTATAACACCACCACACCAGGTAATGAAAGACCAAAACTTTATCCTTCCTTAAGAGGAAGAGGATGGGTATGCCGAGTATGCGGTATCCAGAACCCAGACTGGGCACAGGAATGTGTACATTGCGGCGCTCAAAGACCAGAGCCCGTAGCTCCAGTCCATAGTCGGACTAGGGTAATACAAGTAAATAATCCAAATGCGGGTCAAGCAGGACAGCCACCTACAGTGACCCGACAAGTCGTTCTGAGGACATGGACACCTTGGTCGGCTGACACTCTTATGGCATTAATACAGAATGCTCCTGATCCCGTAGCAAAACCTGCCGCATTCTGTAGATTCGTGACACAATTACTAGACACACATGAAGCAACTTGGCAAGATGGGGAAGATTTGTGTAGACATAAAATGACACTAACAATGTTTAATCAATTTATGAATGAAATTGCTCCACATAGACCACAAGGGGATCCAGCGGCAGATCCACCAGGAGTACATCCTCGTCATATAGACTCTAGACCCCTGTTTATTGCTCAGTTACGAGAATTTTGCCAAGGGAAACAGCAGGAAAGGGGTTCGACAGCGCCCATAAAACAGGCCCCAGGTCAGACTGTTACAGAATTTTACCTCAACATGGAAAGCATGATGGCTGACGAAGGTCTAGATTTAGCCTTACCCGTCACCATTAGGGCTTTCAATCGACAGTTTATGGAAGGACTAGTACCCCAAATAGGTGACAAACTGAAGGCATGTACTCCCGAATGGAGAGCCATACGGGACAGAGGAACATTGTTGCAGAAAGCACAAGGCATAGAGGCTGATTTAGCAGAAACTAAACCCAGAAGGACACCGGGAGTTAACACTGTTGCCCGGGTCAACGAAGGAGGGAATTCCTCCCGTAAACCTCTTACCTGTTATTACTGCAACAAGGTGGGACATATAAAAAGAGACTGTAGGAAAAGGATAAAAGACGAACAGGAAGGAAACACGGACAGAGACACGAGGGACTACAGACAGAGGCGTACCAATGATAGGGACGATCCGACCGCATGACTTGCCCCAGTCCTAGCTGAATCAGAGAACAAAATGCTCCACATGTTGATGAAGGTGGAAGGTAAACATATTCCTTGTTTGGTTGACACAGGAGCGTCACGCAGTCTGTTGTCTGATTCAGTAGTCCCTCCACACATGACGTCCCGTGACACCATACCCATAAGTGGTTATGACGGTCTTTTGTCCGATGCCCCACTGACTAAACCTTAAAAAGTAAAAATAGGGAGAATGGCTACCGCCTGACACTTGTGTATTGTTGCAATATGTAGATGACCTATTGTTATGTTGTCCAGATAACGATACTTGTTTAAAAGCCACTCTATCATTGTTACAATTCCTGGCTGAAAAAGGGTGCAAGGTGAATAGAACTAAGTTACAGGTATGTCAGAAAAAGGTTGTCTTTTTGGGCCACTGTATATCCCAGGGTACTCGACATCTCACTGAAGACCGAGTCCAGGCCATAAGACAAATGAATATCCCACGCAACTTTAAGCAACTTCGTATGTTTCTGGGAATGGTATCATATTGTAGACAATGGATACCACATGCCAGTTCTCTGATGCAGCCATTATATGATTGCTTGAAAATAGTACCCTATGTACTCACAGAAGCAGGTCATGAATCTTTTAGCACCTTAAAAAGGTTACTAATTTCGGCACCTGCGATCGGGATCCCTGATTATACCAAAACATTTCATTTGTACATTGCTGAAATCACGGGACACGCAACAGGGGTGTTGACACAACAACACATCAAACAAAGGCCGGTAGCATACTTCTCGGCGGCTCTCGATCCTGTCTCTAGAGGATCACCGTCCTGTGTACGAGCAGTTGCAGCAGTGTCAATTATCATTGACAAATCCTCAGAAATTGTCTTAGACAATCCTGTAGTGGTACATACCACACATGACATACACGCCATCTTGTCACAGGTCCAACCAAAACACATATCAATGGCAAGGCAGCTGCGTCTACAATGCACTTTGCTCCTACCCCCCAATGTTACCTTTCAGCGATGCACTTCTTTTAACTTAGCACAGCTTTTACCATTACAGACAGATTTGACAGGGGGGAGTAATGATGATAATGGTGTAGATACAGCACAAGATACTCAGGATTCTGACACACTTTCGTTTCATGACATAACATCTGATGAACACGATTGTTTCCAACTTATGGAACAAGAAACCACGGGGTTCCCACATGTCACAGACATACCCATTGCAAATGCAGAACACACACTGTACATAGATGGTAGTAGATTTGCCGATGACAAAGGTAAATATCACACAGGTTATGCTGTGGTAACGGACACACAGGTAATTGAGGCAAAGTCACTACCAGCACACATGTCGGCACAAGAAGCGGAACTAACCGCTCTAGAGAAAGCCCTAGAACACTTAGAGGGACAAGAAGGGAACATTTACACTGATTCCGCATACGCCTACGGTGTTGCACATGATTATGGCCACATATGGAAAGCTAGAGGTTACCTTACAGCAGCAGGCACACCTGTTAAACATGGTGAAGGAATCAAAAGAGTCCTGAACAATCTTCAAAAGGTTATAAGTGTAGCCATCATGAAGATAGCGGCACACACGAGCGCAAAAACAACTGAGGCAAAAGGAAACGCATTTGCAGATTTAACTGCAAAGAAGGCAGCTCTAGGGGAAGTAAGCCCTGAGACCTTAGCCACGGTACAGGTGAGTATGCCCGAAACCACATGGCAGCAGCTAATCGAACTACAGGAACAAGCAGGGGCTATTGAGAAGGACCGTTGGGTTAAGGAGGGAGCTGCACCAGGCCTTGACAATGTATGGAGAGAAGGAGACAAAATATGTCTACCCGCTTCTCTATACCCCGCAATGGCAGCGGCTGTCCACTTACCCACTCATGTCAGCTCCAATTCTATGTATAGGATTGTAAGCCAAGGATGGCTAGCCCCTGGATTCAGTAGTACTGCAAGGAACTACTGTGCTGCATGCCAAATCTGTCTGATTAATAACCCAGGACAGAGAGTGGAAACCCCACGTAAACATCAGGTCCGGGCCCAATATCCTTTTCAGAGACTGCAGATTGACTACATACAAATGCCTAAGAGCGGCCCCTTTGAATTTGTTCTCGTGTGCATCTGCCTATTTTCAGGCTGGCCCGAAAGTTATCCTGTGAAATCAGCTACGGCAAAAGCCACCGCCAAGAAACTGATTACTGAGCTGATACCTAGGTTTGGTCTCCCAGAAACAATAGAATCAGATAGGGGGACACATTTCACGGGAGAAATAATGCAAAATGTGATGGCAATGTTAGGGGTTCAACAAAGTTTTCATACTCCTTACCACCCACAGAGTTCAGGATCAGTAGAAAGAGTAAATGGTACAATCAAGCTGAAAATACAGAAAGCTATGCAGGAGTTGAACAAACCATGGCCTGAGTGCCTAGCTTTAGCTTTGTTCTCTATTAGGTACACCCCAACAGGAAAAACAGGGTTATCCCCATATGAAATACTGTTTGGAAGTGCACCTAGATTAGGTTTATATTTTCCTCAAAGTATGCAATTACAATGTGATAGTTTAACTACGTATGTAATACAGTTGCAACAACGTCTGACTAAAATCCACAAGAGTGTGTATTCTTCTCTTCCAGACCCTAATTCTGTCACAGGTACACACGATCTACAACCAGGAGACTATGTGTATGTAAAGAAACATACCAGAAAGACACTGGAACCAAGGTTTGAAGGTCCTTTCCAGGTGCTATTGATTACAGCAACCTCAGTGAAATTGGAAGGGAAACCTACCTGGATCCACGCTTCTCATTGTAAAAAGGAGCCAGTTGGCAAATGACAACATGTATCTTTTTATTGTTTCAGTAATTCTGGCTAATAGTTTGGTTACCTCACAGAATAAAATACACAAGGATGAAGGATTTTCTAAAAAAATGTTATTACTGAAGTTTAAATATGCTTATGCCCAGAAGTCAGGATATGAGAAATGTTGGATTTGTAGCAAATTACACCCCAGCACAGCAAGTATACCACTGATGGCAGTTCCTATAAACTATACTGATCTTGCTAACAGTAGCATTAACATAATTAGAACAAATACCAATGAGACAGTAATGTTTAAGTCAAATGGTCTCGCCTTTTCCCCTGATTGGTGTTTCAACTTAGGGAACACAACGGGAGGAAATGGAGAATGCCAAGACAGCAAGTTTAATTTGTCCATTGTCGTATTAAATGGAAGCTTCTATCCCAGTAATTCCAGCACACACCAGACATTATCTGACTTCCTCACTAACATTGTGGATAATAATGTTAGGTGGTTAGTATCCAACTTATCCCTCTATGGATACACCTCTCGTTATAGAAATGATATCAGTTCAAGATCAGTAGCTCTAGGAAATAATATATACATCTGTTGTGAGGATAAATGTTATACTTGGATACCTAGAAGAGCTCAGGGATGGTGCTACCTCGCAAGTTTAGTACCAGTAATGGGAGTAGTGGGTGATGAACGAGGTGATCACCTATTAGAAGCTAGCATGCATCCTAGATATCCCCTCAGGTATCGTAGTAAAAGAGAAATATTCCTGAAGAAGGACATGGCATGGGCTTGGTTCCCGTCCTGGACAGGATGGGGTATAGACTTAATGAAACGACTAAATAACTATACAGGAATTATTAATGATGTTTTGGAGAAAAACTCTGATGACATTACTAAGTTAAATCTGGAGACCAGAGCCATCAGACAACAATTAGAATGTCATGAATTAGCAATTGAAAGTATGAGTGCAGCACTGACAGGACTTTGTGAAACTACTGAGGACTATGAGTGCTGTACTTGGATACATAACACCAGCATTGAGGTACCTGATTATTATGACATCATTGCACAACACCGTACGGAAGTAAAGAATTTACAAGAGAAGGCCCGAAATATTGGTCGCGACTGGGATCCGTTTGGTGGAACTTTTAGTTTCTCAGGGTTATTCTCTTGGGTTAAGAAGGCAGCAATGACGATTATAGTGGTGCTCTTATTCGTATTTTTCTTTTATGCATGCTTTAAGCTGTTTATGTGCTTTTGCAAGAAAGCCAAGGTAAATGATGCGGAAAAGATGGAACTTTTGTGAAGATAGGTAGATTTAGTTTCTTGACATCACCCATCTGTCAGAAAAGCCACTCTTCCTGAATTTTAGATGTTGGTACTGTCCAGGGGGATGGGTGTATACCCCTCTGACAACTCGCGGTCAGGGAGAGTACTCTGGATATAGGCTGACTAGAACTTGTTCAGGTGGACCCAGGGCAAGAGGGAGGGGTGATGTCAAAGGGGGAAATGTAAGGATTAAGGTATATGTCAAAATAAAATGGTTGACCTTATGTCTTACTAAATACTTGTATTTCTATCCTTCTCTGTAAAATAAGGATTCGTCATCTATTGTCACGTACTCATCAAGAAGAGGCCGCATCGGCCCTAAAAAGCAGTCTACGCCCAGAAGATTGTCTTATCAGCTGATAACACCCGGAGAATTGTCTTTCCTTTGCAAAAATGTTGTTTTTTTTACATTTGCTGATGTTTGCCCTTTTCTGTCTATAAAAGATGTAATAAAGAAGCCTCAGAGCCAGAGCCAGTCAGAGACAGTCAGAGTTAACGACGGACTTCTGAGCAGAAATACTGAATAATATCTCCGTGTCTCTTTGCTTGGATAAGAACTCTAACTAATAATTGGGAAACGGTAACATAACCTGACAAATAGGTGACTTGTTGAGGTCACACCTAACACTGCTATATAAATGCAGTGATTCCTGTGTAAATGACACTGGCAGTGAAAGGGTTAACCTGTGGGTGGCAGTGTAGGGGTTAAGTGTTCCTAGGGGTGTGTTACTAACTGTGGGGGGGTTGGGCTTTCATTTAGTGTACACTGATCTCTGCTCCAATCACATGGAGCAGAGATCAGCGTCACTAGTTGCTAGGCAGAATGGGAAAATGTTGTTTATACAGCATTTCCTCCATTCGGCCGCTCCGTGAGACGATCGCGGGGATGCCCGCGGCGATCGAGTCCGCGGGTCCCGCGACCGGACTCACGGGGGTCCCGACCAGCGCAGGAGCGCGCCGCCGGCGGCGCGCTCCCGATGGCACGGCGGCAACGAATATTGGACGTACATGTACGCCAATATGCCTGCCCGTGCCATTCTGTCGACGTACATCGTCGTGCGCTGGTCGGGAAGTGGTTAAACACATTTTTTATTGTTTCATTTTAAGCATAATTAAAATCACTGCTACTGTAAAAACAATATTTTTTTTTAAATTGTTGGCATTGTAATATGTCCCCCAGGGCAGTACCTGGGCCCCCATACCCTTTTTTATTGTAAGAAGTTGCATATAAGCCTTCAAAATGGGCACTTTTTATTTTTTTATTTTGGGTCCTATAGACTTTAATAGGGTTCTCAGTTTGGCTCCAAACTTATGCGATGATCGAGAGTTCTGGAGCGAACCAACTCTATTAAGGAGTCTACATGCCTACTGCACCTAACTTTACACTAGAATGTTGTTGAACATCATCCCCTTGAGTCATCTGCACCATTCTGTGCGCCAACGGTTTTAAAGGGCCACAACGTAGCCAGCAGAAGCTCACCATAAAGACATGTTCAAGTCAAAACATTATTGAGGGCAGAACTGGGTTGCAGTTATTGAGTTTACATGTTCAAGGCCTAAGCCTAGCACCTTTGTCTGAGAGCGCTTAAGTGACTTATCCCTTTTACATCTCTTTAACATCCACTTGTTACTTGAGGCATAACCTCACAGTTGGAGAGCTACTGTTTACAATAGAAATACTGCAGTATAAACTGGGTTTGACACTAGAGGTACCTGAACCTGTTACTGCTGTGTTCATATGCATTATGTTGCTGTACCAATCTGCCCTGTTGTTTGTGACTTTAATCTGCCAATACAGTCTTCTTTTCTTTTCAAAGGGCAGTGTGTGCAATTCTTGTACATCTACCTGGGAGATCCCAGATAAGATATTCTGGTGGTGTCAGCAAGGCTGAGGCCTCGCCTAGGGCTAGAGAGAGCAGAGGACCTCTATGAGTGGTCAGACATAATCGGACCGCCTGTCCATTCACACCCGAATGCTATCTGCCAGACAGATGAGGAAGGGATCCCCATCCGTCTGTTTTTAGTAGATAGGATTAGATGTCGGTAGGTGTCAACAAACTCATATCCATTGACACCTGCTGCTCCATAGAGGAGACTGGATGGTCCGATTGGGTCTGCCTGAAAAACTGACAAGCAGACCCGATCAGTCCACCTGTGTGAAAGGGCTCTATAAGTTTTGAAAATATAAAAAAAAATTTGGCCAAGAAAATTATAGTTTATCCTTAATGGAGAATTTTGATGGGTAGCTATTGATAATAGCTCCACTTCCCATTAAGTAAATCTGAACTACAGACAGTAAAGCCTAGTACACACTACTATTTAATAATAAAAAAAACTGACAGCTCAGGTCAGAGCCACTGTACTAACAAGCTGATGTTAGTACTGCAATCTCCCCTGCTGTGCAATTGTGTTCTGACAGGGCAGACCTTTTGCAGTCATTATTCTTTGGCAGAAGCAGGTTGAACGGCCCTGGCTTCTGTTGGACCGGCTGCCATACACACCGTCAAAATGTCAACAGGCTTCTATTAAACTGGCCGATGTTGCCTGACAGTCAGCCCTTGTGTACTAGGCTTAACACTCTGTACTGGTTGTGCAAATAAAGGAAAGCCTTTGAAAGGTACGACAGCTTGTAATAAACCAACCAACATTGGCACAGATTGCTATAAGTTGAAGCTGGTGCCCAGCACAGCCTGTCTGATTCCTTGCTTCAATTTTCCAGTGCAGGTAAAGCCGTGTACACATGGTTGGACTTTCTGGCAGAAAAAGTCAGATGGAATAATTTCATCGGATATTCCGATCGGCTGACTTTTTTTTCTGAAAATTCTGATGGACCTAGAAAAAGAACATGTATTAAATCTTTCTGACGGAATCAATTTCTATCCGGAAAACCATTCGTCTGTATGCTGTTCCGATGGACCAAAACGACGCAAGGGCAGCTATTGGCTACTGGCTATTGAACTTCCTTTTTATAGTCCCGTTGTACGTTTTGTACGTCACTGCGTTCTAAAAGATCAGACTTTGGCATGATCGTGTGTAGGCAAGTCTGCTTCAGAGTTTATTTAGACGGAAAAAATGGTCATGTGTATGCAGCATTAGAGGATGTAAGATAAAACCTGATTGGCGGCTATGGGAAAAAAATACTAGTTTTCACTAAACAACCTACCAGATTTTCAGTTCTGAATACATGTATATAATATAGCAGGGGCAGTGTGTGTGTAGTTATAAGGTTTATTCATGCTTATATGCCAGAAGAATACATTTATTTATTTTTAACATTAAAAAAGAAGAATACATTTAATGCCAGGTATTTCCTATCTAAGATAAGGGTGAATACAAATCATTTCTTACTGTCTATAGCTCTGTCCCATACCCATCTCCCTCACATTCTGAATCACACCATTCACCCTGACATGTGACCTTAGCTTCACTCCTCTGCTTTCTTTCCAAACCTCTGTCCATTACATAGCTTATCTTTTCTATCCAGGCTCACACCTGCTGCCCACATACATTCCTCAGCTCCCTATCTTCTAGTTAACCCCAAAGTTCAAAACACTTCTCCCTCCTCCTATCCAGTCAGCACATGATTGTTCTAAAACCAACACTAGATTCCCCAAGAAGGCTTATTGTTAACACAGTGTAAATTTATTAAAGTGAACCTGGACAATCCAGGACAGACTGATGGGTTTGCTTAGATGCTAGACCCTTCAGCTGCAAAAACAAGTACTTATTATCCTTCTGTCACCCTCCAAAGTTCCACCCAGTACTTCTAAATATGAGAGAACATGTCACTCACACCCTCCCTATCACACAATAGCACTGGTACTTGACAATCGGCCACCGAAGTACCCAACACTGTCATATTAGGACAAGGGCAACAGAGCCTCTGGCCACACGCATAGTTGCCAACTGTCCCGAATTTCCCAGGATTTCCCCGATTTTCGCCATCGAGGTCTGTGGCGCCGGCCGCTAGAGGTCTGAGGCTGGTGGAGACAATGTCTCCGCCGGCTGTTATTGTCAAGAAGTGCGTAGTAGTAGAAGTAGGCTGGCCAGATGGCTACAATAGAGATTGAGCTACAGCACCGCCCATCGCCCACCCACCTCCAGTCTCTTTGACCTGTTATGGAAAGGGGCGGGGGATTGGCAGCACTGCAGCTCAATCTCTATTGTAACCACCCGCATCTGGTTGACCAACTTTGGTGCCCGTATAGTCTGGATGTCACAGGAGGGCCAGTCTGCATTTCAAGGGGGAATCGGTCTGCATTTCGGAGGGGGGCAGTCTGCATTTCACTGGGGGCAGTCTGGACTGCACGGGGGCAGTCTTGATGTCACAGGGGGGGCCAGTCTGGCTGTCACAGAGGGGCAGTCCGGATGTCATGGGGGGCCAGTCTGGATGTCATGTGGGGCCAGTCTGGATGTCGCAGGGGGGGCCAGTCTGGATGTCGCAGGGGGGGCCAGTCTGGATGTCACGGGGGGCCAGTCCGGATGTCACGGGGGGCCAGTCCGGATGTCAAGGGGGACCAGTCTGGATGTCGCAGGGGGGCCAGTCTGGATGTCACGGGGGGGCACCAGATGTAAGGAGGACTGATGGGGACACCAGATGTAAGGAGGACTGATAGGGACACCAGATGTAAGGAGGACTGATGGGGACACCACGACATGTAAGGAAGACTGATGGGGACACAGATGTAAGGAGGACTGATGGGGACACCAGATGTAAGGAGGGGTTCCGATGATGAAAACACAGATGTAAAGAGGGGCTCCGCTGATGGAGACACAGATGTAAGGAGGGGCTCCACTGATGGAGACACAGATGTAAGGAGGGGCTCCGCTGATGGAGACACCGATGTAAGGAGGGGCTCCACTGCTGTGGACACGTGTGAGGTTGTTACTCTGTGAGATTTTACAAGAGCATTTAATAATATGTACTGTAAGGTGTGAAATTCTGCATAAAGTCCGTGTATTTAGAATTATTTTTCCAAGCACTCAATTGATATGTTAGGTATATTCTGTTTTAATATTTTAATATTTTTAGATTGATCCTAGTTTTTCTATTTTTATGCAGAGTGTAATATAAACATTAGATTAGCTTATATGTAATTGTATTACATTAAAGATGTTTGGTATATGTATAAATTATGCTGGAGACAGATCAAACACTTTGTGATATATTATAGTATTAATCTCACTGAATATAGATTGGGCGGTGAAAAAAGCGTATCTGGGCGTGGCTTGGCAATGGCGCTGTGAGGCCGCACATCCTAGGAGCTCCATGACACGATCAGGCCAGGCACATTATACAGCACACTGACCGTCAGACCTGCATATGTCCGCACCGGTCCAGAACCCCAGAACACTTGCCGCGATTAAGAGCTCGGATATCTCAGTTTATTTTCTGCGCAGTCCCCTCTTCCAGCCACGGGCCGTGGGATCCAATATGGCGCCGCCACGCACACATGCTGCAGCCATGGCCCAGGCTAAGAAGACGCTGAAAGGTCCTCTCCCTGCAACACAGGAGACCCATCTATCAGGGGCCAGAGCGGACTCTCCGATCCCCTCCTCGGATATCCCGAGAGCGGAGGGCTCACAGCTGACCCCAGAACTTGGTACATCAGGCTGCTCGCCTATGGAGACAGGGCGGGAGATGTTGGCACTTCTCCCCAATAAACAGGACATTGCGGAATCTACAGCAATTGCTCACCGCATTGACTCAGTAGACTCACGGATGACAGTGGTGGAGACGGCAACGGACACCCTGGAGGCCAGAGTGCTGGCGCTGGAGGATGCCCAACTGAGCTATAAACGCCATTTGAGTCTGCTGCAGCTTTCCGTTGACGACGGGGAAAACCGTAGCCGCAGGAATAACATAAGGCTGCGCGGTCTCCCCGAAGCCACCTCAGGGGGAGACCTCAGGTCCACCATCACAGCTATCCTTAACAGGCTGCTAGAAAAAACCCCAACAGCGGAACTTGAATTGGACCGGGTTCATAGAGTGCAAGGCCCCAGGGGAAGGGACACCTCCGTCCCTAGAGATGTTTTGGCCAGGGTCCATTTCTATTCTATTAAAGAAGAAATCATGTGGCAAGCCTGGTCTAAAGGCCCAATAGACTTTGACGGGGCCACCGTGCAGGTGTTATCGGACCTATCGCGACGCTACGGATGCGGGGCATGCTGCGCCCATTGCTGGAAGTGGTGAGGAATGCTGGGGCCACCTATTGCTGGGGACACCCCTCCATCTTATAGTCCTCAAAGGAAATAACTCCTTCACCCTATGATGGCTGGACCAGCTCCCGGAACTGTTCACGTTTCTGGGGGTGCAAGAGACCCCCATTCCGGACTGGCTGGATTTCCCACTTACAATGGACACTGCAAGACCCCCACTGCCAAGACCTCAAAGACCCAGCAGGCAAAGGCACCGCTCCAGATCCAGACAGGAATCCAGAGATGGCTTCACCTCACCCAAACCATGACATGCACGTCTGAGGATACAACCCCCATGATAAGTAGACTTTGTGTTCATGCTTTACAGGACTGGGGGTAAGACTTATGCTAAGAGAACTGATGCTAACCAAACTGCAGTCGGTGGGGTAACTTATTTAGTATCGTATTACAGGTTCTGGTTATCCAGCCGGCGGCCCACTGATCTAGCTCCATGCCGACCGGTGTCCCTAGACCAGGCCTCGGGGCTGGGTGGGTGGGGGGCTCGGGCTGCATGCAACCCTCCATGTAACCTATTTTAGGTAGGGGGCACGTGATACCCCTTTGGATCCAATAATATTCCTGACTTCGGTCACAGTTAAATGTTTCAAAGCAGTTTTAAGCATCAGGCGGTCCCAAGCTAGGTAACAGAAATTTCCCCATTGTGTACCATGCACCCTCCCCTATACCGAAATCTAAAGGGGTCAGTATACTGATTGCGAAATCGATCCCGTGGACCTTATTAGAAGAGAAGGCTGATCCACTGGGCCGATACCTACTAGTTAAAGGCAAAATCAGTAGTACCACAGTGACCTTGCTGAATGTGTACTTTCCAAATTCGGGACACCTCTCCTTTCTGAGATCACTAACCCCTATCATTCTAGAAGCCAGAGAAGGGGTGTTCCTGATGGGTGGGGACTTTAACTATGCACAAAACCACTGTTAGACGTATCTAGGGGGGCGTCGCATCTCTCTTATTCACTCCTTAAAAAATTAAAGGCGGAGCTGCTTGGTTTGAACCTGGTCAATCCCAGGCGGGTTTTGAACCCAGAAGGCAGGGACTACACATACTTTTCCTCGGTACATCATGCGTATTCCAGGATCGACTATTTTCAAATCCAACATAAAGATTTACCCATGGTGGCCGCCACCCAGATCGATCATGTCTCCCTCTCGGACCATGCTCCAATCCATGTGATTCTGAAATGGGATTCAGACTCCCGTTCACCGCCCACATGGAAACTCAAGGAATCCCTCTTGCAGTCCCCCGAGATTCGCAGGGAAGTGGGGAAGGCGATTACACACTATTTCAGGGAAAACGCAAACCCATCCTCAAACCCACTGTGTGTTTGGGAAGCACACAAATGTGTTGTGAGGGGTGTGCTGATTCGAATCAGAGCCCAGAAAAAACACAAAAGAAATAGGCAAATTGATTCTTTAGTCGACAGGGTGCGCTCTCTCGAACTTCTGCACAAACAGTCCCTAGCGGAAGCCCATCTAGAAGATCTTACCCGGGCTAGGAAAGAACTGAAGGGTCTTCTTAACCAGAAGACAGTCCAAAGCCTGACATGGGCAGGCAAGACACTAATTTTTTGAATTCTCCAACAATCCAAGTGCAATGTTGGCAAGGGCACGGAGGGGTCCAAGACAGCGCACCATCATCCCACACATTACAACTAAACAGGGATCCAGAGTCTACACGTCTAGGGATATTGCACAGAAATTTCATGACTGTTATCAGAAACTTTATAATCTTCACGCTGGGGAATACGAGGCAATGACATGACTATCTCCAAACAGGCAGAGGCGGGGGAATACATCCGGGCTTCTGGAAAGCCTACTTTACCCAGTGAAATCCGTAACTCGCTAGAGTCGGATATCACAGCCGATGAATTTCAGGCGGCTGTGGCTCAAACAAAACCCCTGAAAGGTGCCGGGGCCGGATGGCTTCACCCTGACCTACTACGAGACCTACGCAGCTTCCCTGACACAACACTTCTTAAGCGCATACAATAAGTTGAAAGGAAACACGGCCATACCAACGGATTCATTACCGGCGTACTTATCGCTGATTCCCAAAGAGGGGTAGGATCTATCACAATGTGGAAATTACCACCCGATAGCGCTCTTAAATGTTGATTTAAAACTTTTTGCGAAAATCCTCTCTAACGGATTAATACCATACATACCAAATTTGATCCACTTAGACCAGGTGGGGTTCATGCCAATGCGGGAGGCAAGGGATAATACGGCCCGAGTCCTAAATATAATCCATGTGGCTCGCACACAAGGGAGGCCCTTTCTCTTGTTATCAACGGACGCTGAAAAGGCCTTTGACAGGGTGGCCTGGCACTTTATGCGAGCCACCCTGGAACATATCGGCCTCGGCCCCAACATGATGAATTGGGTACTGTCGCTATACTCTAAACCGTCTGAGGCAGTACGAGTGAATGAGTGGTGCTCGGAATCCTTTTCAATTGGGAATGGGATGAGGCAGGGGTGTCCCGTCTCCAGTAATTTTTATTTTGACATTGGAACCACTGATGTGTCATATCAGGAATGACCCAAATATTGTAGGCATACAGAAACCATCGGCACATCACAATTTCGCGGCGTATGCCAATGATCTGATTTTTTTGTTTCTAACCCCGCACTTCGCTCCTTAACATACTAGAAGAGCTGCGGTAATACGGCAATCTCTCAAATTATAAGGTCAACTGTCCGCCATATTGAATATTTCAGTCTCCGAAACTGAAGCCCACGGTCTACGCTCATCCTTTCCGTTTCACTGGGCCGACAAGCCAGTACGTTACCTGGGCATTGACATCACCCCGGACTTGACGCAGTTGTACCGGCACAACTATGTTGCCCTTTTGCACAAACTAAAAACAGATTTGGAAAGTTGGCACGCTCTAACTCTGACCTGGTTCGGGTGATGTAATGCCTTTAAAATGACAGCTCTCCCAAGGATTCTGTACGTATTTCAAAAGCTGCCAATCCGGATACCCCCGAAATTCTTTGCGCAATTGAAAGGGCTTCTTAGAGATTTCATTTGGTCACGTAAACCACCCAGAGCACGACTACAAACATTATCTAGACCAAAGGAAAGGGGAGGTTTAGGTCTCCCCGATTTACGTCGATACTATAGGGCGACCTTGCTAGAGAAAGTTGTAGTCTGGCACTGCAACCAAAAACACAAGCAGTGGGTAGAGATGGAGATGGAAGATGTATCCATCCCCTTGTTAACTTCCCCATGGCTAATGTCATCTCTCCCAAAAGACCTCAGAGATCATCCCTTGGTTGGAACCGAGCTGATAGTTGTGCGGAGACTGTTTCGCAACACACGAATCGCCCCCCTGCCCTCACCAATGACTCCCGTAATTGGAAATCTGGATTTCCCCCCGGGCTTTACTAATAAAAGACCAAGACAGTTGACAGCAGTAGGGAGACACCGCCTAGGAGAAGTGTGCCCATCTGGGGAGCTCCCAACTACGCACAATGCCACAGAGCTTACTGACCCCCCACTTGACTTGTTCAGCACCTATCAACTTTGACATTTCCTCCAAGCCATACAAAAGTGTCCTTACACTCCTCGAGACCTGAACCCTTACAAGTCCATCTGCCATAAAGGTGAACCAGTGCGACATGCTCTCTCCCTCTTGTACAACCTCTTGGCCAACCAAGAGGAAGAGCCAATCCCAACGTTTATTTGCCAATGGGAAAAAGATCTGGGAACACAATTTACCCCAAAGCAGACAAGGAAAATCCTGACATTAGCACACAAGGCGTTCATCGCAAACCAATACCAGGAATCAGGGTATAAAATAGTATCACGCTGGTATAGGATCCCGTACCTACTTAACAAGATGAGTAGAACGATCCCGGATACATGTTGGAGGTGCAACTCAGAGGTGGGGATCATGGGCCACATTTTCTGGGCGTGTCCAACACTGAGGCAATTCTGGGAAGAGGTAACAAAGACAATAAAGAACTTTGCCGTGGACTTAAAAGATAACCCAGCAGCATGCCTTCTCCACCTTACAGAGAGACCCATTAGGAAATACAAAAAGACCCTGATGATGCAACTCCTAAATGCCACAAGGGCCTACATCCCTGCGATGTGGAGACAATCTCAGCCTCCATCCAGGGTCCTGTGGTACTCTAAAGTTAATCATATCCTCCAGATGGAAGAATTGACTGCCACCCTTCACAACACGGAAGAACAATTCCATGATAAATGGAGGCCATGGAGGTATTACACCGGCACACGGGAGTACATACGTGAGATAATCCGTGCCCCCATCCCAGAAAGCGAATAACTGCCTTGAAATAAGGTGTACATCCAAAGTGAGTGGCCTTTTTGTTGTCTCCCCCCTTTTTTTTTTTTTTCTGCCACCCCGCCGCCACCCTCCCTACTCCATCCCCTCTTCTCCCCCTCTCTCTTCCTTTTAAATATGCTCTGTCATCATCCTAATCTCAGGGGAACGGATGAACCCGTGGATCCAGCCTCTTACCACAGAGCATGCAGCACTTGTAAAAATAGGTCATTACAGGCTGGGTCTCCACGGACCACATAAATCCCCATTTCCATTAATTGTTTAACTATGGATATCTCAGTTGTACAGGTATTTTCCTTGGAAGCTTTTTGGCAGAGTTCCTTATGTATAGAAATGTATGGCTCACCGTTGTGGAGTTAGATCACTATGTTATCTATTCTTGATAAAATGTAACACTTGGTTATGATGTACAGCTAACTGTTTTGAACATGCAAATAAAAGAAAGAAAAAAAAAGCGTATCTATTGTGGTCAGGGGGACACGGGATGCACGCATGCGCTCTGAAATTACTTTCGCCAGTAGATGGTAGGGAAGGTATAAAGAGGAGTTTTGCCGTGCTGTACAGCCAATCCCATGAAGAAGGTGGAATAACAAAACATGTCGAGGCGTGGCTGTACGGCAACCAGGTGTGACGAGTGACATGTGATGTTCTGCTGTTTCCGGCTGTGACGGGGCTCCGATACAGATGAGCTAGCAAGTGGAGGGTGAGAGGCATTAACTGCATCCCGGGTCCGCTGTGACCACAGTATACCGCTGCTGCTCATTTTTTGGGCGTAGTCACTAAATTCCGTTTTTACATTGAAGTGATGTCAGTACAATGGTTGAGGATTTCGTGTGTCTATTTTAATAAATGGATTTATGGTATCACGCTATTGGAGCCATTTTTTTCATTCTATGTTGGCATATGTGAATATCGTCTTCCTTTGTTGAGCACTGCTGGGACCCAAAAAAGTCTGATTAACCCTGGTGGGTTTAAACAGCTTTTATGCCGAGCATGAGAGTGCAAGGCAAAACGTTCTGGTGAGTGCGTTTTTCAAACGGAGTGGATCACAATCACAATCGGTGTGGTGGAAGGAAACTTAGAAGTGTATAAGATTATTCACCAAGTTCATTATTTGAATTATATCACTTTGCATGGACTTTACTCTTCTGTTGTTTATTTATGTATTTTTATATAATTTCCCACAGTTTCACTATCTTTGGTGTTATTGTAAAGTTTATTGATCATTTTAGATTTATATAGATTTGGTGTCACCTCACATTGGTGAGCACAGCGCCACTGATTTTTTCATTAAAATACATTTCATATTTAGGTTATTCAGTTATATGCAGTGTATTTAATATATTGTAGGGGATCAGAGGGGTGAAGAGCTGGCTCAGAGGCAGTCCAGTAAAATAAAATTGGCTTTTATTCAGCAAAACAGCAAAAACAAAACATAGGACCAGACAGACTTGTCTTATCACACTGTTGTGCACCCAGGTACAGCTCACAGTTCATCAGCCCACAGGCTTAGAGGTACCGTGCAGAGTGCTCAATACATACGGTGCACCCATAATTGCTATTAGACTTCTAGTGGTTTACACAATACCGTGCACCCATAGTGCAGTTGCTACTACTTTTCTGGTGGTGTACACAGTACACAATACATACAGTGTACCCATAGTTGCTATCAGACTTCTGGTGGTATACACAATACCATGCACCCATAGTGCAGTTGCTACTAATATTCTGGTGGTGTACACAGTACACAATACAGTGCACCCATAGTTATTACACTTCTGGTGGTGTACACAATACCATGCACCCATAGTGCAGTTGCTACTACTTTTCTGGTGGTTTATACAGTACACAATACAGTGTACTGTGTTTTTGCTAAACAAAATTGACAGCATGTCCGGAAGGCCACCAAGGAGAGGCAGACGCTCACAGGCCACTAAAAGAGTAACTGCTGCCTTTTCAGCTGGTAGACTCTGCACCCTTTCGTGAATTTGTGGAATGTGCGGTACCTCAGTGGCAGGTTCCCAAACGCCATTCTGGCTCTCTACCAGCAAGTGGAAGGCAATGTCTTGGCCTCGTTGGACAGGGCGGTCAGCAGTAAGGTGAATATTACCCCTGACTCATGGTCCAGCAGACATGGACAGGGAATCTACCTTTCTTTCATGGCACACTGGGTAACTCTGCTGGCAGCTGGGAAGGATGCAGGACAGGGTTCAGTATTGTTCTCCTCCCCCTCCTCTTCTTATTCCTCTATGACCTCTTCCTCTGCAGATGTGTCATCTGAACCAGCAGTGCTCTGTAGGTGATCAAGGGGCTACGCAAGCACTCAGGCAAAAAGATGCCATGCAGTACTTGAGTTGGTCTGCTTAGGGGACAGGAGCCCCACTGGGGCAGAGATTCTGTCAGCTCTGCAGGGGCAGGCTCAGAGGTGGTTGATGCCACACCAGCTTCAGCCAGGAATGGTTGTATGCAACAGTGGCACCAACCTTCTCTTCGCTCTCTGACAGGGACACTTGACACATGTTCCCTGTTTGGCTCACATCCTGAATTTGGTGGTGCAGTGGTTCTTGAGCAGGTACCCGGGCTTACAGGATCTCCTGAGGCAGTCCAGGAAAATCTGTGGTCATTTCTGCTGGTCACATAAGGCCAGTGCACGGCTGGCTGACTTTCAAAGGGAATGCAACCTGCCCAAGAACTGCCTCATTTGTGACATGCCCACCAGGTGGAACTCAACTTTGGAAATGCTGCAGCGGCTGCTCACGCAGCAGAGGGCCATCAAGGATGCATGCACTGTTCTGTCACCATATGAGGAGGCCACGAGGATAGTGAACAGTGACAGTGCATGCATCAGTGGATACTGTCCCTCTTGTCTTCCTGTTGGAGCACACGCTTCGTGGAATAATGGACTGGGCACTTGAGGAAGAACAGGCAGGAGGAAGAGGAGGACTTCCTTACCTCTCAAGGCCCCCTTTATCCAGATAGTATTCCTGCGGGCCCGCCGATCACACAGGAAGAAGAAGAGGAGGAGGATTGTGTCAGCATGGAGGTGGAGGATAACACTCAACATCAGCAGCAGTCTTCAAGGGATCGTTTTCAGTCCCCAGAAACTCATGGAGTTGTATGTGGCTGGGAGGGGGTGCTTGAGGATCATGTGATCCTTAGTGACCCAGAGGACTCAGGATTGAATGCCTCTGCAAACTTACACTGCATGGCCTCCCTGATCCTGCAAAGCCTGCAAAAGTACCCTAGGATTCATGGTATCAAGGAGAGGGATCATTACTGGCTGGAAACCCTTCTTAATCCACGTTACAAGGGTAAGGTTGCAGAACTTATCCAGCATTCCCAGAGGGAGCGGAGGATGAAACATTTTTGGGAGGCCTTGCAGAAAGGTTTGTGCAATGCGTTTCCAGAGCCTGGGTGGTTACAACTTTCTGGTGCTGGACGTGTTGCTGAAGCTTTGTTCTGTCACAGAAAGGGCAGTGAAGAAGGTGGCTGGCTGACCGATTCCTTCAGACAATTCTTCAGTCCTCATCACCAAGGTCTGATCAGTTGCAGCAACCATCGCCAGTGTCTGAATTGCATGGTGCAGGAATATCCAGGGGCAAGATCAGACTTGGAGACCTTTCCAACAGAACATCCACTGGGTTACTGGGTCTTGAGGATGGACCACTGGCCAGAGATTGCTCAATATGCAATTGAGCTACTGGCCTGTCCTGCATCCAGCGTTCTTCCTGAATGCACATTCAGTGCCGCTGGAGGCTTTGTAACCGATCATAGAGTGTGCCTGTACACAGACTCTGTTGATCGGCTTACATTCATAAAATAAATCAGCCTTGGATCACCAGCTACCAGGCACCTGCTGCTGATGTAACCGATTGATTTTTCTATAGATGTGGGGTCCCTTGAAGACAACATATGCTGAGTGACTATCCTATTATGCTGAGTGACTATCCTATTCCTCCACAATCTTCATGATGATAGCTTCTAAGAATATTTTTAGTTCAGGGCACCGCCACCACTGCCTAAGGCCCAATTTTTCTGCCCCTGTTTAACAGGGGTGTGTAATTACAATTTTTGATCAAATATTTAACAGCAGGGCTCGTTCCTGCACTCAATAAGAGTATCTGTGAGGCTTTACAGTGTTGTGCCACCACCACCACCGCCTAAGGCCCAATTTTTCCACCCCTGTTTAACAGGGGCACGTAATTAAAATTTTTGCTCTAATGTTTCACAGCAGGCCCCGTTCCTATGCTCAACAAGCTTATCTGTGAGGCTTTACAGTGTTGTGCCACCACCATCACCGCCTAAGGCCCAATTTTTGACCCCTGCTTAACAGGGGCACGTAATTACAAATTTTGCTCTAATATTTCATGGCAGGGCCCGTTCCTATGCTCAACAAACGTATCTGTGAGGCTTTACAGTGTTGTGCCAACACCACCACTGCCTAAGGCCGATTTTTCTGCCCCTGTTTTTGGGCTGGGGGGGGCCATGCCTTTTTTCTCAATGATTTTCATTTATATTGCTGGGACCCAACATTACATTACAGCTACAAGCAGTTTTAAAAGACCTTTATTCCTTTAGAAGTGTCATTTTGTGCAGGGACTCTTCTAAACACGGGAAAAATGTGCCAACTTACAGGCATCACTTTTATTGTTTCACTTTAAGCATTATTAAAATCACTGCTCCCAAAAAAAAGTCCGTTTTTAAAACTTTTTTTGCATTGATACATGTCCCCGGGGGGCAGGACCTGGGTCTCCAAACACTTTTTATGACAATAACTTGCATATTAGCCTTTAAAATTAGCACTTTTGATTTTTCACGTTTGTGTCCCCTAAACTTTAATGGTGTTCACACATATTTTTTGCCTGTTCGCATGTTCTGCCACAAACCGAACCGGGGGGTATTCAGCTCATCCCTAGTGCCAATCAGTGTCCATCACAGTGCCAATCAGTGCCCAGCATTAATACCTGTCAGTACCTGCCCAATCAGTGCTGCCCATCGGTGCCATCTATTAGTGTCCGTCAATGCCACCTGTCAATGCCAATCAGTGGTGCCGGTCAGTGCCCATCAATGCCACCTGTCAGTGCCCATCAGTGCTGCCTGTCAGTGCCCATCAGTGCCGCCTGTCAGTGCCTATCAGTGCCACCTATCGGTGTCCATCAGTGCTGAATATCAGTACTGCCTATCAGTGCCAATCAATTCTACATATCAGTGACTCCTCATCAGTGCCACCTTATCAGTGCCAACTCATCAATGCCCATCAGTGCCTGTCAGTGAAGGAGAAAACAACATTTTATAATAGAAACGTTTTTTTTTTAAATGTAGGCCTTTTTTAGTTTGTTTAGCAAAAAATAAAAACTGCAGAGGTGATCAAATACCACCAACAGAAATCTCTATTTGTGGGAAGAAAATGATAAAAATTTAGTTTGGGTACAATGTTGAATGACCGTGCAATTGTCATTCAAAATGCAACAGCACTGAAATCTCAAAATTGTCCTGGGCAGGAAGGGGCGAAAGTGCCTGGTATTGAAGTGGTTAAATATGTCATCATCTACAGTACATATTATCATCCAAAAGATTCTGAGAATCTGGATAAATCTCTGTGCAGAAGGGACAAGACCAAAACACAATATCGGATGCCCGTGATCTTCTGGTGCCCAGATGGCACTGCATTAAAAATAGGCATGATTCTGTGATGGACATCACTGAATGAGCTTAGGAATACTTCAACAAATCATTGTCTGTGAGCACATTTCCACATGCCATCCAAAAATGCAAAGTAAATCTCTATCATGCAAAGAAGAAGCCATATCTGAACATGATCCAGAAACACCTGTCTTCTCTGGGATGAAGCTCATTTAAAATGGTCAAAGTGAAAAACTGTTCTGTGGCCAGATGAATCAAACTAGACATTATTTTTGGCAACTATGGAGCTGCGTCCGCTGGACTAAAGTGGAGCAGGACCTTCTGTCTTAATATCAGTGCTCAGTTCAAAAGCCTGCATCTTTGATGGTATGGGGGTGCATTAGTGCATATGAAATGAGCAAGTTACACACCTGGAAAGGCACCAATGCTGAAAGATATACTGTATGCAGGTTTTAGAACAGCATATGCTCCTATCCAGGCATCTTTTTCAGGGAAGGTCGTGCATATTTCAGCAGGACAATGCTAAACCGCAGCTATGGCGACAGCATGGTTTTGTAGTAGAAGAGTTCAGGTGCCTGCCTGCAGTCCAGACCTGTCACGGTTTGAAAATAATTGGCGCATCTTGAAATGAAAAATGTGACAAAGAATACCCAGGACTGCTGAGCAGTTAGAATCCTATATCAGACAACATTCCTCTCCCAAAACTTCTCTCCCAGGAGCTGGTCTGCTCAGTTTCCAAATGTTTACAGAGTGTTCTGAGAAGAAGAGGGGACTCTACACCGTAAGACATGGCCTTGTCCAAACTTTTTGATTAAAAATGGCCGACATCCATGGACCAGGTCTTGTTTTAGATTAAAGGAGTTGTAAAGGCACAATGTTTTTTCATCTTAATGCACTCGATGTATTAGGATAAAGAACCTTCTGTGTGTAGCAATCCCACAGCACTCCCTAATTACCTACCTGAGCTCCCTCTCTCTCCAGCGATGTCCACGATCCCCTCAGCCATCCAGGACACTCCTACAGATTGGTTGAGACACAGCAGCGGTGCCATTGGCTGTTGTGGCTGTCAATCAAAGTCAATCAGTCAATCAGAGAAAAGAGGGGGTGGAGCCAGGTTGGGGCTCTATGTCTGAATGGATACACAGAGCTCTGACTCGGCTTAGGTGCCCCTATAGCAAGCTGTTGGCTGAGGAGAACTCAAAAGTAGGAGGGGCTAGGAGCAGCAAAGAGGAACCCCAGAAGAGTAGGATCCAAGCTGCTCTGTGCAAAACCAACTGCACAGAGGAGGTAAGTATAAAATGGTTGTTTTTTGTTTGTTTTTTAAAACAAACTTTTACAATCACTTTAATCACTTCAGCCCACCACTTTACAACCTTAATGCCCAGGCCATTTTACAACCTTAATGCCCAGGCCATGTTCTGTGCATGGACACAGAGCTCTGAGGAAGGGGTGCGCCCCGAAACGCATTGGCTGTACCCCGTGTTCTGTGCATGCCCAATTCATTGTTTTTATGGTCTTTGGTCAGTAGAATTTTGTGAGTACCCACTTTGATATAAAACATTTTTATTATTAAATTATCTTTGGTAATGCACTAGGTGTGTGTGTCTTCCATTTCTGTTTTTTTGTAGTTCCTTTCGGATTACCCCACGTGAGGAAGGCGGCATCCACCCAGTTTTGGATACCATATACACCTTTCACACCACCATTTTATTTGACATCTGTTACTCCGCACCTTTGGAAGACCTATTAGCTCTGGAAGTGACTGTGTTTTTTGTTAATCTAAAATGAGGCCTGGCCAATGTATGTCGGCCATTTTTAAACATAGGTGCACTTTGCATTTTGTATTTAGCAATGGTGTCACCTCCCTTGCTGAATATATTATTAAAAAAGCGTAGGGGATCACGTGGCATGGGTGGAAACTACACATGTGACACTGCCACACTGGAGTTGGAATATTTGCTGTACAGCCTGAAATTGTGACTTTTTATGTGCTTACCCACTTTTTATCATGTGAGTAGAATGTGTATCAAGTTTTTAGCTGATTTACACTATGTGGCTTTCCTTGCTTTGATTACATGGGGATATTTGATTATATATATGACCACCATTGTCTCTAATAATCTTGGAGAGAAAGCCAATCTGATATATTGGAACCAATGAGTGTGAACCGAATGTTCCCGGTGGAAGTGTTTACAATCAGACTCTGTAGTAGGGTAATTTCAGTCTAGTAAGAGTGTACTTCTTATAATGGTGATGGTTCACATGGTGACTACATTTGTGGAGTAGCACAACCTCCGTACAATATCAGTGGCATTTTCCTCAAGACACATATTGGATTTGGACTATTTCATATACTCTATTTACTTTTGCCAGATCTCATTTTGAGATGGACTTTTGTTTTTAGCTATTTATTTTCATTACATTAGCGCATGATATATTTGTAAGTAAGTAACACAGAGTTCAGAGATCAGGAGTAAGTAATGCAGAGTTCACCCATTTGTTGCTCATGTATTCAAACTATTGCAGCACAAATGACATACATAAGAAAAAAAATGTGGGAGGTTGTGACATCAGGACTCACCAGCAGATGCAACGCATAACACCATGTTGCTTATATGCCGCAGACATTTAAAGGAGTAATTATAAATATAACATTGCACAAATATTAAGTAAAAATACCACTTTTACTCCCGATAACCATATACAACCAGTGAACCCAAATAATAATGTTGTATACACAAAAATCAAACAAGTCTGCATTAATTAATGTAGTGGTAAGGATATATACAATCCCTGTGGTAATAAATGGCCACACCTGTGTGTTTACAAATCTGCTTACCAGAGGGTTATGACCCCCAACATACAGTGGTCATAAAGAGCTGTTATTTCTGAAAACTCCACCATTGACAATGTTTCAATACTAAAATGTAATGATTCATTGCGGATGTGGGAACACATTTGGTGATTGCAGCAACCGTACCCTGTAATTCTTTACTTCTATCACTAGGTGGCAACGTGCTACTACCTTATTTACATATATTCTCACAATATAAGTGTTAAACAAAGCCAACAAATCTCCAGAGAGCTCCCCACCTCCAGAGCAATCACACCAACTCCTCCTCCAGCTTTTCAGGTTCACATTCAATATAAGAGACCAAGGCCGAAAGAAGGGAAGAAACTCCAATAGTGTAAAACTGTTAGACCTGCTTTATTAAAATTGTGGTAATAAACTTACATGTATTCGGATAATGAAACAGCGCTGTAAACAATCTTCCAGTGGCCAAGATGGAATTCGACCATCCAGCGTGTGTGGTAAAGTGTGTGCATCTTAGCTTGGTCCTATGCGTTTCATCATAAGTGACATTATCAGGGAAAGTACACAAACTCCTTAGCATGCTGCTTATAAAGGACCTTGAGGGGGTGAACCCACAACACTCCATATTAATTAACCACTTAACAACCGGTCCAAAGCCGAATGACAGCTACAGGGCGGTTGCTTAACTCTGGGAGGACGTACTATGACATCCTCCCAGATTTCAGCTCTTGAGCCCCCCTGGGGCGCGCACTCGAGAACATCCGTGACCGCCGTTTACCACGTGACGGAGCGATTACTTGTAAACAAACCGGCATCATGTCATGACGCCGCTTCCTACCACCCCTCTCTGTACCGCTCAGTACAGTGTGAGAGATCGGTGGCAGCAGCGCTGTGGGCTAGATCTGTAGTGTCCACAGCGCTGCTCACTGACAATTAACCCTGCAATACCCTGCCAATACTCTGAAATACCCAGTAATACTCTGCAATACCCAGCAATGCCCTGCCAATACTCTGCAATATAGAAATAGAAATATTGTATAAATGGACAACTTTGTGTTTAAAAAAAAAAAGCATTTTAACCACTTCCCGCCCGCCGGCCGTCATATGATGTCCTTGACTTTGTGCGGGGATATCTGCAGCTACAGGCATCACTCAGATATCAGCTTTTTCAGCCAGTAATTCCCTACACCATAAGAATGATCATAGTGGCTGTCCCGCTGCTTGATCGTTCTTACGGGAGGCGAGAGGGGACATCCCCCCCGCCACCCTCCGGTGCTTCTACTGACTCACCGCTACGTTCAAAGCCAGAATCGTTTTTTTATTTTTTATTTCAGGCTTCCCAGTCTAGAGGTGAGATGTGGGGTCTTATTGACCCCATATCTCACTGTAAAGAGGACCTGTCATGCCATATTCCTATTATAATATAATTATAATTATTATAATTATTGTAATAGTAATAAAAGTGATCAAAAATGTATTTTTGGGGGAAAAGTGTCAAACTAAAATAAAAGTAAAATGAACAATAACATTTTTTTTTTTTAAAGCGCCCCTGTCCCCGTGTGCTCGCATGCAGAAGCAAACTCATACGTAAGACCCGCCCACATATGAAAGCGGTGTTCAAAGCACACACTTGAGGTATCGCTGCGAACGTTAGAGCGAGAGCAATAATTTTGGCCCTAGACCTCCTCTGTAACTCAAAACATGTAACCAGTAAGGTCAGAGGTCGTAGAGGGGAATTTAGCCCCCTGTCCAGGAATGCTTTCAGGTTATGTTTAAGCTTAAATCTGGGATGGTCTCTATATCTCCCACCCAGGTGCTATTAGGATACTAGGATGTTTTTGTTTTGGAACTATGTCTGTTATATCACTGTTGTCCATGTGCCTGTTTTTTCTTCTTGCATTTAATAAAGGAATTACAAAAAAAAAAAAACATGTAACCAGTAAGAAAAAGTAAAGCTTCGCCTATGGGGATTTTTAAGTAGCGAATTTTGTTGCCATTCCACGAGTGTGTGCAATTTTGAAGGGTGACATGTTAGGTATCTATTTACTCTGCATAACTTCATCTTTCACATTAGGCAAAAACATTGGGCTAACTTTACTGTTTTTTTTTTTTTAAAGCTCAAAACTGTCTTTTTCCCCCCCAAAAAAACACGTTCAAAAAATTGCTGCGCAAATACTGTGCGAGATAAAAAGTTGCAATGAACATACTGGAGATAAATGAATCCCCTTATACTTATGTTCCCTGTTCACAAGTGCCTGTGATGGACGTCACGCGTCCCGCGGTCCCGCCATTGGACCAGTGGGACGTCCATCATAGCTCCAGAAGGCAGGACCTGCTAGGTCACTCGGCGGATCAGATCGGTCCCCACTCTGCGGTGGTACTCAGGGCTAACAATTGGATGGAGCCTTCCTGAGACTTGGGGCTTTTAGGAGACCCATTCGGGGCTCCAGCCCCCCCTAGCCACCCCCTGCCCCTGGCATTGCTATTAAAAGACCCCCAGATATTATTGGATACCCCATTGAAACTTCTCAGTTCAAACTCTGCATATATGCAAATTATGTTATGCTCTTTTTGACTCAATCCCATGTATCCTTATTCAATTTATTCTCTATACTATCTAAATATGCCTCTATATCCAGACTCTCAGTCAATATCACAAAATCTACAGCTCTTCCAATCAATATACCGATTGCTCATTGTGAATCCCTCCGAGGGTTCTTTCCATTTCAATGGTCTGTTGATAAAATTGCATATCTCTGAATTTATCTTACACCACAGCTATCTTCCATTTTTGCTGCAAATTATCCTCCATGTGTACCTCAGCTCCAAAATTTACTTAATTACTTAAACTTAAGTCTGAAGTTCTTATCTGATCTCATTTTTAGGTAGTCACGGTGATTAAAATGAATCTGTTGCCTAAACTGTTAGCCCTTATACACACAGTCGGACATTCCGACAACAAAATCCGTCAGAGTTTTTCAGACGGATTTTGTCCGAAAGTGGTGTTGCATACACACGGTTGTACAAAGTTGTCGGAAAATACGATCATTCGGAACGTGATGACGTTCAGTCGTTGCGATGGGACTACGTTGCGGCTAGTAGAACTTTGTCCGATCGGAATTCTCTACAAACAATCGGACAAAGTCCGATCGGATCATGTTGTCGGAAAATTTTATATCCAGCTCTCAAACTTTGTTGGTCGGAACATTCCGACGGAAAAAGTCCGATGGAGCCCACACACAGTCGGATTTTTCCGTAAGAATGTCCAATCGTGTGTACAAGGGCTTATACATTTTTAGAGGTCTCCCTATCACTATTCCAAAATCTTTTATTGATAACCTTCAAAGAGATGTTAATAGGTTCATATGGCAAGATATATGCCCCAGATTTTATAGACATATTCTTTATAAATCCCAATCTGCTGGTGGTCTGGGATTATCCAATTCATGGTTATATTTTTGTAGTGACTTGCTTTTCTCAAATAGCTCAATGGATTGTCCCTAGTATGAAAGCCCCCTAGGTTCGATTTGAAAACAACTCCATCAGCCCCTATTATCTCCCAGGTATTTTATGGTCAACTTCCATTTTCAACCATAGAATCACCTCTATCAACACCATAGTTGCTCAATCACTAACCCATTTGGACCCGTTATAAATCCAAACTCAGCTTGGTGTCCTCTGTTCCCCCAAATTCATCCTTTTTAAGAGAACCCATATTTATTCTGGCTTTTACTTCTCCAGAGAGCTTTTCATGGTGGCATACCATTTCCCTTACCACTTTAGCAGACCTCCAAATAGGAGGCGCATTTGCTACTTTTGATCTTCTACGCACACAGAAACAAATTCTGCTTTGAGAATTCTTCCACTACCTGCAGATTAGGCATTTCTATACTTCCTGTTATGGCCTTTCCCCAACCTCCCCAAATACATTTTTTGAAAGACTTTGCCGTGATTCTCCCAGAGATAAGGGTCTCATCTCGGACCCCTACAAATCAGCTGTCGCTTCCAATTTTGCCAGCACGTTCCCTTATATGAGCCAATGGGAGGCTGACTGCGCTAGACAATTTGCTTTGGAGGACTGGAATATCATGCTGGATAATTTGCGTAAATGTACTAAATCTCTGGCAATTAGAGATACTGTCTTTATTGACCAGGTGGTATTACACCCCCTCTAAACTCTAAGCTATCTTTCCTGGAAACTCAGGACTGTTTTTGTAGTTGTCTACTCATAGGTTTCTTCAAACATACCTTCTGTAATCTCTGTATGCTTCTAAATTGTTAGTTGTTTTATGTTTTAAATCTGTACTTGTGACATATACCTTCTTTTGTATATTGTCATGATATTATGTATTTTACATACTTTAATAAATAGTTTGTAAACAAAAAAAAAAACAGACATTCATTTATCAACCAAAACACATCCCCATCCCATATCAGGTTTAGCATAATTAACACATTGGCAACATTAAGAGGGGCTTTAAGGGGGTGTAGTCCTTCGAAACACTATGCCAACTTTCACAACAAAAATCCTTCTGGCACTTTCTTATGTTAGCAACACACTTTTGAGTGTTTATTGATTAAGGTCCTTGGTATGAGGATACTGTGTTTGGCAGCTCTTTTCTAATACTTAAGTGCAGATTTATTTTAGCACAATACATCTCCCCCTCTAAAGGAGTGGGGATCCTCAAGAACAGGGCTCCCATGCAGGTGTACCACAGCCTTGGACCCGTAGAGCACCCAGGAGCAAAGCTCTTCTTCACATGGGGGTTAGGGTACAGTTCCCATAGTCCTAAGCCAGAGGGCACAGATCCAGAATGTGGAACCCTCTGCTGCAGTGGCTTGGTATTGCTCAAACATATCTCTTTCTACATGTTTTCTTCAAATGTCCCTATTCATTATTCTCTCCACATGTCCATTACCTAGGGACACTTACAGAAAACTGAAGCTTTCTTGCTGTGATGGGTTATATGAGGAAGTGTTAAAGCTTTATCAGTGACCCATCACTCAAAGGTGGAGCTTATAAGTCATTCGTTGTGAAGACCTGTGTTCAGTACTGTACAAAAAATAAATTGGTAATTCACTGTAGTTTTATAAAAGAAGGTGGGCAAAGTCGCAAAACATAAAATCAATATTTTACCAATTTTTATGAAGAGGATCCTATATGTGCATGAAGGCTTTTATCCTTTCCTGTCAATCATATGACCTAAGGCATTTTTATATTTTCTAGTAGTTTAACACAGGCATCACTGCAGCACAATGGTAAAATGAATTGATGTAAATCATTCTGATGACTACATGCTAACATGTCGAACACAAGTGTGCTACTTTTATTTTCTGCTTATTGCCACTTAAAAATGATACAATCTTTATACAATAAAAAGAAAACAGCAGAATAATTAATGCAAACTACCCTTTATATGTTACAAAACAATAAATCAACAAGATTATATTACTACATGTAAACATGTAACCTGTAGAAAATTTTAAACGTCGCATATATATTTTTAAGGGTAAAAGTTTGTCGCCATTCCACGAGCAGGCACAATTTTGAAGCATGACAGGTTGGGTATCAGTTCACTCGGCTTAACATTATCTTTCACAAGATAAAAAAATTGGGCTACCTTTACTGTTTTCTTATTTTGTAAGTCAAAAAGGTGTATTTTTCCCAAAAAAAGTACGCTTGTAAGACTGCTGCGCAATTATGATGTAACATAAAGTATTGCAATGACCGCCATTTTATTCTCTAGGGTGTTGGAAAAAAATATATATAATGTTTAGGGGTTCTAAGTAATTTTCTAGCAGAACACATTGGGGTATGAAGCGTGTACATGTGGCAGGTGCCTCTGGCAGCAAGAGAGATGTTATTGGCATGCCTTCTGCAGCAATCCATCTCCCATAGCAACAGGAGGAGATGTGCACTGTTGGGGCCCTCAGCCTGTACACAGGTATGGAAGAGAAAGAGTTAAGTGAAGTGTATGCAGGAAGTCTGCGCTAGCTGCACAGTGGGAGCCTTTACTAGGAGTGAGGTAGCAGTGATATGCTGGACAGGTGGAGGGGGCAAGAGCTCTTCGTGCCCCATCTAAATGCAGAAGTGACCATGGTAGTGTATAGTACATCAAGAGAATTTATTAACGTTCAGCCATCTGTTCAACCAAAGGTACCCCATGTGAAAGACAGCAACCCTAACCAAAGTGTCTAGCACAGCCCTGAAGAACCCACCCCGGGGTAGGCTTCTCATGTGACCCTTGCTTGGCGCCCAACGAAGAAGGAAACATTAAGGACATGATAACCACCCCATCACACTATAACCTGCCCCTGTCTTACACATGGATTCCACTAGACCTCAACTAGAAGATATGCTGTGGTATTTGGCATCAAGCTGTCAGTAGCAGATCCAAGGTGGGGTGCATCTGACTTGTTTTTCCAGCACATCCACAGATGCTCAATTAGATTGAGATCTGGAGAATTTTGAGAACAAGTCAACACCTCAAACTCATTGTTGTGTTTGGCAAACTGTTCTTGAGTTTATCAGACCAGGCCACCTTCTTCCATTGCTCCATGGTCCGGTGCTGATGCTCACATGCCTATTTTAGGCTCTTTTGGCTATGCAGCCCCATATGCAACAGACTGTGATGCACTTTGTGTTCTGACATATTTCTTTTGGAGCCAGCATTAACTTTTTAAGCAATTTGTACTACAATATAAAATGTGCCTTCACTGCCCATGACCCTGTTGCCGGTTCGCTGGTTTTCCTTCTTCAGACCACTTTTCGTAGGTCCTGACCACTGCAGCCTGGGAAGACCCCACAAGAGCTGCAGTTTTTTTTTTTTTTAGATGTTCTGACCCAGTCATCTAGCCGTTAAAATGTGGCTCCTGTCAAGGTTGCTGAAACCCGGTATGGCTGAGTGTTTATCTTCATTACTCTACAGAAATAGATATTTTTGGCCAGAGCTGGTGACAGTGCAAAGCACCCAACCATGATTCTTGGGTAATAATACAACTGCACAGGTTAGAAAAGCCTGCACATTTCCATTTCCTAACCAGGAATGTTTCTACATATAGCGCAATCCTGTTTATGACAAAAAGTGAGTGCAAAGAAATTCTGACATAGCAAGATCATCCAACGTCTTGTCGTTTACTTTTTTCTAAACAAGCAGTTTTTTTTAAGCAGCCTTTTAAATGTGATTCTCCATATGCAAATATAAATAAATATATACAGTATATACACAGCATGAATCAGCAGAAAAGAAAAGATGATACCCCTGACCTGCAAAGTGATGACAGAAAGGTGCAAATAAAGAAGCATTAGGATATAATATGGTAAATGATAACCCCGGGGTAGATGAATCTTTACCAAAAAATATTAATCCCCCGTCCGTAATAAATTGAGTATTACTAGTGTGTTCAGCCTGCTCCATCACAACCACTGGCTCAGTACACCCCTCAAGCGTTGTTCATATCCTGCAGCTAGCTCCAGGTTCTGCCCATCAATATCTCATACACATCACTGCAGCCAGCGGAGTGGGGGATTAACCCCCAACCACCTGGACAGTAAAGGCTCTTATCAGAAAAGGATTACAATTCCACTGTTACATACAAGATTCAGCAATGATTGCTGTGTTTTTAGCACTCTGAAGAGGTTTCAACACTAAATGTTGCATTATACCTTGAAAAAAAACCAATTCACTGTGTGCAGCAATGTGAGACACAAAAGTGTATTCAGTACCCACTTGGTACCTACTCACATCTAATCATAGTTGCCAAGTCTTTTGAATGCTGTGGGACAGTTCCATAAATTTGGACACTGCCCCACAGTGTCTCTGGCCCACAGTATCCAGTATATTCTGCAGGTGCTGAAATGCATATTCCAGACATCAATGTCATTAGGCAAAGCCAGTAGTGTGGGAGCATCTCCTTAGGTAAGCAGGCCCTAAACACCAATGCTGGGGCATACTGTTCCTGCCACTTATGCCAACAATGGGCACTGTTTGTGTCTGTTGCACTCTACAGTATATGCTGTGCTGTATGTCACAGATTCTTGACTGCTCCATTTTAAAAACAATGCTGTACCTTGCAAAGTTCTGATCTGGGCACCATATATACTACATTTTACCTTACCTAGTCCTAACTGCTGCAGCCAACAGGCTATGCTTTACATTCCGGGCAATAACAAAGACAGCAATAAAAAATTGACAAGACCCACAATTGTGCTAGACTTATGACACTTGTTTATTATTTGTGCAATTTCAATTTGTTATGGTCCTCGATCTGTTTCATCAATAACGCACTGTATCGTTGTATCTGAAGTTGTATGCATCGTTTACAATAAACTTTCTTTTGGAAAAAAAAACTTGACAAGCTTGCTAACCTTTTCTATCTCTCTTCAGAACACCCAAAAAAGTTTTGGCATACAAGATCTAGTTTTTGTAAAGTGCATACCCCCCCCCCCCCAAAAAAAAAACTTTATCAAAGCTGTGAAAAATAAAGTGTAGCACCCTAATGTTTAGGAAGGGTTGCCATCAAATTTAGTTGCCTTGGTCAATTGTTAGGTGATCAATTGACTCTCTAAATCTGGTCTTGTTACGCTTTCTCTTCTGTTGCTAGGTGGCACTCTGCTAGTGACATTAAATAAGACAGGGACTTTACAAGCTCAGACATGAATGGATGGGGTGTCTCAGCCATTGGACAGGGATTTTCTTTGGTCCCTTGGCCTGCTGGGAGGGCCTATTTATTTGGGTGGAGTCAGGTGATTGGGGTTCTGTGCCACCTGTATGGCTGTCTGGGTGGATGTGTCTTATGCTGCCCCAGGCTGCTAAGCCGGAAGCCTGAGGCCTATCCCGGGGACATTTGGCTGCTAGGCTGCATGAGGGCCTTTACAGGAGCGGGAGAGAAGCATAGGGTTGGGACTGCTGGCTTGTAGTCCAACCAGAAGAAGCGGTTCAGCCAGACAGGGAACCAACTGTGGTTGGAGATAGAAGGGGGAGATTGTCGCCACTAAGAGACCATCCACCTTGTTCCAAGTACCAAACCAGGGACCCAGCGGAACAGCAGAGGTGACGCTTGCGGAGCATCAGTGGGTGCCAAGTCAGGGGCCTAGCATGTCAGCAGGGGTGTCGCTTGAAGAGTATCTGTGATTGTCAAGCCAGGGACCCAGCAGGGAAGCAGGAGTGACGTTTGAGGAGTGCTACAAGTGGAAGGGCTCAGGTCCATTGGCTATTGGATCCGAAGTCTAGTGAAAGATTGGGAGTTCATTGAGTGAAGACCCACAGTAAAAGACTGCGGAGAACTGTTTGTGTTGCCAATAGTTGAATACAAATACCATTAGTAACTACTACATGATTGTTGCCATAGGAGACAGCGGTCCTACCCATACAGAAGTTGTGTCTGGCTGGAGGCCTTCGCCTGTATAGCTGTCTCCCTATAGAAGTCTTGGAGTCTGCCGATTATCATTGCATCTACTTAAGGGTGTCCTGGCCCCAACCCTCTCTCCTACAGTTCTGTTCAAGAGACAATAAATGTCTTTGCAGTGTCTGGCGCCCACCATTTCATCTTGCAGTACACCCACCATGCCTTGTAACCCACTCTACACAGAAGGATGTCAGCTGTCCCTAACTCTGGAGGTCACCATTAAGCCTCGGGTGACCCAAGACTCTGCTACATTTTGCGCCCAACGTGGGGCAAAGGCGTTATTACTACAGCAGTCGCCCACCAGCTATAGCTACATTAGGATTTTGTCTGGCTCCGTGGGAAAGTGGCAAGTAACATGTTTTCTTCGTATAGACTGTGTTATTGTGCATTCCAACAATGTGGGGAAGAACCAGCATGTCTCATTTCTCATGGGAGAGTATCAGCCTGGTCTTTTGACACTTTACACCACGAAAGGAAAGAGGCAGGCGTTGAAGTTCACAGAAAGTATCTGTACTAATCCTTAGGCAGGGGAGGAGCCTCCACTCTGCAGATGAGGATAAGAAAGTGCTGCAACATGTGCCTGGTTGTAGGATGGAGAAGATGTCGCAGTTTGAAAGTACTTTGGATGTATGCTCTAGGTGTGGGCCTTGGTCTGAGTGAGTCCAAGGGCACTCTGACTGACACCGGAGTGCGTTATACTAAGGTAGTCTTGCCCTGTACATGGCTGGAGGCTATGAGGCCTTGGGACAGATCTACGGGAAGTGTTCCAGCTTTGCCACGCATCTGAGGCCCTGGAACGTCTGTGGACGCTGCAGGGAATCCCTGCTTGAGGTAGTCTCACCAGCCCAATCTCTGCGGACACTGCAAGCGGATTGGAACAAGAATGTCTCCATCCCGGCTGGGAGTGGTATTGAGAGTCCACCTGCTATCACCTAGCTTGTGAGAGAAGCTGCTCCTCTTGTTTCTGTAGCTGCTCCAGGACACAGTGCTCCAGTTATCTCCCAAGGATGAGGCCCATCTGCTTTCCTTGATGGCGGAACCACCGGGGAAAAAGATGCCGGAGTGGGGTAAGCATGGGAAGGGTGAAAGTGGTGTCCCAGTGGGGAAGGTGATACCTGTGGTAATAAAAAATAAATACAGTGCTCACAAAGAAAAACCCATAATAAGTGATGACAATGGGGCGACATGTTTTCCCAAACAACAAAATGGCCACTGTGCCGATCTGATTGGTGGAGGAAGGGGAGTGTACCTCTCTCTTTTGTGATTTAAGGCAGTCAGTTCCAAGATAGGTCCTTTAATGACACCCTGTGGAAGGGCAAAATGCATTGACGTGACCCACTTCCGATACTGACATAATTTCCTGTCTCATGAGAACGCTAATGAATGGTGTTTGCTGCATCCTCTGATCATTTCAATGCCTGATTTTAACTTACTTTTGTAAGTATAACCTTTTATGTGCAATACATTTCCAGTCTGAACATACTTCACTATTGGTCCCCCCTTTTTTCTTCCCTTTTGGGTACCTGTTTTTATATGGCTAAGTAATAACATTAAAGGATCGTTTATCATCTCATCAGTGAACCTGCCATCCTGCAACATCCTCCGGATATCGCTATAAGCCTATTTTGACTCCCAGACTGCAAAGCTGGGTATCATTGTCATTTGGTGAGTGGAGACACACGTGGGAGAGAGATTTCTCTGCATTTTCTGCACACCAGATGCATTCCCTGCATTTTTTATTTGTGAAGCATATTCACAGTTTTATATGGACTTTATGTTTTTGTCATCACGTATTATGGGTTTTTGTTTGTGAGCACTGTATTTATATTTTATTACTATGTCCAGGTGTCTAGCACTTTGTGTATAGCAGCCTCATTCATTTTTTTATCACTCAATTTTTTTTACACCAGCAGCGTGAGTTTATATATCTAGATTATATATTTTCCCAGGTGATACCTGTGGCCATTAAGGGAGACAATGCGGTTGTGCCAAATAAAGCCAGCTCCACGTGCAACTATCTCCTGGCCGAAGAATGCTCTACTATCTCCAATTCGGATATCCCATCTGTTTTAAGACACTTTGTCATGGAATGGGAAGTGGACTGATAGCGGTGAGGAGCAATTATGTGATTTAGAGGAGGATGAAATTCCCTCTGTGCCCATGGCTAGTGTCAAAGTTGAATTATCTGCCAGTGCAGCTCCCTTCTTATGCATTACTAAGTCCTTTGAGGAGGATCGTTGGGTAAGACGGTTTCCTAAAGTTGCATTGAACAAACCAACCCCATTGATTAAGTCTGACTGCAAGCCAGATATTGTTGCGGGATACCCAGTTCAATGCGCACCAGATGCACGGGTCCTAACCGGGTATGGAGACCCTAAAATACTGCCAAGGCTGTTCAAGACACAGCGCATAATTATTAAGAAAATGGCTGAGGAGTATGGTTATCTGTATCCCTATATACCGGCCCATCCAGGGAGATCCAGGATAAGGAAACACAATGGGTAGATGAAACTGTGCAGAGTTTCTTCGGATCCCCTTGCGAGTGGATTTCCAAAAGTTGTCACCCAAGATAGCTGAGAGGTGTCCTTCAGTATTGCAAACCTGGCCGCCAATTTAACCCAGACAGTGTGATTATCCGCACCCCTAAAAAAGAAAAAATTTCACCATTACATTACTACGGTAAATACCAAAGGAGAAACCCTGAAGTTACCATATCCCAGATATTACTGGTAAATGCTATTGAATTCTGTTTTCACTGACACCATACGGATTACAAATTTGTGCTTTCTGGAGTTAAGACACTATGCTGAAAACCACTCCACCTCTTGAAAGTGTTGCTAGTGGAGGACAGTCCTGTTGGCTGTATTGCTGGGACTGTGTTGGACTGTCTGCTGCCGGGAGATACATAGAGTGTCCACTTCAGTCATGCTGGCTGGTGCTCTGGAATTGCCAGTGTGCCTCCCTTGGAAAAGTAGCATGTTGATCTGACATTCATTGTGTTTGTTTCTTTAACCAATGAGGGAATTTGTTCTCAGCCCCCGAATGTTGTGTGGACAGACTGAGATTACCACTGCAAGCAGACCTACGTTACGTCAAGAAGTGCGGTCCCTTGCTCCATGGCCTGGCTGCTTGTTACCTGATTGCAGGAAAACTTCTGGGAAATGTTGTTCTACCTGAGTGAAAAAAAAATGTATGGACTTTGAGGCTTCAAAGACACTGGGGTGTTTAGTTAGTTAGGTAGAATAAGCTGTGGCAAAAAGGGGCAAAATCTCACCTTACAATTTGAATGATGGACTGGCAAGTGTACAAGGATTGTTTATTTCATATGGGGGCTATCAGGAGCGTTTATAACGCTATGGCAAACTGATCCATGCTTTGATCTTGCTCATCCAATCTGGAAAAAATATTACCAACAAGTGTATTGTATCTCCTGAATTCATGGCCTTCTCCTACTGTCAGAAACCATGAACCAAACCGAGACAGAAGTACAATTAAACCACACTTTATTAATAAAAAATAAAAAGGTAAATAGAGTAAGCATAGTCAAAGCATAGCCAGAGTCCAGTAATTGGATCGAGTAGTCAGCCAGTCCAGAGTTCAATAACCAGATCGGGTAATCAGCCAGGCCAGAAGTCAGGGATCCAAGTGGAGCAACAGCAAGCAGGGTAAGGAGCCAGAAGGGATGTCAGCAAGCCAGTCTTTAAACAGAACCACAGGAGATGGTATCTTGTGATGTGACCAAGAAGAAGGCAGAGATGAAGTGAGCTGGACAGATTTAAGTTGGGTGGCTTTGGCCAATTATGGCTCAGGGGGTTTAGTACACGCCCCACACTATAAAAGGCTCCCGGGAAGTCGGCCTTGTGTAGTGTGTTCCGGCGTGGTGATAGAGAGAGGTAGACAGTGTGATTTCATTTCATTTAAGTTAGACAGAGCATGCAGGAGGGTATTCAGTTAGCTACAGTCAGTGTATCGTGTATATATATATGCATCCTAGGTGTTGTCTGTATATATATATATATATATATATATATATAAACACTGTATTCAGTTTCACTAGATTTGCTCCTCTGTACTATGTCCTTTACACAGTGTGCACCTAAAGCTACCCCAATTGCTGGTTTTCTTCTGATCCTATACTGCAGGCAGCTGCAGTGATTACAGTTGGTGTATTGTGTCATCTGCACATTGTGCACCTAAAGCTACCCCAATTGTTGGTGTTCTTCTGATCCTATACTGCAGGCAGCTGCAGTAATTACAGTTGGTGTACTGTGTACTCTGCGCAGTGTGCACCTGAAGCTACCCCAATTGCTGGTGTTCTTCTGATTCTATACTGCAGGCAGCTGCAATAATTACAGTTGGTGTATTGTGTTGTCTGTACAGTGTGCACCTAAAGCTATCCCAATTGCTGGTGTTCTTCTGATCCTATACCACAGGCAGCTGCAGTAATTACAGTTGGTGTATTGTGTCATCTGCACAGTGTGCACCTAAAGCTACCCCAATTGCTGGTGTTCTGCTGATACTATCCCCAGGCAGCTGCAGTAATTACAGTTGGTGTATTGTGTCATCTGCACAGTGTGCACTTAAAGCTACTCCAATTGCTGATGTTCTTCTGATCCTATACCACAGGTAGCTGCAGTAATTATGGTTGGTGTACTGTGTACTCTGCACAGTGTGCACCTAAAGCTACCCCAATTGCTGGTGTTCTTCTGATCCCATGCACAGGCAGCTGAAGTAATTACAGTTGGTGTATTGTGTCATCTGCACAGTGTGCACCTAAAGCTACCCCAATTGCTGGTGTTCTGCTGATACTATCCCCAGGCAGCTGCAGTAATTACAGTTGGTGTATTGTGTCATGTGCACAGTGTGCACCTAAAGCTACTCCAATTGCTGGTGTTCTTCTGATACTATACCACAGGTAGCCACAGTAATTACGGTTGGTGTACTGTGTACTCTGCACAGTGTGCACCTAAAGATACCCCAATTGCTGGTGTTCTTCTGATCCCATGCACAGGCAGCTGTAGTAATTACAGTTGGTGTATTGTGTCATCTGCACAGTGTGCACCTAAAGCTACCCCAATTGCTGGGGTTCTGCTGATCCTATCACCAGGCAGCTGTAGTAATTACAGTTGGTGTATTGTGTCATCTACACAGTGTGCACCTAAAGCTACCCCAATTGCTGGTGTTCTTCTGATCCTATACCGCAGGTAGCTGCAGTAATTACAGTTGGTGTACTGTGTACTCTGCTCGGTGTGCACCTAAAGCTACCACAATTACTGGTGTTCTTCTGATCGTATACCGCAGGCAGCGGCAAAAATTACAGTTGGTGTACTGTGTACTCTGCGCAGTGTGCACCTAAATCTACCCCAATTGTTGGTTTTCTTCTGATCCTATACTGCAGGCAGCTGCGGTAATTAGAGTTGGTGGCTGTGTACTCTGCACAGTGTGCACCTAAAGCTACTCCAATTGCTGGTGTTCTTCTGATCCTAAACCGCAGGTAGCTGCAGTAATTGTGGTTGGTGCACTGTGTACTCTGCACAGTGTGCACCTAAAGCTACCCCAATTGCTGATGTTCTGCTGATCCCATGCGCAGGCAGCTGCAGTAATTACTGTTGGTGTATTGTGTCATCTGCACAGTGTGCACCTAAAGCTACCCCAATTGCTGGGGTTCTGCTGATCCTATCCCCAGGCAGCTATAGTAATTACAGTTGGTGTATTGTGTCATCTACACAGTGTGCACCTAAAGCTACCCCAATTGCTGGCGTTCTTCTGATCCTATGTGCAGGCAGCTGTAGTAATTACAGTTGGTGTATTGTGTCATCTGCACAGTGTGCTCCTAAAGCTACCCCAATTGCTGGTGTTCTGCTGATCCTATCTGTGGCAGCTGTAGTAATTACAGTTGGTGTATTGTGTCATCTGCACAGTGTGCAGCTAAAGCTACCCCAATTGCTGGTGTTCTTCTGATCCTATACCGCAGGCAGCTGCAGGAATTACAGTTGGTGTACTGTGTACTCTGCACAGTGTGCACCTAAAGCTACCCCAATTGCTGGTGTTCTTCTGATCCTATACCACAGGCAGCTGCAGTAATTAGAGTTGGTGTATTGTGTCATCTGCACAGTGTGCACCTAAAGCTACCCCAATTGCTGGTGTTCTTCTGATCCTATCCCCAGGCAGCTGTTGTAATTACAGTTGGTGTATTGTGTCATCTGCACAGTGTGCACCTAAAGCTACCCCAATTGCTGGGGTTCTGCTGATCCTATCCCCAGGCAGCTGTAGTAATTACAGTTGGTGTATTATGTCATCTGCACCCTGTGCACCTAAAGCTACCCCAATTGATGGTGTTCTTCTGATCCTACACTGCAGGCAGCTGCAGTAATTAGAGTTGGTGTATTGTGTCATCTGCACAGGGTGCACCTAAAGCTACCCTAATTGCTGGTGTTCTTCTGATCCTATACCGCAGGCAGCTGCAGTAATTACAATTGGTGTACTGTGTACTCTGCACAGCGTGCACCTAAAGCTACCCCAATTGCTGGTGTTCTTCTGATCCTATACCGCAGGTAGCTGCAGTAATTACAGTTGGTGTACTGTGTACTCTGCTCGGTGTGCACCTAAAGATACCCCAATTGCTGGTGTTCTTCTGATCCTATACCGCAGGCAGCTGCAGTAATTACAGTTGGTGTATTGTGTCATCTGCACAGTGTGCACCTAAAGCTACCCCAATTGCTGGTGTTCTGCTGATCCTATCCGCAGCCAGCTGTATTAATTACAGTTGGTGTATTGTGTCATCTGCACATTGTGCACCTAAAGCTACCCCAATTGCTGGTGTTCTTCTGATCCTATACCGCAGGCAGCTGCAGTAATTACAGTTGGTGTACTGTGCACTCTGCATAGTGTGCACCCAAAGCTACCCCAATTGCTGGTGTTCTTCTGTTCCTATACCGCAGGCAGCTGCAGTAATTACAGTTGGTGTACTGTGTACTCTGCGCAGTGTGCACCTAAAGCTACCCCAATTGCTGGTGTTCTTCTGATTCTATACCGCAGGCAGCTGCAGTAATTACAGTTGGTGTACTATGTACTCTGCACAGTGTGCACCTAAAGCTACCCCAATTGCTGGTGTTCTTCTGATCCTATACTGCAGGCAGCTGCAGTAATTACAGTTGGTGTACTATGTACTCTGCACAGTGTGCACCTAAAACTACCCTAATTGCTGGTGTTCTTCTGATCCTATACTACAGACAGCTACAGTAATTACAGTTGGTGTATTGTGTCATCTGCACAGTGTGCACCTAAAGCTACCCCAATTGCTGGTGTTCTTCTGATCCTATACCGCAGGCAGCTGCAGTAATTACAGTTGGTGTACTGTGTACTCTGCGCAGTGTGCACCTAAAGCTACCCCAATTGCTGGTGTTCTTCTGATCCTATACCGCAGGCAGCTGCAGTAATTACAGTTGGTGTACTGTGTACTCTGCACAGTGTGCACATAAAGCTACTGAAATTGCTGGTGTTCTTGTACTAATAATACTACAGGCAGGCAGTTGATTCTGCTAGCTGCAGTATAATCAGTATATACGTCCCAGCTTTGTGCAGCTACATCTCCCTGCAGGCTATTAGTATGTCTGGAAGGCCATAAAGGAGAGGCAGACAGTGTAAGAGAACCAGTTGCTCCTGTCTATTGCGTAATCGTGCACCCGGGCGCCCACACATGCCTGTGCACATCAATGTGCACGCGCCTGCGTGGCGGGTTGCGTGTGTGCGCAGGTGTGCGCCCATGGCACCCGTTGGCACCAGAATGCCTATTTAAAGGAGTGCTCTGACCCCAGATGGCTGCTGACTGATCTTCCACTGTTCCTGCTACCCTGCACCCGCTGTTCTTCTGCCTGATACCTCCCGATGAACCCGGCTTGCTCTGACCCTGCTCCTAGATCCTGTTTTTGCTCTGATTCCCGGCTCCTTACCCTGGCTATTCTTGTGACCTCGCCTCTGCCTGCTGACTTGTACCTTCTCGTCCGCCTGCTGCCGAACCTTGTTTCCCTCAAGACTCTGCTCTCAGTGCTGTCCATCCTGCCTGTGCCTGCTACCTTGATCCTGCGACCTTCTGCGATCTTTTGCTGCAAGCCTATCAAGGACCTAACTACACCGCATGCTCCAGTTCCACTGTTCCTGTGGATTTCCCCTTTAAGCCCAGTTGATCCTTGGTACCAGATGATCCATCCTGTTCTGACGGCTCACCCACCTGTCCAAGATCGCTTCCTCTGCTACAAAGCTCCGAGTCCACAGTTGCAGGCACTCGTGTTGCTTCTGGCCCTTAGTTCCCTCTGTTCCTCTCCCAGTGGGTATTTTGTCAGAATCCATACAATAGAAAAACAAGGGATCTTTTTTGTCTATTGTATGGATTCTGACCAAATCCTTTTGGGTGGAGCACCCCACTCTCTCAGTAAGTACCTCTCATTAGTGACCATCTGTGTCATGGTGGAGACCTCATGTTCTCCCATATAGAGGAGAGAGCTCCCATGGTTCAGAGAAGCAGGATCTCCCAATCTATGGATAGTGTAGGACCCACTAATCATGGGGTACTTTGTCGCAGTAAGTGGGCTTAAGCACTATATAGCACTTTTTTGAAAATGTCTAGGTGTTTTAAAAAGCCTTGCTGGAGGTAAATGTTAGTTTTGCATGTGTGCACTGTAATATTTTTGTTCTATACTTCTGTCTTACTTCGCAGGCGCTTTGGGGGGGCAAGCTAGGAAGGCCAGCTTCAAGCGCCATCAGGGTTTCTTCTTGAGTCCAGCCTCAGGCCCAACTGAGGCCACATAGTTCATTGAATTTCTCCTTAAAAAGTTGCATAGAATGCAGCATGTAAGGATTATATGGTTAAGTTTATATTCCGCCATGTTGATTGGCGTAAGGAATAGGTGTAACTGGCTGGCCATTATCCCGAAAGCGTTCTCCTCCACCCTTCTGGCTCTGGTAGTTATAAACCCTCTGGTCTTGGGTGAGGGTCCTCATGGCTTCAAATGGTTGGCTGGTCAGAACGAACTAACAGAAAGCACTGAAAAACATAAAGGCCGGAGCTGAAAATCAGAAATGAGCGCACAAGAACGCACTGAAAATCGAATACGTAATATAAATACGAACCCACAAGCACAAACTGAAGAGTGGTAACGATCGGAAAAGCACAAGGCTGAAAAGCGCGAATCGTCTGTCACCAAACTCCTACTAACATGAGATTAGCGGAAGGAGCCTAAATGGTGGTGCACTTGGTATTGAACTTCCTCTTTCTAGTGCAGTCGTACATGTTGTACGTCACTGCGTTCTTGACGTTCGCAAATTAAGACCAACTTTGTGTGACCGCGTGTATGCAAGACAAGTTTGAACCAACATCTGTCGGAAAACAAACATGGATTTTGTTGTCAGAATGTGCGATCGTGTGTACGCGGCATAACTCTACAAACAATTTAAACCACTCAGACACCTGGTTAAGCAAACAGTTGCTGTAAATACTTAAGGGAGCACAAATATAAATATCATGGACACAACTATGTTACAGTTTTAGAAAATATGCACAAGACTGGTTAACTGTAAGCAAAGAATGTATATTGTCCCAGATTAAAGTAAATGCTAACACAAACATAAATGAGCAGGTAAAAGAATCAGTTTGTTCACAGTAAGCTAAACAAAGTAGTTACTGGGTTGTAGCAACTTGGTCTACAGCAGGCGTCTCCAAACTTTCTAAATAGAGGGCCAGTTTATTGACCTTCAGACTTTAGGGGGGCCTGACTGTGGTCAGTGGGAGTAAAAAATGCCTGGGGCTTGGTTATCAGTGAAAGTTAAAAAAAATTACATAGTGTCTGTGGTCAATAGGAGATAAAATAGTGCCCTATCCTTGGAATTAGTGGGAGGAAGAGTGCCTCATCATTGGTATTATTGGGAGGAATAGTGCCTCATCATTGCTGTCAGTGAAACTAAGGCTGCATTCACACCTGAGCGTAGCGTTTTCAAGCGTTTTTTACCGCGTTTTTACCACGATTTGCCACAAATTTGTGCAGGGCAAAAGGTCACCAATGTTAAAAGAAGAAAAACGCCCAAATCAGCCCGATTCGCGTGACAAAAAAGGGTCCGGAACTTGTTTGAGCTTCAGGCGTAGGGCTTCAGGCGACTTGGAGTGGAGATGTGAACCATCTCCATTGAGAATAATGGATTTTTTCCCCTCCAGCGTTTTGTAGCTTCAGGCATCAAGCTACAAAACGCTCAGGTGTGAATGGGGTCTAATAGTGCCCCACCACTGGTGTCAGTGCTACCCTACCAGAAATCGTAAAATATTGACATTGATATTGAAAATATGATACGGCTCCTGCCCACCGTATAGTTAAATCATGGCCGAGCGGGACTACTGTGACATCCTCCTATTCTTGCCGCACATGCGTGCCCTCGGGGGTGTGCGGTGATCGGTGGTGAGCTATGTCCCTAGGACACAGTGTATCACCGATTGGGGTAAAGAGCCAATGACAATGGTTCTTTACCATGTGATCGACTATGTCTCATCAGCTGTGACCGGCTTTTTGTTTACATTTGTGATTAGCTGTGATTGGGCACAGCTGATCACATGGTAAAGAGCCAATGTCACCCCAATCGGTGTAAAGAGCTAGGGGACCGTGAGTTACCAGTTTAGAGAGCATTTACTGTGCACAACACCCCACTGCCCACAATAAAAAGTACTTTTCTGCCCATCAGCAGTGTACCTGTTGCCCATCAGTGCCCTCAGCAGTGTACTTGTTCCCCATCAGTGCACCTGTCGCCAATAATTAGTGCAGCTGTTGCCCATCTGTGTACCTGTCGCCAATCAGAAGTGCACTTGTCGTCCATCAGTGGCTGCCACACATCGCCCATCAGTGCCGCTGTCAGCAGTATACCCATCAGCAAAGTATAGTGTACTTGTCACCGATTAGCAGTGCACCTGTCACCCATCAGTGCCTGTCACACATCGCCCATCAGTGCTGCCGTCAGCCACTCATCACACAGCTGCCCAGCAGCAGTAAACCCATCACACAGCTGCCCATCAGCAGAGTACCCATCACACAGCCACCATCAGCAGAGTATTCGTCACACAGCCACTTCCAGCAGTCTACCTGTCCCAGTGCAGCAGGCAAATTTCACTGTCTGATTCTGTGTTTGAACCGGTCAAAGGTAGTGTATCGTGATTGTATTGGAGGAGAAAAGGGTTCCTCCAAAAAAGATAAGGCTCTTTGAAAACCAGGCAGCCACCAGCAGCGCATACACCCCAATGGTCAATCAGCAAACGCCAACAGTGCTAGACCCCAGGATGAAAGGTCCAGTACCAGCACTGGAATATCACATCCCCCAAGAGTCAGGGCCCAAGCATATCTCCCAGACGCACTGGTGATCCCATTATGGCTGTCTTTCAACTTGGGATCAGCAAGTATTCTCCCTTTCACTGCACAGGCAAGTGTGCAGGACAACCCTGAAAATTTTTAAGAAATTGATTTTACTTTTTTTTACCGGACAGTTTATTGTGGATCAGACCAATCTTTTTGCCCAACAATATATTTCTAACAATCCCAGTTCATCCTATGCCCGTCTGTATGAGTGCAAACATCTTACATTGGAGGAGTTCAATTTATTTAAGGGCCTCGCAATTAACATAGGCCTTTCAAAAAAATATGAAGGACATGCTTACTGGTCCCTCTTCTTCCTGCATATCAGGTCAGCTTCCTCCTCAATGAAGAATGGAAAGTCTCCAGGGTAAGCTGTCAGCAGGGACGATTGAGTCTTCCAACTCTTCAAAAGGTAGACTACAAACTCAGGAGCCTCTGGCCTGAGAATCCTGTTGTCAGTCACCTTGAAAGGAGAAGAAGTGGGGGGGTGGTGGCAGGCCCTGGCATTTGAAACGGCCACAGACAATCTTTCTCTTCATCCTCGCTGTTTTCATCTTCTTCAGCAAGGGGTACAGACTGAGATCTAGCCACTGGCCAGGATCTTTGAGAGACCGTTGGTTTGGACTGTAAATCTGGCTGTGGTGGCACACAAATTGTTTCTGACAGAGGCAACAGATGATTGCGATGCCAAGTCTCCAGCAGGCCTGTGCTTACCTGTGGCCAGATTTGATGTACTGGGAATCCTGGCAGATGCTTGCAAACGACATAGGACTGTGACTTCCAGCGGTCAGCCAACTTGTGCTTTCCAGGGACACCCAGGTTTCTCAGCAGTACTTTGTCATTCGGCTGTAGGTCCTGCACTCGTGGCCACCGTGGATGCTTGTTGGTCCTTCGTGGCCTGGGCATACCAAGTGAAATGGTCAGTCACTATCAGGAGATTTCCCTGCCTGCTCAAATCGGGCTCCAAGCACAGAAAGTCAATGCACACCAGCTCCATGGGTCCCTGACTTTGAAGATGGCCCATTGGGGAAGCTTGTGAGACTTTTGGATACATGTGATGCATGAGTGGCAATAGCCCTCAACTTCAGCCCCCATGCAGGGCCAGAAGAACCGGTCCCTCACCAGGTGAAAAGTCCTCTCGGGTCCTAGGTGGCCATGGTTGTCATGTAGGACAGTTAATACTGTTATGTTTTTGAGGCAGGAATAGCTGCCAATTTTCCCCTGGAATCATCAGAGGGGCCCCTTCGGTAGACCACCCCTTGGTGCACCAAAAACCGATCTTGCTCTCAGTGTAAGAGACGGGCTTCCTTCTGGGCGTCAGTAAGGAGAAAGTCAGGGCATTGGCTCTCCAAGGCCTTCAATGACAAGCTATAGAGAGGGTCCTCCAACTGGTCCCCCTGCAGGTCTTTATTTGACAACCTGGGCAGACCTTCATCCCATACTTGGGTGACATTGCAATAACATCTGAGGCCACCAGCGGATGACACTTCAACGTCTTTGGCCCTGGATCCTCCTCTAGCTTGATGTTCTTCTCCTTGGCATAAGGCTCGTACCCCTTCAGGTGTCAGCTGGGCCTATTCTTCTGGAGGTTCTCTGGACAACAATGGGGCTTTCTTGACAAAGCATTCGTGTCTTGTTTCCCGATCCCGGTCGATACTTCAGGCTGAAAATAAACCCTGAGCAGCCAACCATCTGTGACCCATAGTGTCCAACTTAGTGGTAGTGAGGATGTAGGTGAGAGGAGTGTTGTCAGTCTTGATCACAAACTCTGCTCCATAATCCTCAGCTTATCCACCACCGCCCACTTTAAGGCCAGGAACTCAAGTTTGTGTATGGGGTAGGACACTGCATTGCTTGGAGGCAATAATGGGGGCCCTCTGCAAGTTTTAGACTTTGCTGTCTCTTCACTTTGTTGGTTTTGGAGCCATCTATTGTAGATGGGCACCCTGTTTCATCCTTCATAATTTCAGCATACCTCGTTATGCTCAATGGCACTCCTCACTAGTACACGTGAAAATGCTCATTATTGGCTCCGATATAGACACTAGTATGGATATCTGTGCATCCCTACCAAATATCCCTAATATCCCTGCCATTATGATTTTTGGCCAGAAAATTTGATGGGGGGGGCAGCCCCTCTCAATAATCACTTAATAAGTCTCTAATTATGTGAGATCTAATCTCGTCCTTATGTAACAACACCTAATATCTCTATTTTTATGTTCCAATTAGATCTAATGTTAAAACAACTTTATCTTACTGGATCTAACGACTATCTATTAGCTTGAATGATTTTTGGCCAGAAAATTGCATATGGGGGGGGGCAACCCATCCTTCTGTACCACCTAATATCTTTATTTCTATGTGCTATATCTCTGAAATTATGTGAGATCTAATGTTAAAACCACTTGATCTTACCAGGTCTAATGAATATCTATTAGCCTGAATGATTTTTGGCAAGAAAATTGCATGTGGGGGAGGGGGCAGCCCTTCCTTATGTACCACCTAATATCTCTATTTGTATGTGGAATATCTCTGAAATTATGTGAGATCTAACGTTAAAACCACTTGATCTTACTAGATCTAATACATATCTATTAGCCTAAATGATATTTGGGCAGAAAATTGCATGGGGGAGGGCAACCCATCCTTATCTATTTTTATGTGGAATATCTCTGAAATTATATGAGATCTAAAGTTAAAACCACTCGATCTTACTGGATCTAATGAATAACTATTAGCCTGAATGATTTTTGGCCAGAAAATTGCATGTGGGGAGCTACATTTTTGATGGGGGGGGGGGGGGGGGGCTAACCTGGCAGAGGTGCTAGAGTGAGGATTTTTTGGTTAGGATTAGGCTGAGTTTGATTTGATCAAGGCGGGGCTGGGAGTGGCTCAGGGTAGCAGCTTTGAGATAAAAAAAACACTTCCAGCACTAATAGGTCTTCCAAGGTGAGGAATAACAGATGTCAGATAAAATGGTGGCGTGAAAGGTGTATATGGTATCCCAGAACTAGGTGGATGCTGCCTGCCTTCATCAGATAGGGTAATCCGAAAGGAACTAGAAGAAAAACAGAAATGGAAGGTGCACATACCTAGTGCATAACAAAGATAATTTAATGATAAAAAAATTGTATAAAAGTGGGTACTCACAAATTACAACTGTCGAAAAGCATGGACATGCACAGAACACTGCGTACAGCTAACGTGTTTTGGGGGTGCAGTCCCTTCCTCAGAGCTAGGCTAGTCTTGTACACCATGGGCAAGCGCTTTTGTAGGGTTTGGAGGGATTGAGAATTGAGTGTCAAAGAAAGCCACACCCTCAAAGAGGCGAGAGCAAAAAAAATAATTGAAAAGAATAAAAATATGTTAATAAAAAATTTGAAAAATTAAATAAAGTTTATATATATATATATATATATATATATATATATATATATATATATATATTATAATGACAAAATCCATATCAAAAACAAAAAACTCCATCATAAGTAAACAAATGATGATTCATTCAAGTCTATAATAAACCACTTCCTGCCCGGCCTATAGCAAAATGACATCCAGCAGGATAACAGCCGCCGCGCCCGCATCGCGGTGATCAGTGGTGCGGTGTGTCAGTGTGACACATGGCTACACCAGTCTCGGTAAAGAGCCTGACAGATGCGAGTAGAGGAGAGCCGATCAGCTACTCTCCTGACAGGGGGGGTCTGTGCTGATTGTTTATCAGTGCAGCCCTTCTTCAGCTCCCGCCCACGACCACCATCATGCCACCCAGGATCACCAGGATGGCCATCCACACTGGACCACCAGGTATGCCCCCTCTAGACCACCAAGGAAATACAAATCTGTGCCAAGGCACCTGCCAATCAATGCCCAGGCAGCTGACAATCAGTGCCCACTCAATGTCCCCCCCTCTTTTCCTGCGGCCTGCCAGGTTGCGTGCTTGGATAAAGGGTCTGGTATGGATTTTTGAGGGGAACTCCACGCCATTTTTTTAAAAAAAAATTGGCGTGGAGTTCCCCTTAAAATCCATACCAGACCTGAAGGGTCTGGCATGGATATTTGGGGGGGAACCCCATGTCATTTTTTTTTGTTCCCGTTAATATCCATACCAGACCTGAAGGGCCTGGTAATTGAATTTTGGGGAACCCCACGCTTTTTTTTTTTTATCAATGACTTTCAATGGCTGTTCTCTGTAATACGGGGACCCGACAATTCATTATAGCCGTGAGTGCTTTTAAATTACTTTTTTCCCTGCAGAAATTACACTTTGTGCAGGGACAGTTCTAAGCACGGGAAACATGCGCCACTTCACAGGCATACTATACACCCCCCCCAGGTACGAAATTTAAAGGAATATTACACTTTTATTGTTTCACTTTAAGCATTATTAAAATCACTGCTCCCGAAAAAACGTCCCTTTTTAAAACTTTTTTTTGCATTGATACATGTACCCTAGGGCAGGACCCAGGTCCCCAAACACTTTTTAGGACAATAACTTGCATATTAGCCTTTAAAATTAGCACTTTAGATTTCTCCAATAGACTTTTACAGGGTGTTCCGCAGCTTTTCGAATTTGCCGCAAACACCCCAAATTGTTCGCTGTTCGGCAAACATGCGAACAGGCAATGTTCGAGTCGAACATGGGTTCGACTCGAACTCGAAGCTCATCCCTACAGGTAGGTGGGTCAGTGTATGTGTAATGGTCAGGTGGGTCAGTGTGTGTATAATGGTCACGTGGGTCACATATTGTAAAGGGGGTGGAGTCATGGGCAGAGCTAATGGGGTGCGGTAAAATGAGGTTTCCCCTATTGTGTCAAAAATTCTTGAACCAGCCCTGCGGCCGCCACCATTGCAGTTAAGGGTATATGGAAGTGTAGCCTTACGGCTTAGCGCCAGGAACTCTACTGTGTATGCGCGAGGCCCCTCTCCTCTCTCCTACTGGCCCCACGCCAGGGAGAGGAGGAGGGAGCCCCGCAGTCATGTCACGGGCTGCAGCCCCGACTCCTGGAAGTGGGAACAGGATACCAGTTAAAGACAGGTATCCTGTGACCCCCCCCCCCCCCCCCCCGAAAGGTGCCAATTGTGACACCAGAGAGGGAGAGGAGGCAAATGAGCGGAAGTTCCACTTTTGAATGGAATGCCACTTTAATATTTAATCAGATGTAGAAGCACATGAGCCAAAGAAGATACAGGATTGTTAAGTGGATCAATACATGTCTCACCTCTACGCCTGAAGAAGCTGCGGGGGGAGGGGGCACTCCAAGGTGTCCAAAACCCACACACAGGGATCAGCCGACCGGAAGCTTCAGGAATGCCAGAAATGGGGGGAAACCGCAAAAGACACCAGCTGCAAACTCTTATCGCCTAGGGGCCTAAATGTGGGGTTGGATGTTCAGAATGTGACTCCCTGGTCCTCTTCCCCCGTCATCATGGAGGAGTGGAAGAGGACTCGAGTGGCAACCTTTGAAGCTCTGGTGAACTCCATACCCAAGAGAGTTAAGGCAGTGCGGGAAAATAATGGTGGCCACACAAAATATTGACACTTTGGGCCCTATTTGGACATTTTTACTTGGAGGTGTACTCACTTTTGTTGTCACCGGTTTAAAGGTTAATGGCTGCGTGTTGTGTTATTTTGAGTGGACAGCAAATTTACACTGTTATACAAGCTGTACACTCGATACTTTACATTGTAGCAAAGTTTAATTTCTTCAGTGTTGTCACATGAAAAGATATAAAAATATTCACAAAAATGTGAGGGGTGTACTCACTTTTTTGAGATACTATATATATATATATATATATATATATATATATATATATATATATATATATATATATATATATATATACACACAGTGTCTCACAAAAGTGAGTACACCCCTCACATTTTTGTAAACATCTTACTATATCTTTTCATGTGACAACACTGAAGAAATGACACTTTGCTACAATGTAATGTAGTGAGTGTACAGCTTGTATAGCAGTGTAAAATTGCTGTCCCCTCAAAATAACTCAATACACAGCCATTAATGTCTAAACCGCTGGCAACAAAAGTGAGTACACCCCTAGATGAACATGTCCAAATTAGGCCCAATTATCCATTTTCACTCCCCAGTGTCATGTGACTTGTTAGTGTTACAAGGTCTCAGGTTTGAATGGGGAGCAGGTGTGTTAAATTTGGTGTTATCACTCTCACTCTCTCATACTGATCACTGGAAGTTCAACATGGCACCTCATGGCAAAGAACTCTCTGAGCATATGAAAAAAAGAATTGTTGCTCTACATAAAGATTTCTTAGGCTATAAAAAGATTGTCAAGACCCTGAAACTGAGCTGCACCACAGTGGCCAAGAACAGGACAGGTTCCACTCAGAACAAATCTCGCCATGGTCAACCAAAGGAGTTGAGTGTGCAAGCTAAGTGTCATATCCAGAGGTTGTCTTTGGCAAATAGATGTATGAGTGTTGCCAGCATTTCTGCAGAGGTCCATGGGGGGGGGGGGGGGGGGTCAGCCTGTCAGTGCTCAGACCATACGCCACACACTGCATCAAATTGGTCTGCATGGCTGTCATCCTAGAAGGAAGCCGCTTCTAAAGATGATGCACAAGAAAGCCCGCAAACAGTTTGCTGAAAACAAGCAGACTAGGGACATGGATTACCGGAACCATGTTCTGTGATCCGATGAGACCAAGATAAACGTATTGGGTTCAGATGGTGTCAAGCGTGTGTTGAGGCAGCCAGGTGAGGAGTACAAAGACAAGTGTGTCTTGCCTACAGTCAAGCATGGTGATGGGAGTGTCATGGTCTGGGGCTGCATTAGTGCTGCTGGCACTGGGGAGCTACATTTCATTGAGGGAACCATGAATGCCAACATGTACTGTGCCATACTGAAGAAGAGCATGACCCCCCCTCCCCCCTTCAGAGACTGGGCCACAGGGCAGTATTCCAACATGATAACGACCCCAAACACACCTCCAAGATGACCACTGCCTTGCTAAAGAAGCTGAGGGTAAAGGTGATGGACTGGCCATGTATGTCTCCAGACCCAAAGCATCTGTGAGGCATCCTCAAATGCAAGGTGGTGGAGCGCAAGGTCTCTAACATCCACCAGCTCTTTGATGTCGTCATGGAGGAGTGGAAGAGGACTCTAGTGGCAACCTGGTGAACTCCATGCCCAAGAGAGTTAAGGCAGTGCTGGAAAATAATGGTGGGCACACAAAATATGGACACTTTGGGCCTGTTAGGGCTGGGCCCAGCCCTACCTTTTCTGAGCTGGCCGCTCAGCTGTCGGCTAATTGCCAGCTCCTATCTCTCCACAGTTACTCAGCTGTTGATAATATCCTGCTCATCAGTCCTACTTAAGCCATCCAGTCCAGAAGTTCTCTGCCTTTGCCTTGGTCAACATCACAGAAACTATCTCCTGCGATCCTGTTTAAAGACTTGCTTCACTGACATCCCTTCTGGTTCTAGATCCTGCTTACTGTTCCACTACATTGATCCCTGACTTCTGGCTTGGCTGACTATTCGTTCCGGTTACTGAACTTTGGCTATGTTTTGACTATGTTTGTTATTTTTACTTTTATTATTAACCACTTGCCGACCAGCGCACGACGATGTACGTTGACAGAATGGCACGGGCAGGCAAATGGGCGTACATGTACGTCCCTTTAAATTTGCCGCCCTGCCATCGGGAGCGTGCCGCCGGCGGCGCGCTCCCGCGCTGGTCGGGACCTCCGTGAGTCCGGTCGCGGGACCCGCGGACTCGATCGCCACGGGCATCCCCGCGATCGTCTCACGGAGCAGCCAAATGAAGAAATGCCGTTGTAAACAGCATTTCTCCATTCTGCCTAGTAACTAGTGACGCTGATCTCTGCTCCATGTGATTGGAGCAGAGATCAGTGTTCACTAAATGAAAGCCCAACCCCCCACAGTTAGTAACACACCCCTAGGAACACTTAACCCCTACACTGCCACCCACTGGTTAACCCCTTCACTGCCAGTGTCATTTACACAGGAATCACAACATTTATATAGCAGTGATTACTGTATAAATGACAATGGTCCCAAAAATGTGTCAAAAATGTCCGATGGGTCCTCCACAATGTCGCAGTCACAATAAAAATCGCTGATCGCCGCCATTACTAGTAAAAAAAAAAGAATAAAAAATTATTAATAAAAATGCTATAAAACTATCCCTATTTTGTAAACGCTATAACTTTTGCGCAAACCAATCAATAATCGCTTATTGCGATTTTTTTTACCAAAAATATGTAGAAGAATACGTATCGGCCTAAACTGAGGGAAAAAAATGTTTTTTTATATATTTTTTGGGGGATATTTATTATAACAAAAAGTAAAAAATAATGCGTTTTTTTTCAAAATTGACGGTCTATTTTTGTTTATAGCGCAAAAAATAAAAACCGCAGGGGTGATCAAATACCACCAAAAGAAAGCTCTATTTGTGGGAAAAAAAGGACGTCAATTTTGTTTGGTAGCCACGTCGCACGACCGCGCAATTGTCAGTTAAAGCGACGCAGTGCCGAATCGCAAAAAGTGGTCTGGTCTTTGACCAGCAAATTGGTCCGGGCTGAAAGTGGTTAAACAAGTGTGATTTAACTTTACTTCTGTCTTGGCCAGATTTCATGGTTTCTGACAGTGCCCAATTTGGACATTTTCACTTAGGTATGTACTCACATTTGTTGCCTGCGGTTTAGATATTAATGGCTGTGTGTTGAGTTATTTTTGAGGGGACAGCAAATTTAGACTTTTATACAAGCTGTACACTCACTACATTGTAGCAAAGTGTCATTTCTTCAGTGTTGTCACCTGAAAAGATATAATAAAATATTTACAAAAATGTGATGGGTGTACTCACTTTTGTGAGATACTGTATATCCCTAGAGAGGTACCTCTGACTATGATCAACTAATGCAAGGTCTCTGTGAACAGGTAGTTGAGAGGTGGGTCCTAGTTCTAAACATTCAACAGGCTAATGGTGGGGCTGGATTTTAAGGTAGTACACGAGTACAGTCCTGTTAGGCTCTGCATGCTTAGATTAGAAGCTACTATGTAGGTGGTCAGTTCCTCTATTCTCAATTTCTGCTAGCAGCAGTAAAAGCCAAATCACAGCAGTGGCCACTCACTAGTCCCAGCAATATACCAAACTCCAATCTGGACACTTGGCTGTTAGCAATCCTTCTGGCTTTGCACTCAGGGAGACTAGCTGGTCCTCAGAACTCCAGGTCTCAGGTAACAGATGAGTACACGGCCAAAAGCCGAGATGTACACTTGGCAGTCCTCTGCAGGAAGAGGAAGCTCTCATCTAAATATCTGGGGAAAACTGATCATTTCCCTTCCTGTTAAGAGGATATATCTGGGAGTTGTAGTCCACCACTCCATTTACTCTTATTCAAGATCCTCTTTCCAGACTACATTTCCCATAGTTCAGTGTGGCCTCCATCAAAGTCTTACAAGTCCTTCATGAATACATGTTCAAAGTCATTGAAAGCCAACATAAAAGTTTTGTATAGGCACACAAAGCAGCAGCTGCACGGTGTGTTTATAGTTGCTCCTCTGGCCAATTACTATATAACTTCTACAATGCACACATTTAGGCTACATTAGAAAAGCTAATGTAGCTAGGTGCTGGGCTACAGCAAAGTGGAGACGGAAACATTGTCTTTTATTCTTTTCTCCCTCTAATGAGATACTGATGTTATGATGCTCAATTCTCCTCCAACCAGCAGCGGGAGATCTAAAGCCAAGTAAGCCCATAGATGACTTCTATGCAGAGCACTGAGAATACTGTCCCAGTTAACTGGGACTGTCTTTAAGTGCACTAGAATAACATCTCAAAGGAATACCCCTATTGCAAAAAATATTCTTCCAGTCCCCTTTGTTTCCCTGCCCCCCTCCTCTATCATTCTCCCTGCTTTTAGAGAGTGCAAACCCAGTCAGTTAAGGTCTAGTATTGCTGCCATGAATGTGCTCTGGCAGTGTAGTTCCAGCACTCGGCAGAGTAAACTTCACTAATGCTCACTGTGGCACTTGAGGTGACATTGCTACTGTTTATGCTAATTTAGACGCCAAATGTCATCTTATATCTAGTCCTTACTGGTAATCACAATGTCAAACTGTGTTATTCTATATTGTTAATCCATTTTATGCTTGTCTGGTTACCAACCATCTACTATAGGGGCATCTAACCCCCGGGATGTGGACCGGTGCTGTTCCATGGCCTTCTCATAGGGCCACACAGCAGGAGATGAGCGACAACCCCGGTGTGCACAGACCGCAGTTGCCACTCGCCTCCTGTTGTGCTGCCATGCCTGTGTGTCCTCTCCTGGGTCCTCCGCAAATTGGAATGGAAAGATCCTCTTGCCCCCTGCTCTGCTGATAGAATGACATCGTTTTGCGGGCGGGTAAGCTGCTAGAGGACACATGCACTGATCACAGCCTTCTATCAAAGGTAAAAGTCTTGTGCAGGGGAGGCAGATATTGGAATGGAGTGCAGTCCCCTTTAAATCACAGTGCCCCCTTTACAGTGCAATGCCCTTTACAATACAGTCCCCGTTACATTAATGTAAAGGGGACTGCACTGTATAGGGTCACTGTAATGTAAAGGGGGTCTGTGATGTAAAGGGGAACTAAGAACACTGATCTAAAGGGGGGCTGTGCTGTAAAGGGGGGCTGAGGCCAGACTCCATAAATATCCTATCCCCCAAGCATCCCCCCCCCCCCCGAGGTCTGCCGTGAAACCGGTCCCTGGTGCCAAAAAAGTTGGGGACCGCTGATCTATTGTTTGCGCCAATGTTCTGACTGTAATAAAGATATCCATGAAAGCCAAGCGTTTGGTGAGCTCAGCAATCATTGGTAGAAAGAAATAGGAAGAAAGGAAACAGGAAGAAATAAGTGACTATTAAAGCTTTCCATAAACGGTTCAAATCTCAGTAGGTTCAGCAGGGACTAGCTGAGTCTCAAACCATGTATAGGCAGGCTGATTGTACCCAAGTTGATCCATTGATCAACTTGGGTACAGCCAGCATGTCAGATTTTTCATGCAGTTATTGCCAGCAGCTAGAGCCGCCAGCAATAATCACTATGTGTTCCCCTGGCAGGGACAGCTTTCCGGAGAAATCCAAAGGTGTATGGCTAGCTTAAGTCAACCAGTTGGGATTTTCTGGGGCAATTGCTACCGTTTTCCCCTGAGATAGACCAACGCCGAGGATGTCTGCAGTGATGTTCTCCATAGGGACAAATGTGCACTTTCTTCTGATGTGAACGTCCTTGTTAGTAGAACGATCTTCTGTAAAAAATCATGCGGCTGGCTGCCATCTAAAGAATGTAGGCAGCTTTAAAGCCCTTAAAGCCCTGGGGACCCCATAAATAGTAAGTGTTTTTCACGGCTAGGATTGTTGCTTTCCTGAAAATTGCTTTCGGGTTATATTATGCAATCGGTTTAGATGTAAATGGCGTTTACCAGACTGCCTGTCTCCTTTCCACCTCCTAAATCAGAAGTAGGCAGGAGTAATTTGAAGACATATTTCAAACACAAACACTACTACAGTCCTGCGACATCTATGTGTTTTGTACCCCCACTATCAACTGCTGGCTTCATTTGTAGGAGGAACTCATCAACTATCAGACAAATTCCTAAAAGACACAAACTATAGTCACCCAACGATTATCCAACAGGCAGCATGAGGAGGTGGGGGGAATCATGTCTGAGAATGACATTGCTTATTCTGTATTTTCAGCCCCTGCTTCTTCATGAATAACAATCCAGCTCACTCCATTATGTCAGTAACAAGATGGACTTAAAAATACAGCCGGGGAGAAAAAAGTCAGTAAAGCAGCACAGAATATGTCAAAGATATATCTATATGAATTAATACTATAAAATGTAAGGGGTGGGAAGCTGACTGGGCCTTTTTCACTTATCCTGTGTTTTCTTACTTTAAAGGGACCACAGATTATAACTTAAAATGATTTATCGGGGTAAAAATGTTTTGGGCTTTCAAAGCACCCTCCTATAGTTAGGTGCTATCTAGGTTCAATAAATGTAGTCCTTTAGTTCCTCTGCAATCAGTGGAGCTGCTTGTGATTGCTTTGGTCTGCCCTGAGTTTCATAGGCTGTGGGTTTGACTACTTCCTCCTGCTTTCTGGATGATTCTGGAAGATAGTAGGCTAGGAGATTAAAATCTACAGTCTGAATATTTATATGGTCTCAGACAATTCCTGGGGGAAGGTGCACGTTAAGTGGCTGGGAGGAGCATAAATAGCTTTAAGCCTGGAGCAGAGGGGTTCATGGGCATGTAAGTGGGTTGGAAATAGACAGTTCTTGGTTCTTTGGTCTGTTGACGGGTTTTTCTCTGGGTCTGACCCACTGATCCTGTGTAATAAAAGAGGGACAGTGGTCTGGTACAAAGGTCCCTCTAGCAGAAGGTCCTGCCTGCAGAGAGCTTCCAGGAGGGGAGTCCAGGGCCCATGATAGGCCTGAAAGAGAGAGAAAGGCCCGGGAAAGGAAAAGAGATGTAGAACAGCACCTGTGAGGAGCAGAAGAATGGTGCTCAGTACTACCTGGATGTAAAGTCGTCAGAACTTGGGGTTCGGCCTGAAAACATCAGCTGCTGGAGAATGCCTCTGATGGACACTACCTTTACAGGTCCCGGGGCAGCACACAACCTGAGTTAGGGATGTAAGAGAGAATTTTGTCTCTGAATGTTGGACTTTGTAATGCCTTTTGCAATTTTTCAAGTAGATTTTGAGATCTTGCTCCCGCCTGGTCTGAAGTTACTAAAAGGGGTGTAATGCAAGTAACCGGCACCATCCCATGGTTCAGGTCATATTAATATGGAATATGGAAGTAATGCAGTGTGAGCACACAAATGATTACCGAGGGTAACGGAAGTCTAACAAGTAGCTTGTTGGTAGGGTGTACCTATTGCAGGTGGTCTGTCATCTTGCAGCAAGGGAGATGTTGTCCACACTCTTTCTACCAGTGGTCTGTTTTCCAGGGCAATGGGAGTATATTTGCGCTGCAGAGGTTCCCATTCTGTACAAAGGTACAGAAGTTGAAGAGTTAAGTTAAGTGCACATGTGGCGCCTGTGCTACTGGGAAAGGATATCGGAAAAAAACGCTGAACAGGTAGATGCTGTCAAGGCTCAGCGTGTCCCTCCTAAATGCAAGTTACAGAGAAGGCGTACATTGTCACAGGGACTCAAAAGTTAACTGGACAACAGTTACGGTTCTAGTGTACATGGCGTATGTTCATCTTTAGAAGCAGAGATCCACATTAAGGTTGAGTATTCCCCCACGACAGCCTCAGGCTTGTCCCAGGACATTGATAAAAATGGCACAAAAGTAAGGTACCCCACGTACAGTGATCCTGTTAAGGTGCCTAGCATAGCCCAGAAGAACCCACCCTGGGGTAGGCCTCCTATGTGACCCTTGCTAAATGCCCAACTAGGAGAGAAATATGGAGGACACAAGTTGCACCAGAGACTGCAAGCCAGGCTTTCTCATCTACATCAGTGCCAGACCTCACAAATGTGCTTCTGGAAGAATGGTCAAACTTTCCCAAAGACACACTCCTAAACCTTGTGGATGTTGTCAGAGTATTGACATAATGCGCTGGAAACTTCTTGTTTGCAACAATAGCTTTGCTTTTATGGAGAAATATCAGAACATATCTTTTCAGCATGAGTAACAGGAACTAACCACAAACAAGTGCACTGAACTTAGACGGTACATCCTTTCATATCATAGAATACACACTAATACTATAGTGCCACCTGCTGCATAGATAAGTATAATGCATATAGTATATAGTTCACAGTACTTTACATTACATGCTGTTGCTCTTCCAACATGTGCTTTGTGAAATTACATTCAGCTTGTTCTAGAAATAACTATGATGTTCCTTCAACAAAGGCTTGGTGAGTGAGTCTGCTCTGACAGGCAGTATTGAATGTCAATAACAACTTGCTCTTGATTATCCCTCAGTAAGTGATACTCGACGTCGCTGTGTTTGGTCCTAGGATTGACCCTTTCTGATTGTGTAAGTTTTATACATCCCTGGTTGTCTTCAAAAATGGGAATTGGTTTTGACATGTCTATGTCCACAAAAAGTTGATGAATCCATATCGCTTTTTGACATGCGTGTGCTGCTGCGATGTACTCTGCTTCAGTTGACAGTTGTTTGCTTTTGTCTAGACCAACTTATGGTTCCTTCCCCATACTGGAAGATGAATCCACTTGTGGATTTGCGGTCTGTAAAGTTGCCGGCCCAATCAGCATCCACATATCTGACCAGTTTTGGATTGGATGTTGCTCGTAACTGTAACCTTATCTGAATTAATCCTTTGAAGTATTGCATCACTCTTTTTAGTCACGCTGACAGGGAGCTGAAACTTACCTGCATATTATGCCCACTGTCTGGTCTTGTCACAGTGGCAACATATAGCAGTTTACAAATTGTTATGGGATACATGTCATTGTTGGATAGGAAAGTTTTCTGCTTCATTGCTCTTTAGAGTCTGGTTCCATAGAAGTTTTCACTTCCTTTGCATAGACTTTCTGAGATTGGATGAGAAGATAACTTCGATCTTATTCTCTCTGTATTTGGATTTCCAGATAGTAGCTAATGCTCCCTAGCTCTTTGATTTCAATTTTTTTTTCAGCTTGTGAACTATCTGATTGTAATCTTCTTGTTCAAAACAAGTTAAGTTGTCATCAAGATAGATAAGGATGTATATCCAGCTGTCTTCTTGATTCTTGGAGTAGAGACAGGGGTCTGCTTTAGTTCTTGAGAATCCCACTCTGGTAAGCACTTCATTCACTTTTTCTTCCGACATCCTTGCAGATTGTTTAAGACCGTAGATGCTCTTCTGAAGTTTACACACAAGGTTGTCTCCTTGACAAAACCCTGGTGATTGCTCCATGTAGAGGTCTTCCTTAACCACTTCAGCCCCGGAGGATTTTACCCCCTTCCTTACCAGAGCACTTTTTTGCGATTTGGCACGGCGTCGCTTTAACTGACAATTGCGCGGTCATGCAATGTTGCACCCAAACAAAATTGGCGTCCTTTTTTCCCCACAAGCTTTATTTTGGTGGTATTTGATCACCTCTGCGGTTTTTATTTTTTCGCTATAAACAAAAGAAGAGTGACAATTTAGAAAAAAAAAAAACACAATATTTTTTACTTTTTGCTATAATAAATATCCCATTTAAAAAAAAAAAAGGCTGATACGTATTATTCTACATATTTTTGGTAAAAAATTTTGCAATAAGCGTATATTGATTGGTTTGTGCAAACGTTATAGCATCTACAAAATAGGGGATATAGATTTATGGCATTTTTTTTTTTTTACTAGTAATGGCGGCAAACTGCGATTTGTTTTGTGACTCCGACATTATGGCGAACACATCAGGCACTTTTGACACATTTTGGGACCATTCACATTTACACAGCGATCTGTGTAAATGTGACTGGCAGGGAAGGGGTTAACACCAGGGGGTGCTGCAGGGGTTAATATGTTCCCTATGGGAGTGATTCTAACTGTGGGGGGAGGGGACTCACAAGGGGAGGAGACTGATCGGTGTTTCTCTGTACTGAGAACACACCATCGGTCTCCTCTCCACTGACAGGACGTGGATCTGTGTGTTTACTGCTGTGTTCCCAGGCAATCGCGGGTGCCCGGCGGACTTTGCGGCCGCTGGGCACGCGCACCGGTTCCCGAGCGATGCTGTGGGTGCGCGCTCGCCCCTTAGATGGCCGGGAATGAGAGGACATCATATAACGCCCGCCCAGGATGGCAGATCCCATCTGCAGATGTCATATGTCTATACGCCGGTGCTGAAGTGGTTAAAGAGGAACTGCCGTCTACTCACATAATTTGTAATAAAAAACATTTTTGCCATTCTGAAGCTTCCCTCCAACCACTTTGTATATTATTTTATGAATACTGTGATTCTGTACTTACCAAAATATGCTGCAGAAATCTCCCTCCACTGAGTCGGGCTGCAACCATTTTACCTGTGGGCAGCTGAAGCTGCTGCCTGTTCACTTCCTGGATTTACACAGACATGCACCTCCAGCCCTGTAGCTCTCATTTGCCCTCTTATAACTCATCCCCCTCCCTTCCTGGCAAACTCTCACAAGAGAGAGAGAGAGAGAGCTGTGCATGATGTCATAAGCCTAGGCTTTTTACCAGAAAAGAAACCAGAAGTGGGCTGTATAAGGTATTTACCGGCAGAGAAAAAAATGTATTACTATCCAAAGTTAATCGGTTCACGCAGATATACAGCAGCAGAATGGCTCTCCTGGGCTAAACTCCATACAGGTATGTCCTTTCCCTTTTCGGACACCAGAGGGCGCTCTGCACAGCAGGGGAGCCGATGCATGTGGCTGGTGGTTGTGATCGCTGCCGGCCACGCACAATCGCATGCACAAGCGCCAGCACAGGGATTTGTATATGTAAACACACAAATTCCTGTGCTGTCAGAGGAGAGGAGACATGTTGTTTGTTCCTAGTAAGTATGGTAAGTAATGTCTCCTCTCTTACTCATACCCATACAGTTAGAACACACTGAGGGAACACACATTTACCCCTTGATCGCCCCCCAGTGTTAACACCTTCCCTGCCAGTGATATTTACACAGTAATCAGTGCATTTTTATAGCACTGATTGCTGCATAATTGTCAATGGTCCCAAAAATGTGTCCAAAGTGACTGATCTGTCTGTCACAATACAGCTAAAAATCGCAGATCACTGCCATTACTAGTAAAAAAAAAAAAAAAAAAAAAAAATGCCATAAATCTTTCTGATAGTTTGTAGACACTATAACTTTTGTGCAAACCAATCAATATACGCTTATTGTGATTTTTTTTTTACCAGAATTATGTAGAAGGATACCCATTAGCCTAAACTGATGAAGAAATTTGTTTTTTAAAAAACATTTGAGGGATAGTTATTATAGCAAAAAGTAAAAAAATTGAAAATTTATATCAAATACTTACCGTAATTTTCCTTTCCTGATGGGCTCCATGGCAGCATACGTGTGGGTTAGCCCCGCCTCCATAATTACCCAATAGGACCTCTACTCCCATAAATCTTTGCTCCAAGCTGCTATCCGTGTTCCGTAACTAGCCTACTCCAACATTTGGGAGGGAACTCCTGCTGCCATGGAGCCCATCAGGAAAGGAAAATTACGGTAAGTATTTGATATAAATTTTCCATTTTCCTGACAGGCTCCATGGCAGCATACGTGTGGGAAATAACTCGCCAAACACACCCGCCTTTTTTGAGGCCTAAGCCTGATGGCTCCTTTAAAGAATTGTTGTATTAATGTATGATTCGCCCACGAAACTCCTGTAAAGGCTGAAATGGTTGAAACTTGTACTCTCAGAGAACTAACTGCCAGAGACAAGTCTAACCCTGACTGAAGGAAAGACAAGATATCTTGAACTGCCGGAGAATTATATGAATTTTACCTAGAAGACATGTGGACCATAAACCTGGCCCATATACGTTCGTATACTTTATTGGTACTCTTCCGTCTGGCACTAAGAAGGGTTGAATCGCTTCTTCTGGGCAACCCAGAGCTTCTAGCCTTCCCCTCTCAAGAACCATGCCCTGAGGTGTAGACAGGATGGGCACGGGTGTAACAGTGTGCCCTGGGACAGTAGATTTGGCCTGAGAGGCAGGGGAACTGGATCCTGATAGCTGAGGAGCAACAGCAGAGGAAACCAAGGCCTGTTGGGCCAGAATGGTATTATTGCAATGATCTCCACCTTCTCCCTTCTGAGCCTCCGAAGAAACTGTAGGATTACAGGAACTGGAGGGAAGGCATAGGCTCTCTGGAACTTCCAACAATCCGTGAGAGCATCTGTCCCGAACGCCTGAGGATCCCTTAACCTCGAGTAGTATCTGTGCATCTTGCGATTGTACGGCGAAGCGAACAGATCGACCTCTGGAGATACTCCCAGAATCAGAAGCCACTCAAAGACATCCCTGTGAAGGGACCACTCGTTGTTGTCTATTCTGACCCGTGACAGAAAATCTGCTTGAACATTCTGGAGCCCTGGGATGTATACAGCAGAAATGTTGACCAAATTCTTCTGAGCCCAGCTCATTATTTCTACTTCTCGTAATAGAGACCAACTGCGAGTCCCTCCTTGTTTCTTTATATAGGTCACCGCAGTTGTGTTGTCCAATCTTAACATTACTGACGACCCTGCCACCAGATGGCGAAATGCTATGAGCGCTTGAAAGGCTGCTCTCAACTCCAGGATGTTGGAGACCACACACAGCGACGGGAACGACCACCTTCCTTGAGATACTTCCGTAAGGCAATGAGCGCCCCAACCTTTGTTGCTGGCATCTGAAGTTACTATTACCCAGGAAATGGGGACTATCAAATGATGGTTGCGTAGATTCTTCCCTTGAAGCCACCAGAGGAGAGACATCCTTATCGCTGGAGTAAGGAGTATGCGTTGTGTTTGACTGGACGAGTCCCACTGTTGCAGAAACCCTTTCTGGAAGGGACGAGTGTGCCACTGGGCCCACTTCACCATAGGGATGGTGGCCGTCATTGTGCCAATCACCTTCAAACATTGTAGAGCCGGAAGATGAGATGATTCCCAAGCCTTGTGAATCCTGTCTCGGATCACACTGATTTTCTCCTCCGGTAGGGAGATAGTGCCTTTTAATGTGTCGAACTGAGCCCCTAGAAACACGATAACTTGAGTTGGAACCAGATGGCTCTTCTCCAGGTTCAGGAGCCAACCAAATGTCTGCAGAGTGGAGATGACTAAACTTTTGTGTTCCAGAATTTGATCTCTGTCCTGAGATAATAGGAGCAAATCGTCCAGATAATGATGGAAACGAACTCCTTTGACTCGTAAAAGAGCTACTATCGCTAGGAGTACCTTGGAGAAGACCCGAGGAGATGTTGTCAACCCGAATGGGAGACAGGTAAACTGGAGGTGTTGTTCGCCAACTGCGAAACGGAGAAATTGCTGGAAAGTATGCGTCCTTCAAATCGATTGAGATTAACCAATCCCCTAGCTGCACCGACTGTTGGATTGTAAGAAGAGATTCCATCTTGAACTTTTCCTTGCGAATGAAGGAATTGAGGTGGGTCAAATCTATCACCGGCCTCCATGCGCCATTTCTTTTCTGAACCATAAACAGAGGAGAATACATGCCGTCGCCACGTTCGTCTTCTGGCACGGGCACGGCTGCGCCTTGATCCAGTAAACAACTTACGTAGGTCAATAGGACCTGTTTCTTTTCCTCTGAGCCTGGAATTGTTGTGGGAACGAACCTTAACTTCGGAGCGTTGTTGAAAGTCCACTTGTGACCCGAGGAAATCGTCTTGACGGTCCAATAATCTTGAATTGATGCCGCCCAAACATGTCGGTAGTGAAGAAGGCGAGCCCCCACCTGACATGTTTGAGCGGGCCCAATTTCAAAAAGATTTAGTAGAATCTTGGTTACCTGCGGAAGCCCCCTTTGAGGTTTTCTTAAGGGAGGATTGTCTGGATCTCCAAGATCTAGAGAACTCCCTGCCGGGTCTATAACTGCGTGCTTCTCTAGCGCGATCTGAGGTCTGCCTTCTTGGAAAAATACGTTTTTGGTTTTGAAGACGTCTGTCTTGAGGGAGGAACCCAGACCTCCCACCCGTGGCCCGTGGCCCGGGATATGGCGCTATCTAGTTTATTACCAAACAAGGAGGTTCCCTCAAATGGTATACGACACCATGCCTGCTTAGATGTTGGATCCGCCAACCAGGGACGGAGCCACAAAGCACGGCGTACCGAGACTGCTGCCAACATAGCCCGAGACAGAAGGCGGGTAATGTCAATAGATGCCTCCCCCAAAAAGGCTGATGCCATTCTGATCTCCTGAATGGGAGAGTCTTTAGCCGTATTCACCGAGATACCTCTCAAGAACTCCTCAACATTGTCAGCCCATGTTTCAATAGCCTTTGAGACTGCGGCTAAAGCCAAAGTTGGTTTACAAGCCATCCCTGAAGTTAGATAAATTCTTTTCAGATCTGAGTCAATTCTTCTCTCTAACGGATCTTTGAAAGATACCGTGTCTTCCAAAGGGAGAGTCACGTATTTGACTAAACGCATAAGTGCTGCGTCTACCAGAGGAGCTGATTCAGGGTGCTTCACATCATCCTCCTTAAAGGGGTACAGTTTAGACACTTTTGATTGCATGGAGCTCTTCCTATCAATCTTGCTCCACTCTTCAGTAATGATTTCTCCCAATTCAGATAGGAAAGGAAAATATTGCCATTCCTTTTTGAGTTGTTTGAAAAACTTTCTTTGCTTGGGGAGGGGGGAAGTAGTAGGTTCTTCCCATTTTAAAGCTTCTTTCACTGCCTTGACTAGAGCAGGTACTAAAGCATAATCAAATCCTACTCCTGGATCCTCTGGATCCGATTCGCTGTCAGACAAGAGTACAGAGTGGTGGCTTGGTTGAGAAGATTCCCCAGTCTCTTGTAAGAGCCCTTCACCACCTGAAGGACATAATGGGTCTGAAGGGGATTCCATAGAGTGATGAGCTTCCCTCTGCTGCAGGGATTCCTTTACCACCCTTCTCACCATAGATTCCAAGCGTTGATCCGCACCATCTCTTTCATCTGCGACTTTAGAGAAGCAATGATCACAGAGCGATTTGTCTGATGGGATGGGCATCTTACAGCCCCAACATGAATTCTCTGGTCCTCTGCTTGAGTGCGAGTGACCACTGCGTTGTTCAGATCTGGAAGACCTATGGTAACCAGACTTTGATGATGATTTACGGTGGTGCGATTTTGACGATCCACTGCGACTATGCGCACTGTAATGCGGTTCGGACCTAGAAGGGCTATAAGGAAATATACAAAAGAGAGAGAGAGAGAGAGACACAGACCAGGCTGGTATCAAATGCTAAGGAATACTCCACATATACACAGCAATCCAGCTATGCACATACCTGTTACAAGCGGGCAGGTCACTAGTAGGCAGTGAGGCATCCATGACTAAAGAACGCTGACTATAACAACAATAGACCCTCATAAGCAGCCTTACAAAACACAGGAGCAACAATACATCAGAGCAAATCATAACCTACCTTACACCAACCAGAGAATGGCCCCGGGAGGTCGCTGAATTTCCTGCAATCATTCCCAAATTCTGACATCTCTCACTGTGTTTTAAATATGGCGCTCATGACGTCATCAGCGGCGTCAGACGCAGCGCTGGACCCGGAAAACAGGAGGAGAAAGGCTGCTGGAACGCGGAAGCGTCAGCGCCTATGCACAAGAACCAGCTGGCATATGAAAAAGACACAGGTAGAAAAAACACACATAAACACTGCTGCCATGAAAAACTGAATTTTTACAGCTCACCACTCCACCAACGATCATCTGGCCGAACAGATTCAAGCACACACCACCGATCCACCAGGCAGATAATGGCCACCTTACATAGCAGGTAATAAGCCGTGCGCACTTATCTTCGGACAAACCAAGCCTTCAGCGCTACTCTGCCATACACTCCATACCCATGCTTAACAGACAGGGCCTATCGGAGGAAAATAGCTTGATAGTCGGCCGACTTGATCGTAATGAAGATCTCTTCAGATAGGAAACACCTGTCCTATGGAGGAGGACAAAAAAGGAACACGGATAGCAGCTTGGAGCAAAGATTTATGGGAGTAGAGGTCCTATTGGGTAATTATGTAGGCGGGGCTAACCCACACGTATGCTGCCATGGAGCCTGTCAGGAAATATTGTTTCTATTTCAAAATTGTCGCTATTTTTTTATTTATAGTGCAAAAAATAAAAACCGCAGAGGTGATCAAATACTGCCAAAAGAAAGCTCTATTAGTGGGAAAAAAAAGGACGCAAATTTTGTTTGGGTACAGCACTGCATGACCGCAATTTTCAGTTAAAGCAATACAGTGCCAAATTGTAAAAGGTTCTCTGGTCGGGAAGGGGGTAAAATCTTCCGGGGCTGAAGTGGTTAAAACTAGGGCAGACGATTTAATAGATTTTCTTCTAGTTTGCTTGGCACATTCACTTCACAGCTTTCATTGTGAATTTTTGGTGAATAAATCTCCTATTTTTAGTCTGTGTTTATATTGATTGATCTTGTATCTTAAAAATATTATCGTTTAAAAATGACTCATTCATGATTAACATGCAGAAAAATTATTCTCATAAGCACGACAATCCAAATACTCTGATGTGCCCTATGCTAGGCTTCGATCCATGGCACATTTCAAATGGAGTACTTTTAATCGCTCTTGAGAGTAGTCTGTTCTGTAGGTAGGTTGCAGTCATGACTGCTTCTCCCCAGTACTTGTGAAGAAGAATGGCATCCAACAACAAGCACCTGGCCATTTCTTTAAGAGTGCGATTTTTCCTTTCTGCTACACCGTTTTGTTCAGGAGTGTATGGTGCGGTTGTCTGGTGTACTATTCCTTGTCTCTTCAGGTATATGAGGCCACTTCTTTGCTTAGGTATTCTCCACTATGTCGCTGCGTATTATTCCTGGTTTCTGTTGAATTTGTTGCTAGAAATAGCAACGAACTCTTGAAGTTTCTCTGTTTCATTCCTGTGTTTCATCAGATAAGTAGTTGTGTACCTGGAATAATTATCAATAAAAGTCTGTAGATATCTGTTTCTGCCTGATGTGGGAGTTTTCATTGGACCGCATACATCACTGTGTATGAACTGCAGCGGGTGGATAGTTTTTCTGGAAGGGGAGCACGTTTGGCTTTTGCTTCAATACAGTACTTGCATTTTATAAGCACTTTGCAGGGCACTATTGTCAAATTTTCTGATAAGCCTCTGTTTATAATGTCTTGTATAGCTTCTGGACTTCTGTGCCCCAGCCGCCTGTGCTAAAAGTGAATACATTTGCTATGTAGGTCATTAGAGACTATAATGGCTTGCTGGTCTGTGGTGATGAGCCTCAATAGGTGATCATCCAGTTTTCCTATTGCGAGGAATCTTTTATTACTGTGAATTGTGCTTTCACCACCCTGAAACTTAACTGTGAGACCATTGTTTGCAAGACTTTTTACTGATAGAAGGCTGCCTTCTAGTTCTGGAACATACAGCACTTTCTTTACAAGGATACTTTGTTTGCCTTATGGTGTAATGCAGTTCAGGAAGCCCCAGCCTTTACCCTCTGATGTGGTGTTTTTCCTGTTTGCTAGGAAAACTTTGTCTTTTGCACTGTAATCAATGTTTGTGAAGAAGATCTCATCGCTAGTCATGTGGCTTGACGCACCTGAGTCTATGCACCAGCCACCTGGCTTGCCGCTCTATGTTACTTTATTGTGACTTGTGCCTTTGTACATCTTGAAAGCTTTGTCATCATGGTGCATGTTTTCTTTCCTTCTGTCATATTCATCAATTAATTTACCTTTGACATGATCTAGTGTCAACAAGACAAAACAGTATGGTGCACGAGAGGGTACCGATACACACTGATCAAACAAATAAAAGTCTATAAAGTCGAGGGAGTATATGAATGCAGCATTAGTGGCAGCTCCATTGAGAGCAAAGCAGTCTCTGGAAGAACAATAGGAGAAAAGCAAGGTGCACCAAAAACGAAGTGCAGCAGAAGATGCAACGAATGGTATATTTAATTAAAATCAATCAAATGGCTACTCACACTTATACAAAGATCAATAGGCATATAACAGTGGTCACTCAGCGGGACCACCATCCATCGGGGACCTGCTGAGTGACCAAAGTATTATACTGTTATATGCCTATTGATCTTTATATAAGTGTGAGTAGCCATTTGGCTGATTTTAATTAAATATACCATTTGTTGCATCTTCTGCTACACTTAGTTTTTGGTGCACCTTGCTTTTCTGTCAGCTCCTGCTCAGGTCTGGTTTCTAAAGAGTTAATAAGAGCAGTATGTCTCTGGAAACCTGCAGAGGACAGGGTAACAGTATGGTCCTCTCCAATGGCACGTAGCTGCACTATGATCTCTAGCATAGCTTTCACATGGTCACACATTTGCTGGCCTTCTTCTAGTCTCATCTTATAAAGCTTTCTTAGTAAAAATAACTTACTATTAAGGCTTGAATGCTCATGCAGTTTTTGTAATGAAGTCCACACACCTTTGGCTGTCTTCTCTGTTCTTATGTGAATAAGCTGGTCATCTTCCACTAGCATGAAATCATAATGGGAAATAGGGGGAAAGGGGCAATTGGGACTTTACATGAAACACAACACTAGGGCATGAGTCATTAACATAGAGTAAAAAAGATGGATATTTATTAATATCCCATGGGAGCATAGTGCATTTGATGATACAAACATTGTAATCCATACATATGATACACAATAAAACATTGTATTATTAAATCACATTATTAATAAATAGTAGCATAGTAGACAATGTAGCATCTGATCAATGATAATAACATCAACACTACACCCAACATGTAAATAAATAAAATAAAACCAGAGTAGGTTTATTGGAAGTGCCTAAAATATGATATATTAGTAATTAATGGTAATTAATTACAATGGGGAGAGGAGGAGCAAAAACCTTAGTCCTAACACTCTTACCCATAGCTAGATAGTATGATGATATTAAGGCATAAAGATGCTGTTCAATGGGTGGGAGGCACCCATGGGGAGGCTGAACATCACCCCGGGAGCTGAGGAGGTGACCAAGCAGCAACGAGGCGGAGCAAACCAGGAACCACGTATGAAGAGAAATGGCCCTATAGAGACTAGTGTAGACTAGGGTAGCTGAAATGATAGCAATAATAATGATGATAGGTGATGGTGAGTAAAATGGAAGTGTAGAGAGCACTCCCAAAGTACAAAGGAAAAAAGGAAGAAAAGTGAGGCGATGAAAAGAAAAAGAAAAGATAATGGAACCCAACCACCAATGGAGACATGCTAAAACAGTGCAGGGACTAAGAAAGAAAAGGACCACTCCACCAAAATAGTCAGGGATCAACAGTAAATAACCATAGGTGTGACAAACACCAAACCGTGAACAATAAAAAGATTGGTACCAGGGTGCATAGAAGTGAAGTCCATGGAAAACTAGAGATTCCCTGTACTGAGCCACCCTCCAGCGAGGTCCTACCAACGTCACACCAGATCGCGCTAGGAGGGAGGGGCCGGAAGCAACCATAAACAGGCGACAGACGCCTAATATAGGCCCCCGCTACCTCCCTCACGTGAATGCCAGGAAAGTAAACAACAACGTCAGCACGCGGCATTGATGTGATGTCAAAAGTGCTGGCGTGTGGGGCGTGGCGTCGGTGCACAGCGGGGCGGGGCCACCCCAACCCCGCAACAAAAGAGATTGATGGCTTGGGGAGGTGTGGTGGAGATTTTTAAATATAATATTTATAGCAAGGAGCTTAAAGGAAACCATTATGAATGTATGACTTAATATTTTCAGGTTTATGTGTGTATGTAGGCAGAGGTTTTTACTGGATGAGATCAGGACCTTTTAGAAATACAGAAATGTCTCCTATCTCGTGGGAACCATTGAATGTCCCCAGGTGTTAAGTGAATTCTCCTTTTGTTATCAATCATCTTTGCAGACATTGAGGCTCCATCTCCCCAGGGGACATTAACATGCTAATGTCTGAACTGTTTGAGCTGAAGGATCAAAGGAGGTGGTTCATTAATTTATAGACTGAGTGGCACCAGAAGTTCAGACCTGAAACCTGGACATTTCCGGGAGCTCCAGAATTAGCCAATGAGGGTGTGAGCTATCTTGAACCAATCGGCATTTAGACTTCAGGATCAGCCAATCAGAGGTTGATGCAAACTCAGAGCCAATGGGTACATTCCATCTTCTGATTGGCCGAGAATGCATATAAAATAGGGCGAGAGTTAGCTGATGGCCTGTTCAGTTCCAGACCATCGGGCGACAGGATGTCCGTGTAACGTATACTTGTATCTCTCTCTCTCTCAAGCTCTCATGGACTGGACACGTAAGATTCCTATGTAATGTATTTCCCTAATCTCTCTTCATCCCGGTGCCCCCCCCCCCCCTTTTTGCAAAAATGGTAACGTAGGGAAAAACTAGATACTGTGTCTGTATTATTATTATGTCTCTTTTCTATCTCTAACCTATTTCTTTCCTAGGACTTGTCTTGAAATATTGATAAATATATTGAAAGTGTATGTCTATTGTAACCATATGGCCTAAATTATCTTTGCAGCCTAAGCAACACTGTACTTGTAACATCACTTGAGTTATATGATAAGCTCTAATTATTCTAAAGTTTATTTTCTGTATAAATAAATGTAATTGTTTATCTTTTCGCACTGTTATCGTTCGTTTTTATTCTTATGTAGACAAAGGTTTAATCACTTATTTCTTGTACCGTTAATCATTTAAGTGAGATATAAAAATAGCCAGGAAAAGACCCGATGCACATCGCAGCTCCCGGGGGGAGTGGATGAATAACCGACCCCCGGGTGCTACTCTCACAAACATGATAAATAAACAAATAAAACAAAGGTATTCCAATAAGACAGGTAGAATGTATCGGCACTTGATGTCAGACAACAGCAATATGAATGATAAATAAGATAAATAGTGTGTGTTTCCATCCCTAATACTTTGAATCAAAAAAAATATATTATAAAGCTTTCTTAGCAAAAATAGCTTACTGTTGAGGCTTGAACGCTCAAGCAGTTTTTGTAATGAAGTCCACATACCTTTGGCTGTCTTCTCTGTTCTTATGTGAATAAGCTGGTCATCTTCCACTAGCAAGCTTATTGTCGCTTTTGCCTGTCTATCCTTCCTGTCCCATTCCTCAGTCTCTCTGTCTGTGTGTCTGTATTCAGCACTTGCCATAAATCATTCTTGCTTAGAAAAAATTCTAGTTTAAACTTCCACAGCTGGTAATTGGCATTGTTCAGCTTTGCAATTGCAAACTTCACATCTTGTCATCTTTCAGTAGCTTGTATACAATACTCACTGACTCACTGTAGAATTATTTCCAGTGCATGGGTGCCTGCAGGGTGTGCTGGGCCCATAGCTTGTTGTCAGAGTCTTGAAATAATGCGCTGGAAGCTTCTTGTTTGCAGAAATAGCTTTGCTTTTATGGAAAAATATCAGAACATATCTTTTCAGCATGAGAAACATGAAACAGGAACTAACCACAAACAAGTGCACTGAACTTAGACTTTACATCCTGTCATATCATAGAATACACACTATAACACTATAGCGCCACTTGCTGCATAGATAAGTATAATGCATACAGTATATAGTTCACAGTACTTCACATTACATGCTGTTGCTCTTCCAACAGTGGACAGCCTTCCCAGAAGAGCAGAATATCTTATAGCTGCAAAGGGTGGGGTAACTCAATATTGAACCTTATGGACTAAGACTGGGATGCCATTACAGTTCATGTGCGTGTAAAGGCAGGTGTCCCAATACTTTTGGTAATATAGTGTATCTCTAAAGCTCATTTTGGATAATGTAGAGAATTTTTTTCCCAAGATCTTTATTCAAAATTAAGAGGCAATAAGCGGACAATGATATTGTAATGGGATTGTCAAACAACTGGGGTATAGCTCCCCTGCCAAGAGTAAAGAAATGTACCCTGAATGTCACATATGGTAAAAAGACATACTAGGACAAAACAATTATCTGTATACAATGGTCCCACTTCACAATAAAATCTGTCATTATACAGACTATGTGTATTATATAATAAAGGACAATAATCAAAGAAGTACTGTATCATAGCTGTACGAACCAGGAACATCAAAATTACAAACTAAAAAACTTTGATCTCAATCTTCATGGTAGGATAGAAATTAACTAACACGTTGATGTAAGGATTTAGAACCCCACACACCCAGTTAAGCATCTGACTCAGAGAGGGGTGAATGCCTAGTGTCTGGGGTAGACTATAAGCTGGATTGAGCAGGACATGAAAGAGTAGAGAAAGGATGGAAAGAGGGGAGGGGGGGAGATCTCCATCCTCTTCCACCTACAGGTTGTGTAGTTAAAGTGCACAATGTCACGCCATCAACTGAATGTATACATCCGATGGTACATAATAATGCCAACAGGCTCAGGTTATCCCATATTTTGGGGATGTCTCACTAGCTTGGTGTACAAGTTCCTCCATTTCAGCAATTTTGCTCACATGTCAGAACCAGTCAGCTATAGTCAGAGGGGTAGGTGCTCGCCCACATGCTGGGATACACATTTTCACTGTGTTAACTAGATGCATAGCCAACGTTCGGAAATATGTTGCTCGTTGGAGTGAAGTGTGATGCAGGAGAAATTGGGCTGGAGTATAGTCTAATGAGTAGATTGTAATTCGTGTAATGAGGCGGTGGACTTCCTTCCAGAAAGGATAAATTGCTGGATAAGACCATCATTTATGTAAAAGCAAACCTACCTCTTGAAGTAGAGAATAATTAAAACCCCTACCAGGATTTTTTGCCATCTGTGTCTCAGGGAGATTTTCTTTAATTTCTTATTTTGAGAATACAACAGGAAGTGAAGGGAAATCTCCCTGAAGTGAATGGATGTGCACTTTTGGACAGTTGTAAGTGGAAAAAGTCACCCAACCGAAAGATTCCCTGTCTATCCCCCCTCTGGTGACAACTCAAAGTGTAAGATTTTTCCTCACTTTTACTTCGAAGGACAATGGTCACCAGCAGGGCTGCTGATTTAAATCACGGGGCCCCATACTGCTTACCTGACAGCCCCATCCCCATCACAGAGCCCCAGCAATAATAAAAGGCTGGGGCATTCCCCACTCCGCAGCCACACCGACAAAAGAGGCATGTATATACGTGTGGCTGTGGGGCAGGGAATGGCTCATGCAGTGGCAGCTTCCTTCCTAGGATAGCTCAGGCGCACTTAGACTAGGATCAGAACTCTGATGAGCTTATCCCTAACCAGTGGCGGTGTGTCCAATAAGGGTGCACGGCCACCGCCACTCTCTCCAGCCACCCCCTCTGTATATTATGGATAGATTCATGCATTGCATGAATTTATCCATGGGCACTGTAGCCACTCCCTATTCAGGTGCCTGGCCCCTTTTTGGACTCCACGCGCCTGAATTACAGCAGCGGCGATGGGGTAAGTGCAGGGCAGACAGCGGGTGGGAGGGCACAGAGGCTGCAATTGATGGGGCACAGTTTGCTGCATTTGCTGGGCATAATGACTGCTTATTATGGGCACGAGGCTGCAATTAATGGGGCACGGCTGTCTGCATATTATGGGCACAGTTGGCTGCATTTTCTGGGCACAGAGGTTGCATATGATGCGCACAGTTGGCTGCATATGATGGGCACAGTTGGCTGCATATGATGGGCAGAGTTGGCTATATTTGCTGGGCACAGTGGCTGCATATGATGGACACAGGGGTTGCATTTAATGGCACAGTGGCTGCCATTGATGTTTTTGTTTTTTTAGCATTTTCAGTTCGTTTGCACCCCCCCAAAAAAAATTTGAGCACTAGCCACCACTGTCCCTACCAATGAGAATGCTGCAGGTGACTTTAAAGCCTAATGCCGCATACACACGAGCAGAAAAAGTCCAACAGAACCTTTTCATCATATATTCCGATCGTGTACATGCCTCATCTGACTTTTTTAATGAAAATTCTGACGGACCTAGAAATAGAACATGTTTTAAATCTTTCCGAGGGAACCAATTCCTATAGAGAAAACCGTTTGTCTGTATGCTGTTCTGACGGACCAAAAACTACACTCTGAAGCAACTATGAGACGGAAGCATTCGGTGTGGTAAAACTACAGTTCGTATTGGAGCTAGCACATTTCTCACGCTGCTAATTCTGTGATCTTTTAATGCAGCACATTCTTTTCTTCTTTAGAATGCTGGAAGAATGAAGTTGATTTGCTGCTCATATCCACACAGAGTTCTCACAAACTTCTTCCTTCATTATTTATCCTCATCCTATGACTAATATTCTATTTTTCAAAAGCCCGATCTCCATAATAATGTTTACAATTATTTTTAAACTCATCTTTGATAATTTTTTATTTCATCAAGATTTACTTTAGGATTACTTAAAAATTATTTTCTAGTGATCTTCATATAATTTGTTTTTTGGAGTGTCAAGTTACCACAATAACATTATTATCTTATATATTTTTATTAACCTCAAGGAGGTTGGTGTCCCTTGTTAATTTGACATTGTCTTTTTGAAATCTACCTGCCTACTCACAAACTGTCCTTTTTTAAGAAAAACACATAGGAAAGTATTTTGTGCAAAGAAAATATCCATTTATTCTGGGTAACAAAATAAAATGAAATGAAATGGTCGAGATGGTTGGGATTTTGCAGAGGGAGAATTATCATGGGAAACATGATCCATACACCCATCCCAATCTACAAAAGGACAAGATCATGACGACTGTTGTCAACACTGTGGAGCACAAGTTTGGGGTACGACGGTCCAAAGACCAATTAAGGAAACGATGGTCCGACATAAAATTGAGGGAGCCGGATTAGTATTGCAAAATAAAGAAGGTGCTTCAAAAAAGTAAGTACTTGTCGTGTGTTCCTATTATGAGTTCTCACAAACTTCTTTCTTCATTATTTATCCTCATCCTATGACTAATATTCTATTTTTCAAAAGCCCGATCTCCATAATAATGTTTACAATTATTTTTTAAACTCATCTTTGATAATTTTTTATTTCATTAAGATTTACTTTAGGATTACTTAAAAATTATTTTCTAGTGATCTTCATATAATTTGTTTTTTGGAGTGTCAAGTTACCACAATAACATTATTATCTTATATATTTTTATTAACCTCAAGGAGGTTGGTGTCCCTTGTTAATTTGACATTGTCTTTTTGAAATCTACCTGCCTACTCACAAACTGTCCTTTTTTAAGAAAAACAGTATTTTGAAAGTATTTTGTGCAAAGAAAATATCCATTTATTCTGGGTAACAAAATAAAGAGGAAGCCAACACTGGACAAAATTTTGGAATTTGCAAAGCCTTTTGGCCCCCATGGCACGCTTGGCACAGCCTCTGCCTGGCTGATGCTTTCCAGACCCTCCTCCTGGCTGAGCTCATCCTGTGTATAAAAAGGGACATAGTTGTAGTTTTTGCTTCATCAGTCACACACAATTTTCAGCTCATGACTTGCAAATTGAATGTTAATAAATAGAAAAGGCTATCATTATGACCCCAGCATTTTTCAAACTGGTCACCAAAATTTTTGGGTACTACTGTCTAGTAGGGTTGCCACATCATCTCTTTAATCCAGGACACATATCAATTACACAGGTTCCGAGGCTGATTTGATGCAGATAAGGAACCAAGTGAGTTTAATTACCACCTTAATCAGCCACAGAACTTGTGTAATTTAGGTGTGTCCTGGATTCAAGGGATGATGTGGCAACCCTACTGTCTAGTGATATGTATACCTAATTTTTCGTATAAAATCATTGATTTGTAAGCAATTATAACATCTAGTCAACATCATTAATATTAGGACAATAAATATGTCTAAAAACTAATATACCTGGCTCCAGCTGGGCACATCCACTTCTTCCAGGATGGAAGGGAAGGCTGCAGGGAAGGGTCAAAAGAGATTCCCTGGCTTCAGTCTGGTCATCCAGAGACCTCAGTTTGTTGAAGTACCACAGCCTGGGGTCATAAACATTCTCTGCTGATGCTCCTGATCTGAGTGAAGCCTGGATCTTAATGTGCTCCTTCTTATACATGTTCCTCAAGATCCCAATTTTATTTTACAAAAACGTCATGTTTGCTTCGGGGGGACCCGAGTCTTCACAAATACCAGAAGTTTCTCCAGCGTTGCCTTCCTTACTTGTTTATTGTAATATAAACTGTGTTTGACCAGATTCCTCATCTCCCTGTACTTATCAATAAAACTGAACAGAAATTCTGGGTCCTTAAACTGATTCATTTTTATGCAAGACAATACACAAGACAAAAACACTAATGTCAGTCTAAACTCTCATAATCTTATCCCAATATAGGCCTCCAACTTGAAGCAGTATAAGCCACTGTGATGGGCCAAGTTCAAATTTTACCTTTGTTTAGGACGCCCACCACTTCCGTTCATCCTTCCATCACACACACACAGATTGGACGTACGACGTGTGTTAGCTTGATAAGACAAAAACACCAATGTCAGCCTAAACTCATAATCTTATCCCAATATAAGACTCAATCTTGAAGCAGTATAGGCCACTGTGATGGGCCAAGTTCAAATTTTACCTTTGTTTACCTTCGCTCTCCACTTCCATTCCTTCATCCCACACACAGATCGTACGTACGACAGATGCGTATTAGCTTTATATACACTGTGTATGTGTCAAACTCTGCCCGCATCAGCCACCCGACATTCTTTTTCACGAATATTCCCTTCCCTTCTCTCTTTGTGCGCATTAGGAGTAGTAGGCTAAACATGTTAGAGACACATTTTTCCACTTGTGAGGAGGAAAGCCCAGAGCCCCAAACATCTGGATCCAGGAGGAGGAGACTGAAGGCCACTAACATGGCCTTTGATGAAATGGTCGAGATGGTTGGGATTTTGCAGAGGGAGGATTATCATGGGAAACATGATCCGTACACCCATCCCAATCTACAAAAGGACGAGATAATGACGACTGTTGTCCTACACTGTGGAGCACAAGTTTGGGGTACGACGGTCCAAAGACCAATTAAGGAAGCGATGGTCCGACATAAAATTGAGGGAGCCGGATTAGTATCGCAAAATAAAGAAGGTGCTTCAAAAAAGTAAGTACTTGTCGTGTGTTCCTATTATGATAATTAACTTGCATGCTGCTCCATGTGCTTTTCTTTACTGTTGTACAGTTTGAAATGGCTACTTTCATGTTCGTGGACACAGTAATCGTTCGTAGGAAACATTGTTCGTAGGAAACATTGTTCGTTTGCCAATAAATACAATGTATTTAGCTGGTACAGGGTTATACCTACATTTTGGTCATGCTAATTTGTCCTATTAAAAGAAGTTTAGGACATTGTTGTCTAGATGTCTTTGAAACTAGAATGAATTGCAAACTTGATTCAGTGAAATGTAAGGAGAGGACACTCAGCAGCTGTTTACACATCTGGACTCAGGAGCACTAGTGTGGGACACCAGAGCACATTTTAAGGTAACCCACACAGGTGCTCCAGTGGATACTTGGGGTGTCTCCATCTGTGAAACTTGTCCAAAAAAGGTAAGTATTGCAGCTTGGTAAAAAGGGAATTTTAATCATGTCTTCAACTTGGATCTCTTCCCAAACAGACAATCATATACCACTTCAAAGCAATAGCAAAGTTTCATATACCTATTTCTGGACTCAAATATCTGTGTGCTAAGTATACCTTTTGTTCCATTATCATAGGGGAGAAAAGACTCAGACAACAGTCAGAGGATCCCAGGGACCCCCGACCTCGCCAGCCCAATTGGGAAATTATCCCAAGTCCCCCCCCGGGATCTGGAAGAAGGAGAGGTGGAGGAAGTGGGTGAGATGGGCACCCCACCAGGTGAGTGTCTGGCACCCCAGCTTCAGGTAATCTATGTATGCCTGCATATTTCTACAATTTCAACAATTTTAGGTGATGTTCTGGTTGTGGAAGAGGAAACGGCGGAACATTTCAGTAGGGCCAGTGCCCAAACCCGCATTCAACACATCATGGTGTGGAATGGGCATATAGACGCAATGCGCAATCTCCTTGACATCACACAGCAGGAAATGAAGAACATGATCAATGTTTTGGGGAGAATATAATCAGTTTTTCCCTCAAACAAATCCGATCATGTTCTTAATTTTTTCTTTTTTAGATTACCCCAAAAAGTTTTTATTATTTGTACATTTTAAAAGCCAAATTTTGAAGATGCCCACAGTATCTCAACATGTGCTATCTGCCATCAGGGGATCTCAATGTATGAGTTTTGTGGGTGCAACCCCTTCCTCATAACTCTAGTAGGTGAGAGGAAGGGATTGCACCCCCAAAACACATCCATTGATCACCCATGATGGGAGATAGCACATGTTGACATTACCCATTTGGACTCCTAATTTATGTGCATCTTCAAAATTTGGCTTTTACATGGGTGACATCACTGCATCATATTTACGGCAATATCAAGACATTTTTGACATTATAATGTCTGATATTGCCTTCCGTTTTCAAACGTTGAACTTTGTAAGTTCCAGAGTTGTGTATGTTATGTTTTAAAACATGACTGTTTGTAAAAAGAAAAAAAATAGGATTTTTATAACAGCTTACCGGTATGTGTAAAATCCTTTTCTTTGATGTGCATCAGGGGACACAGAGCCATAGTAATAACTATGTGGGTTATAGCGAAGTATAAGGTACTGGACACTTTCACGCCCCTTAAGGCGTGTACTTCCCCCATATAACCCCTCCCATTACTGGGAGTCCTCAGTTTTGTAGCCAAGCAATACAAGTGTATAAGAAGAAAGGAGGGACCTCTGTGTCCCCTGATGTACATCAAAGAAAAGGATTTTACAGGTAAGCTGTTATAAAAAATCCTATTTTCTTTTCTTACAACAGGGGACACAGAGCCATAGTAATAACTATATGGGATGTCCTATAGCAATGGCAACTGAAGGGGGGGAGACAGAACAAAAAAACAGGAGGCCAGAGGACTCATACTGCAACCCTGCACTGTATGCTGTGTCCAAAGGCAATATCCTCATGACCTTTAATATCGATTTGATAAAATCAGATAAACATATGAAACGAAGACCAAGCTGCTGCCTTACAGATCTGAGCACTGGAGGCCTAATGATGCATCACCCAAGAGGCACTAATCACCCTGGATGAGTGTGCTCTTAATATGAGAAATATGAGAAGGAAGAATTTTCTTCTTTAAGCTAAAGCTTGAACAATCACTTTGACAAATCCATTTGGAAATAGTGGATCTTGAAGCTGCCTGTCCACATCTTGGACCCTCTGGCAGTCCAAACAAACCTGTGTTTGCAAACCTGAGCGGTAGCCTTTTGGTAAGAGTTCAGGATGAGGACATAAAACCACCTCATCCCTATACATGATTAAATATGGCTCTTACAAGACAGAGCCGCTATTTCCGATACTCTTCTAGCAGAAGAAATGGCAACCAGAAAAGATTATCTTCCTTGTCAAAAGAACCAAGGGAAATTCTCGTAAGGTTCAAACGGCTGATTCAGCAAAGCCGATAAGACCAATCTTAAATCCCAAGGATTTAGAGGTGCCTTGATAGGGGGAATAAACGTGTTACCCCCGGAATAAGCTGCGCACGAAGAGTGGGAAGCAAGAGGCCACAGCAAAATCTCTTACAAGGCCAGTATCTGGCTCTGATAGAAGTCAAGACTAGCTTTATTTCAGATCCCATATGCAGGACGTCAGGAATCCTGCCTATTTGACATATTTCCTGGGGTGCCAACCCCCAGATTCACACCAAGAAACCTATGCCTTCCAGACACTAAGGTAAGTGATTCTGGATGCCGGCTTCCTGGCATTAGACAAGTAGACACTACCAAAGGAGATCACCCATGATCCTTTATAGAGTGGGATTCAACAAACCTGTTAAACTTGTCCGTAAGGTAGGATGAAATACCGGACCTTGTGCAAGAAGGTCTGGCTATAATAGCAGAGTCCAAAGGACTCCTATTGCCATCTTTATGATCTTGATAAATTAAGATCTTCTGGGACCCGCTGGGGCCTCCAAAATCACCTCCTTTTGTTCCTGCTTAATCCTGCTGAGAAGGCGCGGAAGTAGCAGAACTGGAGGACATGCATAGATCAGTGAAAACTGATCACCTGGGAAAACTAATGCGTCTGTTCCGCCTGCTAGCGGACCCCTTGTTCGACATAAAGTTGTCGACCTTATTAATGAATCTGGATGCGAATAGGTCCATGCCCGGAATACCTCATCTGACATATTGCTAGGAAGATGTCGGGGTGAAGAGATCATTCTCCCAGAAATAATTGTTGGCATCTCAAGTAGTACTCCTGAAAAATTAGAATTGCCGATAGGCAAAGAGTGTTGTGTTCTGCCAAAGCTACAACATTATTCACCTCTTTTTTGGGCTGCACGACTTCTCGTGCCTCCCCTGGTGATCGATGTAAGGACAGTCCCGTAGTCTGGCCGCCAAAATTCTAGGGCCAGATGTACTGCCTGAAACTACCAAAAAGTTTATAGGCAAGGTCCTCTAACCTGGACTATCTCTCCTGGACAGAATCTTCTTCCAGGGCTACTCCGCAGCCTAGAAGGCTTGCATCTGTTGTTAACACCTTCCAGGGTAAAGATCTTCCCTCTTGCTGGATAGCAACCACCAATTTAGGCTCTGACCTATGTATTGGCAACAAACAAGGCCAGAATCTTCTTTATTCCAGACCGACAGGATGGTGTCTTGAAGCAGTCTTTGAATAAAACTGCGCGTAAGGGACGGCCCTGAAGGAGGCCACCATTTTCCTTAAAAATCTCTTGCAGCCGAATGAAGGAATTTTCCTTTATCCTGATAAGTTGAATTAGTCCTACCATGGAACTGATACTCGTCAGGGGTAAAAATACCTTCTTCTGTATGGTATCTATAACCAGCCCCCAAGTAACCTCCTTGATGGTTTTAAGGAGAATCTTCCTAGGCTGAGAATCCAACCTAGAGATTTCAGATATCTACAGCTGGGATCAGACTCTGGTTTTAGACCTGAGACTGAATGATCTATTAAAAGTAGATTTTCTAATAGGCTAGGACCGTTATGCCTTGAGCCCTTAACCTGGCTAAAGGTGGTGCCAGAATCTTTCAGAACACTCGTGGTGCTGTGGCTAAGCTGAATGGCAGTGCCACAACTGAAAAAAATTTTTTTTAAATTTCGAACCGCAGAGATTTCTAGTAAGCGGGAAACTTTGGTACATGGAGAATCTCTGATATCACCGACTGGGATAACAGCTGATCCAGAGGCCAGAAAGAGAGACATTTCTTTTTTTTTTTGGAACCTTAGGAGCATTCTCTGAGGAGACAGACACTCTTGCATAAAGACTGCCACAGGACCCCACAGGCAGCACCCAAACAGGAACCCGAACCTTGCACCCTCAGATCGAAAGCCGACTGAGCCATCCGGGCTCTTGGAACTCTAGATGTAACCTAGAGGAAAAAATCGCAGAAATCCCTCTGCTCTTAACATTGTTCCTGCCAGACCTTGAGAATCGCAGGACCTTTCCCCTCACCCAAACGAGCAGGGGTGCTCCTTAATGAGAAGGCCTTAGCATTCTGCTTTATGGGCTCTCTGCCTCCAAGATCCTGGTGCTGCCCTTGGGAACTTTCTCCTGAACCTGACGAACGAGACCATCAAGAGTGCCTAAAGGCAGATTCCCCAGGTACAGGAGAGGCTGCACGATTAAAGGAGACATGTTTAACCTCCTTTTACTGGTAAAGAGAGGTTTTCCCCCTTTTGGATGTACTTATCCAATCTAAATAGCCATACCCCAGGAAGGGACACAAACTGGCTAAGGGTATTCACATGGTGATTTGTCTGATCAATATTTCATCCATGGACCTCTGCAAAAATGCACTAGTCCAAGTATAAGCCATAAGGCTTAAATGATCGAGTCCTTCATAGCATCCATGACACACAGTGCGTCAAATACACCCCTGTTCCTTAACCCTTTGGAGTCCACATTTTCCAATGCATTAGCGTGACTCAAAATGTGCTCCACTAAAATAGTGGAGCAGACGTTAAAGGGTTAATGGACTGAGATACTTCAATTGCAGCAAGAACTGCAAAAGATATCCTGTCTTTAAAAGGAAAATGCTTTAACTTGCTGGATCATTTAACATCAGTGCATTATCCACTGGACATGTGAGACTCTCCTCACTGAGGTGATTGCAGCATTAATAGCTGGAACCCCCATTTCTTCAAAGAAATGTTCCCATTCAGAATACATAGCTATGCATGAATAGGAAAAAACATCCCCCGGTGGGGGAGGTTCAAAGGAACCTTATTAGAGGTAGATACCTCAAGAGCCTGTGCTGCAGGCAACAAAAGGATTAAGTAAGGGAGTAGACAAACACCTGACTTATGCGGCTACTCCCTCCCTGTTAGGATCCTCTGAAGAGGAAAAATAAGTATCTTCCCACATTTGAGGAAGATCTACCTGATCCCCAGCCTCCTGCACCTCAACAAAAGGTCCCTGAGGACTAGATGGGAATCTGCTATGTTTAGTCTTACTATGGAGAAACTTAATAGCAATAATCTTTTAAATGGTAGAAGAAAAAACCTGTTTGTATGAAATACACAGGGACAGAAGTGTTCTACCCTTGACGGCTCATCTGACTGGCCGTATAGCTCTCAAGGGAGGATGAAATTCTTTTGGAAGGGTTTTTAGTTTGTTGTATACCATTAACCCCTTAGAACCCTTAGAGGAATTCCTGGTCCCCTTGCCACTCATAGCTTACAGTACAAAGCAGAGGCACTACCAGCAAAATAATGTAACACTTGCTAGGCTATAGTACAGTACAAACTGCTATTAATCCTAGCTTTGCAGTACAATGTTGTCAAAAAGGGAAATGCCTGTGTCACCAAACCTGACCAGCAACCACTCTGCTCTGTCCCTCCACCGCCAGGCAGCACCTTCTCTCACAGGGCTTTACAATGCTTTCTGCACGTGTGGCCGGCATCTGAGACCGTTAGCCACGCCCCCCCACGTGGAATACGGCCCCCCCTCTTCCTCTTTCTAAAAATGAAGCAAAGTCTCCCGCTTGAGCGTCCTGCATCATGGCAAGGGGGTAAATCCTCTCCATTGAGCAGCCGCGGTCTGCCTAAAATTTTATTTTTTTACCAAAAGAAAAAGGCAGCTGGCTGGCATCAAATAGGGAAAAAACACCAATCTGGGGGCCCAGGAAATGATCAGACCCCCCTTTCTCTTACCTGAGGGTCTGAGCTGGCTTAGAAGGAGAGGAGAGTGCAGCTTCTGCTGATTCCAGCGTCAGAATGGTGAGTGCTCCATACAGCCTCCAGTGGTGACACATAGAGATGACATGACAACACAATACATGGAAGGAGATATTCCTGAGAAAATCTCCCCTACTTTATCCTCGCAGCAGGGTTTTATCAGAGATAAAAAAAACAATCTTCGACCTTCACAGTAGGCTCCAAGACCTTAAAGGAAACCTTCAGGAACCAGGGAACACTCAGGTTGACCCACAATCCTGAACCTGCGACAGCACCCTGCCAGTAAACTTTTATTGGCCTTACTACCAAAAAGTATTGGATCCCAGGGCCCAGCTCTCAAAGCATTTGCAAGCAAAACGGATGACGAGGCCCGGGTACCATTCATTTAGTCCATTATGGAGACATCAGAAAGGATCCGGTCAGGATGGTTGGCTCTCATCAAGGATTACTGCCTGTGGAGCTCAATACAACACATCCTTACACGTGCCCAACACCTTAGACACTGGCAAAAACTGAGGACTCCCAGTAATGGGAGGGGTTATATGGGGAAGTACACGCCTTCAGGGGCGTGCCAGTGTCCAGCACCTGATACGCCGATATAACCCACATAGTTATTACTATGGCTCTGTGTCCCCTGATGTAAGAAAATAAATATATATGAGGAAAAAAATAGATAAAAATATTGTGAAAAAAATATATATTGAGGAAAAAATATTAAAAAAATATTGGGATATTTTTTTTTAACACATTTTATAAACACACATGTGTGAATGTGCACAGAGTAAACATTTTGAAATACAACAATGTGTGGCTTCTTCTTTCAATACTCAATAACAGTTTTGTAAGTAATTTTGTGTTTACAGTGACAATGGGGCTTATTTACTAAAGGAAAATCCACTTGGCACTACAAGTGCACTAGGAGAACCTAGGAGACAGCCAAAAAGAAAAGCAAACAATAAAGAAAATTCTAGATTTTATCTGAAAAAAAAATTAATTACTAAAAATTGTATACATTGTCTGGCATTGCAATGGCCCCACTAACCATAAAATAATTAACATATTTCTCCCGAACTTCATGGGCGCTTTGGGGTGCCAAGCCAGTATCCAGGCCTGTAAGGGAATTGTCTGTAATAAGTCTGGCCTCAGGTTCAACTGAGGCTAGATAATTCAGGGAATTTTTCCTTAAATAATTGTGCAGGATGCAGCAGCACAGGATGATATGGTTGATTTTGTAGTCTGCCATATGGATTGCTGTAAGAAACAGGCGGAACCGGCTGGCCATTATCCCAAAGGTATTCTCAACGACTCTTCTTGCTTGGTCAGCAAAATGGGAGGCCACAGTCTGTTATTCCTGTGGCGTTGAAGGAAACTGTGGAGTCAAACAAGAAAAAAACTATAAGTACTTTTGCACATAACATTGCAAGCAGATTACACAAAAACATTCTTGCTTAACATCAGTATTGCATTTATTTGAAGGAGTATTTAAAAAGACAAAAAATCTAAGGCCCACTTATGAGATTCCTCACTCCCTCTGATGGCCCATTGATAAAATTGTATGGGGGGGGAGGGGTTGAGGTGACTTTGGGAGCCCAAAAAAAAAAAGCCTCAAGCACTCTGCCTGAATTTAAGGACACACATTCTTCCCCATGTCCACATAGAAGAACTCATAGTGTGCCGACACCACCGCCATTAACATTACACAATTAAACCCCTTATAGTTATAATAGTAAGACCCCGAATGGGGTGGTGGCACAATGTGGACATACTTCCCATCTATATAGCCCCTCCACAGTTCGGAAAGTCCCAACGGTCAGCAAAATGGGAGGCCACAGTCTGTTATTCCTGTGGCGTTAAAGGAAATTGTGGAGTCAAACAAGAAAAAAAATCAGTATAACATTTATTTGAAGGAGTATTTAAAAAGACAAAAATCTAAGGCCCACTTATCAGATTCCTCCCCCCCCCCCCTCTGATGGCCCACTGAAAAATTGTAATTGTGGGGGGGGGGGGGGGGGGGGGGTTGAGGTGACTTTGGGAGCCCCAAAAAAAAAAAAGCCTCAAGCACTCTGCCTGAATTTAAGGACACACATTACATTTGGACACATTTTAGGGGGTGGGGGGAGGGTTATAAATTAATTTAAGGGTACACATTACATTTGGACACATTTTAGGGGGTATTGCGAAGAAAGCAGGACAATGGAGCTGACAATATACATTGTTAAAGGGACTAGGCTATAGGTGCATATGGGCCCAAGATAGCATGCTGTGGAGGTTAGTGAAGGCAAATATGAATGTAGGCAAAAAAGGAGTATTAAAAAAGCTTCTAGCATGCATGAGGATAAAGGGGACATTCACAGCATATTCCAATCATGGTAATTAGGGAATGATGAAATAAATACAATACATTAGCAAACATAAAATACATATAATGTGATGTTAAGGGATAAAACTTACCCTAATATAGTCTTTCTGCAGGACCTGAATGATGGCAGAACAGGTCTCTGGAATAATGATCCCCAGAGCCTGGGGGGAGATACCTGTTGAGAACTTGAGGTCCTGCAGGCTTCTCCCAGTCGCCAAGTACAAGGTGGAGACTAGCCCCAGCTCTGGAGTGACGGCTTACCATATGCAGGTATACTGCCTGCTGATATAAGGGGTGAGCAAAGCCAACAGACGGTGAAAAACAGGGTCCGTCATCCTGAGATAATTCCTGAAATCAACAGGATTATTCTGGATCTCACGAAGCAGAGGCATGTGCGAGAATTGGTCACACTGGAGTAACCAATTCTTGGTCCATGAACTCCCCCTCGCCCTGTTCATGGACTGGACTTGGGTCAAAATATGGACCCCAACACCAAGCCCCCGCACAGCACAAACTCTACAATGAGTATGTACCCGCACCATGGTTTCAAAACGGTCGGCTTGTCAGAACGAACTTAACAGAATGCACTGAAGTACAACAAGGCCTGTGAAGAGCGAGCTGAAGGTCAGTAACAAGCGAACCAGAACGCACTGAAAACCATATACAAACCCAGAAGCACAAACTGAACAGCAGTAAAACGATCAGAATAAGCTGGAGTCTTAAAAGCGCGAATCGTCTCTAACCAAACTTCTACTAACACGAGATCAGCAGAAGGAGCCCAAAGGGTGGTGCACTGGGTCTTGAACTTCCTTTTTATAGTCCCGTCGTATGTGCTGCACGTCACCGCCTTCTTAATGATCGGACTTTGGTGGGATCATGTGTACGCATGACAGTTTCAGCGGAACTCTGCCGGAACTCTGTTGGAAAAACCTTCAGAGTTTATTCCAATGGAAAAACCGGTCATGTGTACACGGCATAATAGATATTCCTCAAGTCTTTAACCACTTCAGGACCGCCGTATTGCCAATGTACGTCAACACAATGGCACAGGCAGGCACAATCACGTAAATGTACGTGAATGCCTTCTAGCGGGTGGGGGGTCCGATCGGACCCCCTCCCGCTAGATACGGCGGTCCCTTTCGGTGCCGGAGCGATCGGCGATGAGGGGATGGCCGTTGGTTTCCGCCCATCCCCTCTCGATCGCTCCTGGCCAGTGACGAACTTCCTCCCCTGTGAAAATGTAAACACAGGAGGAGGAAGTGATGTCACACTCCTCGTGGCGGTCTTTTTGAACCGGACAGCGAGGAGTGAAGACGTCCAAGTAAGTGCACCAACAGTTCACTGACACATAGGTACACACAGGCACACATTTCACCCCAGTCACCCCCCGATCACCCCCCCGATCGGCCCCCCGCCCCCCCCCAGTCACAGTGTCACTAATGCAGTGTTCATTTATTTATTGATCACTACATTTAGTGTCAGTTGTGACTGTAAAAAGTGTCAGGGCAGCTAGTGTTAGGCCCCTTTAGGTCCAGGGTAGCCCCCTACCCCCCCTAATAAAGGTTTAACCCCTTGATTGCCCTTCCAGTTAACCCTTTCACCCTCTTTTACCAGTGTCACTAAGCGATCGTTTTTCTGATCGCTGCAATAGTGTCACTGGTCCCGCTAGGAAGCTAGTTTTTTTTTAGGTTCAACGCCAGGTTTTTATACCGTTAGGTACCCCGATATATAACCTAATAAAGGTTTTAACCCTTTGATTGCCCCTAGAGTTAACCCTTTCACCAGCGATCGCTGCATAAGTGTCACTGGTGACGCTGGTTAGCCAGTTAGTTATTTAGTTATTTAGGTTCCCCGTCAGGTTTTTATAAAGCTTCAGGTACCCCCATATAAATACCCAATAAAGGTTTTAACCCCTGATTGCCCTTAGTTAACCCTTTCACCAGTGATCACCGTATAAGTGTTACGGGTGACGCTGGTTAGGTAGTTCGCTTTTTATAGCATCAGGGCACCCGCCATTTATTACCTAATAAAGGTTTAACCCCCTGATCACCCGGCGGGTGATATAAATTTGGTTTTAGGGTCAGAAAGGGTCTGCGTCGCCCCAGGCAGTGCTAGGTTAGTGCCAGCACCGCTAACACCCACGCGCAAAGCATACACCTCCCTTAGTGGTATAGTATCCGAACAGATCAATATCTGATCTGATCAGATCTATACTAGCGTGCCCAGCAATTTAGGGTTCTAAAAAAACGCATTGTTAGCAGGATCAATCCAGATACCTGCTAGCACCTGCGTTTTGCCCCTCTGCCCAGCCCAGCCCACCCAAGTGCAGTATCGATCGATCACTGTCACTTACAAAACACAACACACATAACTGCAGCGTTCGCAGAGTCAGGCCTGATCCCTGCGATCGCTAACAGTTTTTTTTGGTAGCGTTTTATACAGTCGCTGACAGGCTAGGTGCTTTTTTACCTGTGAGTCTCACTACTGTACCCCTAAATTTAGAGCCCAAAATGGCAAAGCGAAGGTACACTAGTGAAGAGGCCTACACGTTTCTGAGCATGACAGATAGTGAAGAGGAAGACACTGATCTGTCAGATTCAGGCTCAGAATACGAACCTGTAGAGGACAGCGCCTCCATGTCAGATAGCTCTGACGACGAAGAAGAGGTCCCTGCTATTGTCAGGCGTACCCGACCCCGATTTTCTGATGTTGTTGAGGTGCAGGAACCGCAAGTCCCTCGTATGGAGTATAGAGCCAGTACTAGCGCCGCTCATCCTTTTGGTGAACTGGCAAGCACCAGCGGCCTAGTACACCCTGGACGTACATCCAGCACTGCAGTATCACGTGGTGACGTGGCGAGTCCCATAAGTGCAGTTCAAGCTGGCGAGGTGGCAAGCACAAGTAGTGTCCCGCTGCCACCAAGAAGAAGACAAAGACAGGCCCGTCGTACCCATAGTGCCCTTCCTGCAGAATTCGCCTATCCCAATTGGGTGCCCACCACTTCTGCAGAACCCGTACTTCCCCCATTCACTGCCCAACCCGGTATTCAGGTGGATACAGATGATTTTACGCCACTCGATTTTTATTCTCTGTATCTCACGGAAGATCTCTATAGATCTATTGTGGACCAAACCAATTTATATGCTGGTCAACGCATCGCCGCTAATCCCCAGTTGCCGTCTCTTGCCAGAGATTGGAAACCAGTTACGGTTTCCGAATTTAAGACGTTTTTGGGCCTTTCCCTCAACATGGGCACACATAAATTTATGCGGATGCGGGCTTATTGGTCCACGCATCCGGCTGACCACATGCCCGTGTTCTCTAACTCCATGTCCAGGAAACGATACGAGCAGATCTTGCGGTTCTTGCACTTCAGTGACAATGAACTTTGTCGTCCACGTGGAGACCCTGAATACGATCGGCTCTACAAAATTCGGCCCCTCATAAACCACTTCAACCAACGTTTTGCAGACTTGTTTACTCCCCAAAAAGTTGTCTGCGTTGATGAGTCCCTGGTTAAGTTTACTGGTCGCTTGTCATTCAAACAGTACATTCCCAACAAGCGTACCAGATACGGGGTCAAGCTCTATAAGTGCTGTGACAGGGCCACAGGCTATGCATGGAGCTTTATGGTTTATGAGGGTAAAGATAGTTACGTAGAGCCGGAGAACTGCCCTGATTACATAGGAAGCGCTGGCAAAATAGTGTGGAAATTGGTGTCACCCTTATTCGGAAAGGGGTACCACTTGTACGTGGACAACTATTACACCAGCGTGCCACTGTTTAGTCATTTATTTGATAATCAGATTGGAGCATGTGGCACCGTGCGACCTAATCGCCGGGGCTTTCCCCAGCGGCTTGTAGATTCCCGTCTTAGGCTGGGGGAGAGAGCCTGCTATCGGTGTAATAATTTGCTCGCTATGAAGTGGAGGCATAATAAGAATGTTTTCGTTCTTACCTCCCTTCATGCAGACACGACGGTCCAAATTTCTACGGCGACTGGTATTGTGGAGAAACCCCTCTGTGTCCACGAATATAACAAAAATATGGGAGGAGTGGACCTCAATGACCAGATGTTGGCGCCGTATCTAACTTCCCGTAAGACCAGACGCTGGTACAAAAAAGTGTCTGCTTACTTATTTCAATTGGCTTTGCTGAATGCTTTTGTGCTATACAAAACTTCAGGCGGAACATTAACCTTTCTTTTCTTCCAAAGAGAGGTTGTCACAGAGCTTCTGTTTCCAGACGGTTCTGTACCTCACCATTCCCAACCAAATGCAGTAAGCCGGCTGCATGAGAGGCATTATTCTTATGTCCTCCCGAGTACCCCTACCCAACGAGCCCCCCAAAAAAGATGTCGTGTCTGTAGCAAGCGCGGATATAGGCGTGACACCCGTTCTTATTGTCCACGCTATCCTGGCAATCCTGGTCTTTGTCAGGGTGAGTGTTTTGAACGCTACCATGAACTAGTGAAGTATTAGCGTAGGGTACAGCATTTCACAGGCTAGGCACACTTACACAGGGTCTCCCAAGATGCCATCGCATTTTGAGAGACCCGAACCGTTACAGTTACAGTTTACAGTTAAAAAAAAAGTGTATAAAAAAAAAAAAAAAAAAAAAAAGTAAAATAAAAAAACCAAAAAAAATATAAAATATAAAAACCAAAAATAGTTGTCGTTTTATTGTTCTCTCTCTCTCTCTCTCTCTCTCTCTCTCTTCTCTCAAATTTTTTATACTTTACTGTTTACTGTGTTATTGTTAACCATTTTTCATGTTTTCAGGTACGCCATTCAGCTGCAGCGTGGATTTATTTATCTTGACAGCAACAGCGTTTGCTCCCACGATACATAAAGCCGCGACTCCAGTGCTGTAGGAGGTGATTTCACCACCACAGTTAAAAAAGAGCATATATGCCGAAGCATGGGGGCATAAGGGGTGGAGGAGCGATTTTGCTCCTAATGCCGCGTACATACGGTCAAAATTCCGACGGAGGGCTTGCCCGTGGAAAAGTTTGAACGTATGTACGCAGCATAACTTTTTTGCGGGAGGATGCCCCCATGCTTCGGCATATATATATTTTAGGCACAGGTTGTGTTAAAAAAAAATTTATTTTTTACTGTTTTTTTTGGCAATTGCTTTGCAGGTATGGTATGGTAAGGTTTTACTGGGATGTTACTTTGTTTTTTAACGTTAACCATAATTTGCTTAGCAGGTACGCCATTCAGCTGCAGCGCGGATTTATTTATCTTGACAGCAACAGCGTTTGCTCCCACGATACATAAAGCCGTGACTCCAGTGCTGTAGGCGGTGATTTCACCACCACAGTTAAAAAAGAGCATATATGCCGAAGCATGGGGGCATAAGGGGTGGAGGAGTGATTTTGCTCCTAATGCCGCGTACATACGGTCAAAATTCCGACGGAGGGCTTGCCCGTGGAAAAGTTTGAACGTATGTACGCAGCATAACTTTTTTGCGGGAGGATGCCCCCATGCTTCGGCATATATATATTTTAGGCACAGGTTGTGTTAAAAAATGTTTTATTTTTTACTGTTTTTTTTGGCAATTGCTTTGCAGGTATGGTATGGTAAGGTTTTACTGGGATGTTACTTTGTTTTAACGTTAACCATAATTTGCTTAGCAGGTACGCCATTCAGCTGCAGCACGGATTTATTTATCTTGACAGCAACAGCGTTTGCTCCCACGATACATAAAGCCGTGACTCCAGTGCTGTAGGCGGTGATTTCACCACCAAAGTTAAAAAAGAGCATATATGCCGAAGCATGGGGGCATAAGGGGTGGAGGAGCGATTTTGCTCCTAATGCCGCGTACATACGGTCAAAATTCCGACAGGGGGCTTGCCCATGGAAAAGTTTGAACGTATGTACGCGGCATAACTTTTTTGCGGGAGGATGCCCCCATGCTTCGGCATATATAAATGGTGCATGTATGTCCATCATTAGAAGTGGGTGGATGAAGGGAGGTATCTAATGGTGGGCATACCCACCGATCAATCTCTTTTTTTTCGTTCAGACAACATGACTCTCAGTAAATAGCTTGGGGTGTCTACTTTCCAAAATGGGGTAATTTGGGGGGGTTTTGTGCTATTTTGGCATTTTATGGCCTTTGCACCCTTAGAAATCCTGAAGGTGGTGATTGGTTTTCGGGGTGCCGTACACGACTAGACCCCCAAAAAGTCCCACACATGTGGTATCCCCATACTCAGGAGAAGTAGCTGAATATATTTTGGGGTGCAATTCCACATATAACCATGGCATGTGTGAGCAATATATCATTTAGTGACAACTTTTTGTACATTTTTTTTTTTTTTTTTTTTTTTAGTCATTATTCAATCCCTTAGGACAAAAAAAATAAATATTCAATGGGCTCAACATACCCATCAGCAGTTTCCTTGGGGTGTCTACTTTCCAAAATGGGGTCATTTGGGGGGGGTTTTGTGCCATCTTGGCATTTTATGGCCGTCAAAACTGTGATAGGTAGTGATAGGTAGTGAGGAGTAAAATAAAAAAATTATGCCCTTAGAAATCCTGAAGGCGGTGCTTGGATTTCGGGGTCCCGTACGCGGCTAGGCTCCCAAAAAGTCCCACACATGTGGTATCCCTGTACTCAGGAGAAGCAGCAGAATGTATTTTGGGGTGTCATTTCACATATGCCCATAGCATGTGTGAGCAATATATCATTTAGTGACAACTTTGTGCAAAAAAAAAAAGTTTGTAATATTCTCGCAACTTGTGGCAAAATATAAAATATTCCATGGACTCAACATGCCTCTCAGTAAATAGCTTGGGGTGTCTACTTTCCAAAATGGGGTCATTTTGGGGGGTTTTGTGCTATTTTGGCTTTTTATGGCCTTCGAAACTGTGATAGGTAGTGAGGGGTGAAATCAAAAATTTGCACCCTTAGAAATCCTGAAGGTGGTGATTGGTTTTCAGGATGCCGTGCGCGACTAGACTCCCAAAAAGTCACACACATGTGGTATCCCCGTACTCGGGAGAAGTAGCGGAATATATTTTGGGGTGCAATTCCACATATAACCATGGCATGTGTGAGCAATATATCATTTAGTGACAACTTTTTGTACATTTTTTTATTTTTTTTAGTCATTATTCAATCCCTTAGGACAAAAAAAATAAATATTCAATGGGCTCAACATACCCATCAGCAGTTTCCTTGGGGTGTCTACTTTCCAAAATGGGGTCATTTGGGGGGGTTTTGTGCCATCTTGGCATTTTATGGCCGTCAAAACTGTGATAGGTAGTGATAGGTAGTGAGGAGTAAAATAAAAAAATTATGCCCTTAGAAATCCTGAAGGCGGTGCTTGGATTTCGGGGTCCCGTACGCGGCTAGGCTCCCAAAAAGTCCCACACATGTGGTATCCCTGTACTCAGGAGAAGCAGCAGAATGTATTTTGGGGTGTCATTTCACATATGCCCATAGCATGTGTGAGCAATATATCATTTAGTGACAACTTTGTGCAAAAAAAAAAAAGTTTGTAATATTCCCGCAACTTGTGGCAAAATATAAAATATTCCATGGACTCAACATGCCTCTCAGTAAATAGCTTGGGGTGTCTACTTTCCAAAATGGGGTCATTTTGGGGGGTTTTGTGCTATTTTGGCTTTTTATGGCCTTCGAAACTGTGATAGGTAGTGAGGGGTGAAATCAAAAATTTGCACCCTTAGAAATCCTGAAGGTGGTGATTGGTTTTCGGGATGCCGTGCGCGACTAGACTCCCAAAAAGTCCCACACATGTGGTATCCCCGTACTCGGGAGAAGTAGCGGAATATATTTTGGGGTGCAATTCCACATATAACCATGGCATGTGTGAGCAATATATCATTTAGTGACAACTTTTTGTACATTTTTTTTTTTTTTTTTTTTAGTCATTATTCAATCCCTTAGGACAAAAAAAATAAATATTCAATGGGCTCAACATACCCATCAGCAGTTTCCTTGGGGTGTCTACTTTACAAAATGGGGTCATTTGGGGGGGTTTTGTGCCATCTTGGCATTTTATGGCCGTCAAAACTGTGATAGGTAGTGATAGGTAGTGAGGAGTAAAATAAAAAAATTATGCCCTTAGAAATCCTGAAGGCGGTGCTTGGATTTCGGGGTCCCGTACGCGGCTAGGCTCCCAAAAAGTCCCACACATGTGGTATCCCTGTACTCAGGAGAAGCAGCAGAATGTATTTTGGGGTGTCATTTCACATATGCCCATAGCATGTGTGAGCAATATATCATTTAGTGACAACTTTGTGCAAAAAAAAAAAAGTTTGTAATATTCCCGCAACTTGTGGCAAAATATAAAATATTCCATGGACTCAACATGCCTCTCAGTAAATAGCTTGGGGTGTCTACTTTCCAAAATGGGGTCATTTTGGGGGATTTTGTGCTATTTTGGCTTTTTATGGCCTTCGAAACTGTGATAGGTAGTGAGGGGTGAAATCAAAAATTTGCACCCTTAGAAATCCTGAAGGTGGTGATTGGTTTTCGGGATGCCGTGCGCGACTAGACTCCCAAAAAGTCCCACACATGTGGTATCTCCGTACTCGGGAGAAGTAGCGGAATATATTTTGGGGTGCAATTCCACATATAACCATGGCATGTGTGAGCAATATATCATTTAGTGACAACTTTTTGTACATTTTTTTTTTTTTTTTGTCATTATTCAATCCCTTAGGACAAAAAAATAAATATTCAATGGGCTCAACATACCCATCAGCAGTTTCCTTGGGGTGTCTACTTTCCAAAATGGGGTCATTTGGGGGGGGTTTGTACTGCCCTGCCATTTTAGCACCTCAAGAAATGAGATAGGCAGTCATAAATTAAAAGCTGTGTAAATTCCAGAAAATGTACTCTAGTTTGTAGACGCTATAACTTTTGCGCAAACCAAAAAATATACGCTTATTGACATTTTTTTTACTAAAGACATGTGGCTGAATAAATTTTGCCCTCAATGTATGACTAAAATTTAGTTTATTCGATTTTTCTTATAACAAAAAGAAGAAAATATCATTTTTTTTCAAAATTTTCGCTCTTTTTCCATTTATATCGCAAAAAATAAAAATCGCAGAGGCAATCAAATACCATCAAAAGAAAGCTCTATTTGTGGGAAGAAAAGGACGCATATTTCGTTTGGGTGCAATATTGCATGACCGCGCAATTACCAGTTAAAGCAGCGCAGTGCGAAATTGGAAAAAGACCTCTGGTCCTTAAGGTATTTATTGGTCCGGGGGTGAAGTGGTTAAGTACATATATATTGCTTTTTTGCAGCCAGAGCGTTTTTTTGCATCCTTTTACACATAATATTAGCGCAACATCTATGAAACACAAAATTTCGGTAAAAAATACACTAAATCAGGGCTCGACAAACCCCGGGCGCCAGGTCGCATTTGCGACTAGAATTCACGACCTGGTGCCTGGGGCAGCACAGCGGGGGGTATCCTGTCTCCTTCCACCCCCCCTGGCGTGATCGCGTCGGGCCGCGCCGCCGCCGGCCGGTAATTGAGGCCGCGGCTTTGAGGCCTTCTGCGGTCCTATGTTTCCTTCTGTAATCTGGCGCCATCTAGTGGTGGCTGTTGGTATGACAGCCAGCAATGCTAATGGAGCTTTCACTGCCCACCCATCTCACCTTTACTTAGAATAAAAAATATATATATAATGTTTAGGAGTTCTAACAACCTAGAGAATAAAATGGTGGTCGTTGCAATACTGTCTGTCACACCGTATTTGTGCAGCGGACTTACAAGCGCATTTTTGGGGAAAAAATATTTATTTAATTAAAAAAATAAGACAACAGTAAAGTTAGCACAATTTTTTTTATATTGTGAAAAATAATGTTACGCCGAGTAAATTGATACCCAACATGTCACGCTTCAAAATTGCGTCTGCTCATGGAAGGGCGACAAACTTTTAGCCTTTAAAATCTCCATAGGCGACGTTTAAAAAATTCTACAGGTTGCACATTTTGGGTTACAGAGGAGGTCTAGGGCTAGAATTATTGCTCTCGCTCTACCGAACGCAGCGATACCTCACGTGTGGTTTGAACACCGCTTTCCTATGCGGGCGCTACTCACGTATGTGTTCGCTTCTGCACGCAAGCTTGGCGGGACAGGCCGCATTTGAGAAAAAAGCATGTTCTTATTTTAACTTTTTATTTTTTCACGGTTCTTTTAAAAAAAAAAATTGTCACTTTTATTCCTATTACAAGGAATGTAAAAATCCCTTGTAATAGAAAAAAAGCATGACAGGTCCTCTTAAATATAAGATCTGGGGTCAGAGAGACCTCAGATCTCAAATTTACACTAAAATGCAATAATTAAAAAAAAAAATTGTCATTTGAAAAAAGATAAAATAAACAAAAATGTCCCTCTAATAGCTATGGGCAATGACATGGAGACAGGTGGGGGGGGGGGGGGGCGCACGCGTGCCATCTTCCCCTCACTCGTCTCCATGTGAGGCCAGGGACAGGTCTGGATCGCCGTTACCGACCTGGCTCCTAACTTTTTTAGCTGGCTCCTAGATTCCAAGCAAATTTGTCAAGCCCTGCACTAAATTAAAGTTGAGGGCACGCAAGCACGATATATTACCCATTTTTTTGCTAAAACATAAAAAATGCGGTTATGCCACGTAAACAGGAACTAAAAGTGAGGAAAAATCTTAAATTTTGAGTTATCACCAGAGCAGGAATAGAGAGAGAATCTTTCAGTTGGGTGACTAGTTCCAATGACAACTGTCCAAAGGGGCACTTCCCTTCACTTAAAGTGCTATTAAAGGTATTTTTTTATTTTATTTTTTTAAATTAATAGAGGTGTTATACTTACCAATTATTTTGCACAGAGCAGCCCTGACCCTCCTCTTCTCAGGGCCCTGTCGACGCTGGGGGCCCCTCTGCATCTCTGAGTGCCCTCATAGCAAGTTGCCAAGCATGCTCGCACCTGAGCCCCACTCTGTGTGTCCATAAGACACACAGAACAGGGCTCGGCCCCGCTCCCACCTCTCTGACTGTGAGCTGTGATTAACAGCAGCAGGAGACAATGGCTTCCACTGCTGTCTCTCAGACAATTAGGAGGCAGAGACCCGGAAGAGGATCTGCTCTCATGCACATCACTGGATCGCAATTGGGCTCAGTTAAGTATTGGGGGAGGGGGCTTTGTGGGGAGCTGCATACTGAAGGTTTTTTACCTTTATGCATAGAACGTAGGTAATAAATATAAAAAATGGATTAAAAAGAAGTACTAGAGATTTAGTTGACTAAATACGACTAAAACTAAAACAATTGCAGAAGACTAAAGTGAGACTAAATCTAAAATTCAATTTTAGTCGAAAGACTACAACTAAATCGAAATTTGCTGCCAAAATGAACACTGAATACAGGCCTATACTCCATTGTTCTCCAAGTCTTCTCTTGACACTGTGTATGACTTTCTAATAAGTTTCATCAGTTTACTTCCACCCAGAGTTAGCAATGCTATATAATTCTGCAGTTTTTCTAGTTTAGAATATTTTCTCTGGTTGGGTTTACTTTTTAGTTTTGCTGTTTCTGTCTTGATCATTTACTTCAGCTCTTGTCCTGTTTTGATATTTTCAGATGTGGTCTCAAAGGCCCTCTATGCATGCTTATGTTTCTCTGTCTAGCTCCCCTCCAGAATCCTGCTTCCCTTTGCGGATTGAGCTTGTTTTTTTCACACAGTTTTTTTCCCAGTTTTTCGTCTCCCATTTGCCTTTCAGCCTTCCTTGTGGGATCTGTTATCCTTCCTACACTTTGTTCTTCCTCTCATCGCTGCTGTCTTTTTTCATTCCTCTCTCCACTCTCTGCTCAACTGAGAGCCCAGGTTTCCCTTGGCTCTGCTGCCTTCCATCTGCAGACTGTCCTGACACTGACAGATGGTGCCTGTCACTCCAAGCTCCTTCCTCCCTCCCAGCACTGCTCAGAGCTGCCCCTGATGGCTGCCTCCTGGCACAGAGCAGAGCGGCTGACAGAGGAGGGGGTCTCTAGGGAAGCTGCTGGCAGGAGGAGGTGTTTAGCAGCGGCAGAGGGAGCGAGAAAAGGTTCCGTCGTATTTAATTAGCAGAGAGATTAACGCAATCCCCCCTAAGGCTGCGGATGTCCTGTGCCAGGAGCTGCGCTGTGCTCTGCAGCAGGGTATTTAAATCCTTTCCAGGCAGAACGGAAAATATTACAAAAGCTGCACAATATTCTGTAAATAGCAGTGACACCACCGTATATCAAACACTCAATGGCTTTCATTTAAATAGGGTGGGAAATACAAAATCATGACCTTCATTACATTCATTATTTAGCATTAATACATGTATGTGATATAAATTTGAGTGAAATGTTTTTTCACTTTCACCAAATGAGCTTATGCAGTTTATACAATTGTTGTTGCCGTGACCATCCATGCTGGTAATCCAGTGATGGTCAATTTTCTTGATGCAGGGGGCCTCAAGTGCAGGCCCTGAAGTCACAATAGGCCACAGAGAACATGCAGTGAATGCAATGCTACGAAAAAGCTGTAAGACATTACAGATGTGCAACAGGAGATTGTCAAAGACTATGGGTATGGTATAAGGGATGGTCAAAGACCATCCCTTATACCATGGAGACATATTGGGCACCTCCCTATCCATGTGCCCGGTCCCTTTAAGGACGCCGGTGCATGGATTCCTATTGCAGGGGTGTTTCCTTTTGAAGCACCTGATTAGAGCCAGAGGCTTTAATAAGTTTCAAAAAAGGGTGGGCTCGGGGCGCAGAGAGTGTAGGCCCTGATCCCACCCAATTGTGTGACCACAGCAAATTAATTTTCACTATTTTCACACTACAGTGCCTCCCCACCAATCATGAGGCAGGTCAGCGAGACCTGTTTCCAGGTTGGCTAAAAGCGCTAGGTGATAGTATGAGGAGTGGACACCTCTGCGCCGCTGCTGCCCGCACTGCTCCAGGGGGGGGTGATGTCAGTGGTGCCACGATACACTATCTGCATTGCTGGGCTATATACACTAGCTGTATTGCTGGACTACATACACTATCTGTAATGCTGGGCTATATACACTATCTGTATTGCTGGGCTATATACACTATCTGTATTGCTGGGCTGTATACACTATCTGTATTGCTGGGCTAGATACACTATCTGTAATGCTGAGCTATATACCCTGATCTGTGTGGTTGATCTATATACTCTGTCCTGTGATGCTAAGCTGTATACTTTGTCCTGTGATGCTGAGCTGTATACTCCTGACACTATGGGTGGAAGTAAGTGGAATACAGGGGATGTAGTGGGTGGATTCTATAAGGTGCGAGGGGTCAAAAAGTAAGGGCGGGGTCTGGCGCACACCCCTCCCCCCATCCTAAAACGTCACCAGCCGCCACTAATATTGGGGTTGATTTTTTTAAACTGGAGAGTGCAAAATCTGGTGCAGCTGTGCATGGTAGCCAATCATCTCCTAATTACAGCTTGTTCAAATAAGCTTTGACAAAAACAAAACATGAAAGTTGATTGGTTTCTATGCAGAGCTGCACCAGATTTTGCACTCTCCAGTTTAATAAATCAACCCCATTGTGTGAGACTGCCAAGGGGATTTCTATAGTAGGGCTCAGAATGGGAGATCGGGAGATCGGGAGGGGGGGAAGGGGGGGGTCCTGTGTAAGTTCAACGTACAGATTTTTCTGTAAAGGTGAAATTACACTTTAAAGTGGTTGTAAGCCCCATTCATGAAATCTGACCTGGGCACATATATCTGTAGTGTTTACTTATGTCTCTCCAAAGCTCTGAGTGCCGTGTCTTTCTGCTGTTCTGTTCCTCTGTTATCAGCAGAGTCACTTCTCCACATAAGTGTGTGCAGCCTATTGCATTAGGGTGTGCCCCCCAAAGCTAAAACACACATGCCTTCCTCTGCAGCCTCAGTTGCACTGCACAGAGAATGAATGAGAGGAGCTTTGTGTTTAGCAGCTCCCTGATCATTCACAAACTGAAGCATAGTAAACAGTTTACTATGCTTCAGTTATGAAAGAACACAGTGAGTGAGTGTGTTTGCTGTGTTCATCTAGAAAAGGAAGGAGCTTGTAAATTACATATTTACTAGCCCCCCCCCCCCCCCCCCCCACTCTTCATCCTAAAGCATTCTCTGCAGCAGTTAGGGGAAGAGGAGGGAATCCAGCAGGACTGCGGGATGGGGGGGGGCAACACAAGCGAAGCCTGAGCAGTAGGAGGAATTGGCACTGCATGTAGTGATTAGGGTGACATTTGGGAGGGTGCTTAGAGATAGATAAGCAGAGAGCTTGTCTATTCACAGTACAGCTCTGCAAGTTTCTTTGTTCCTCTGCCGAAGTGGAGAGGGGGGTGCCTTTCCTCCAATCAGCTAACGCACACTATATTCCCAGACTCCCCCCTCCCCCTGCTGAAACAGGAAGAAAGATTTCTAACATGATCTGCACTTTCTAAAGTGTGTAGAAAGCTGCAGATAGAAGATATACATGTAAAACTTATGTAGAGAGATTTGTTTAACCGGTTGCCGACCGGCTCACGTACTTATACTGCGGCACAATGGCACCACTGCGCGAAACCCCATACGGGTAGGGGGTCCCCAATAAGAGCGGCCAGAGGGCATGCGTGCGCCTGTTCCATGGCGGGGGATGCGATGAGTGTGTCCAGCGGGCGCGATCGCCACACGCAATCACATGCACGAGAGCCAGCACAGGGAATTGTGTGTTTAAACACACAAATCCCTGTTCTATCAGGGGAAAGGAGAAAGATCGTTTGTTTCTACCAAGTAGGAATAAAAATTTGCCTCCTCCCCCAGTCAGTCCTATCCCCATACAGTTAGAACACATCTAGGGAACACACATTTAACCCCTTCATTGCTCCATTGTGTCAACTCCATCCCTACCAGTGACATTTACACAGTAATCAGTGCATATTTATAGCATTGATCGCTTTATAAATGTCAATGGTCCCAAAAATATGTCAAAAGTGTACGATCTGTCCGTTGCAGTACCACGAAAAATCATAGATCACCGCCATTACTAGTAAAAAATAAATTTAATTTAAAAATGCCATAAATCTTTCCCATAGTTTGTAGACGCTATAACTTTTGCGCAAACCAATCAATTTTTTTTCAAAATGTAGGCTTTTTTTGTTTAAATCGCAAAAAAGAAAAACCGCAGCGGTGATCAAATACCACCAAAAGAAAGCTCTATTTGTGGGGAAAAAAATAACACAAATTTTGTTTGGGTAAAGCATTGCATGACCACGCAATTGTCAGTTAAAGCGACGCAGTGTCAAATTGTAAAACGTGCTCTGGTCAAGAAGGGGGTAAAATCTTCAGAGGCTGAAGTGGTTAATCTCTGTGTATCATCTGAGGCTGTTCACTTTACTGGGTATAGAAGGGGTTTACATCCACTTTAATGCAGAGGTGACAGAGTGCTCAGTTCTCAACAAACTGGTTCGGCTCCCCTCTCCTCATGCAGATCGGTACAGCATATGAGGAGAGGAGGGAGCCGGTGCAGCAGCGCTGTGGGCTGGATCTGAATTGCCCACAGCGCTGATCTGTGCCCATCCCTGGCTCATCCATCCATCATTGGCTCATCCATCAACATTTATGCTCAGCCATGCTTCATCCCTGGTTCATCCACCCTCATTTCTGCTCCATCCCTGTCTCATCTATCCACATTCATGCTCAGCCATGCTCCATCCCTGTCTCATCCATCCACATTCATGCTCCATCTCTGGCTCATTCATCCACATTAATGCTCATTCATGCTCCTTCCCTGGATCATCCATCCTCATTCATGCTTCATCCCTGGCTCATCCATCCACATTCATGCTCATCCATGATCCATCCCTGGCTCATCCATCCCCATCCGTGCCACATCCATGCCACATCAGTGATCATCCGTGCCACATCCCTGCCACATCAGTAATCATCCGTGCCGCATCCATGCCACATCAGTAATCATCCGTGCCGCATCCATGCCACATCAGTGATCATCTGTGCCACATCAGTAATCATCCATGCCAAAATCATGCCACATCAGTGCTCATCTGTACCACATCCATGCCACATCAGTGATCATCCGTGCCACATCAGTGATCATCTGTGCCACATCAGGTATCACCAATGCCATATCAGTGATCACCAATGCCACATCAATGATCATTCGTGACACATCGGTGCTCACCGGTGCCACATCAGTGATCATCCATGCCACATCGGTGCTCACCAGTGCCACATCAGTGATCATCCATGCCACATAAGTGCTCATTTGTGGCACATTCATGCCACATCAGTGCTCATCTGTGTCACATCCAGGCCATATCAGTTTTCCTCCGTGCCACATCAGTGATCATCCGTGATACATCGATGCTCACCAGTGCCACATCAGTGATCATCCATGCCACATCGGTGCTCACCAGTGCCACATCAGTGATCATCCATGCCACATCAGTGCTCATTCGTGCCACACCCATGCCACATCAGTGCTCATCCGTGCCACATCCATGCCATGTGAGTTCTCATCTGTGCCACATCAGTGCTCATCCGTGCCAAATCCATGCCATATCAATGCTCATCCATGCCCTATCAGTTTTCATCAATGCCATATCAGTTCTCATCAGTGCCACATCCATGCCACATCAGTGCTCATCCGTGCCACATCCATGCCACTACAGTGCCCATCAGTGCCTCACAAAAGTGTAATAGGTAGTCAAATTAGATGTGTAATTTATGCTCCTAGAACACCTACCTGATGGTGCTCCCTGCATGTTGGGCCTCTGTATGTGGCAATTTTTTGCACAGGTGATTTGATCAGTTTCACTGCCCTAGTAATTACCACAGCTGTTTCATCTGAGGGAAATCCTGAAAACATGACCTGTTGGGACAACTTGTGGACTGGAGTTGAGAAACACTGGTCTAGAAATAATATGTGTAGGGGGCGCATGTGTGGAGTCACCCCGGCTAGATCTGCTGGATTAGAGCTCCGTGACCTCAGGGAATACACTGCCCAATAGCAGCGTAACCAGCCCCTCCACTGGGTCAGAACAAACGCTGCAAGCACCCGTGAACACCCGGAATCGACCGTGATGGTATACAGCGGTTCCAAACATAAAACAAAAGCCAAATCCATCCGGGACATTCTCCTCATGGCATCCTCCAAGATGGCGCTGGCCCCACCTACTGTTCAGAGGCATTAAAGGCGCCGCATACCTCCCTGCAATCCTGGCCTGAGACTTCACATGAGGGTGAGAGGGATACTGAACTCGGGTCTACTCCCCTGTCCTTACGATTTGACAAACCACAACCCAATCTTATTATACAATTTGAAAGGATGCTCACAAAAGCCCTGCAGCATACCTCTGACACAATTACAGAACAGCTGACATGTGAGATCAGAGATTTAGGGCAACGCACTTCAGGGTTAGAACAGAAAACAGATAAGCTAGAAAACCTCATGCACCACCATTCCGAGAAACTGGAAGCCCTGCCTGAGGGCTCTCCCTACAGTCCCGCCTGGAAGACTTTGAAAATAGGACCAGGCATTCCAACTTGCGCATACGTGACATCCCTGAGACAGTCCCTGAGACATCCCTGAGACAGTCATAGATTTATAGTCCACCATTACAGCATTATTCCAGGAACTGGTACCCTCGATTCCCATAGAGTGCCTTAAACTAGATAGGATTCATCGCACTCTGGCGCCGCGTCCTGAAAATGGCCCCCCTCGCGACATAGTTGTGAAGTTACATTTTTTTCGTACTAAGGAACAATTGCTGACAGCATCACATCATAGAGAATCTATGGAGTTCCAGGGCCAATGTTACCAGATCTTCCATGACCTTTCTCTGGTAACGCAGGTGAAACAGAAAGCGATGAAACCTCTCCTTCAGTTTCTCCATAAGCAACGCATTGCCTACTGGTGGGGCCTTCCATTCTCCATTCGCTTTTCATACAATGATTCATCCTACCAGTGCAAGTCAGCTGAGGATCTCCAATCAACACTCCAAGACCTTCACCTGATGCCTCAAGATCCCGCTGCAGATCTGCCTTTCACTCCCCAAAGAAACCCCAAGCCTCCTCTGGCCCGAAAGCAACCTCAAGCATCCACAAACATGGAAGATTTTCCCCGCTGTTCCTCACCATGAAGTCTCCATGGACTGTCTACCTGCAAGCTGATGCCACTCCCCACTCAGTTCTCTTGGAGCATTCACATGGGACTTCCACCCTAACATAAATACACCCTGCATCCATGGGACTTACTTCCTTAGTTAAATGTTTATGACTCTTAATGTCCATTTGCCTGAGTCACCATGTTCAATTCTGAACAGGTTGCCTCATGCCAAAGCCTTGAACCACTTTGTTTCACAGTTCCTGCTAGTTAATCATTTTATTTTTAAATTTCTGCCTCGGTTACTGGTTATTTTCCCTCCTACCAAGCTTGCTGCCTGGGCTAGGTTGAACGTTATTTATCCCTAGCCTAAGCATTAAGAATTACCCTGAACTTGAAAGCTTTATGTTTGTTCACGGATTATGGCAGGATGCCTAAAACGGCACCGTACTTTGTTGCTGTTGCCCTTTTTCAGCTTTATGTTCTAGGTGACCCATTACAATTTCCTTGGTCACCTACAACATCCCCTCATAGGGCTCCGTATATTCACATATTTACCTATCCCATTATGAGGGCTGAGAATTTCTCAGATACAGTGCACTGCTGCCCACACTAAGTCCACGAGTACCCTATTTGGGCTTGTCACGTACCCATCTTTGTCCTAGGTAGTCACTTTTTCTGACTAACCGGAGGACATCTTTCCCTCTTCTACTGTGACACACAGTCTTTTTTCTCCCTGCCAAGCACCCTTCTCTCCCTCCCCCACTCCTCCTTTGACCCCTGCTGCAGTCCCTTTCCCACCTGTTGTTTCTCCCCTTTTTTTGATGCCCATCCTTCTCCTACCCCTGAAAATTGAGTTGAATTACATAAAAGGGTCACCCTCCTAATCTGTGGCAGATTTTACACCCATTCCTCAATAAATCTCCAGTCCCTTCCACACCAAGACACACCTGTCTCCATTTCCAACAACTCTTAAACAAATTCTCACTCTTAGACGCCTAGAGAGAACAAAACCCCGCATGGTGCCAATACACCCACTATTAGCATTCACATAAAGAATTTTCTCGCATAGACCACATCTTCCTAATGCCCCGTACACACGAGAGGGATTAAGTCTGACAGACTTCCGACGGAGTTCTAGCGGAGTTCCGCCGGAGTTCTGGCGGACTTTTCGACCGAACGGACTTGACCACACACCATCACACCAAACTCCGACGGAGTCGAACGTGATGACGTACGACTGGATTCGACGTAGGAAGTTCATAGACAGTAGCCAATAGCTGCCCTAGCGTCGGTTTTAGTCCGTCGGAGTAGCACACACACGAGCGAATTTTTCGAAGGGGACCGGGTCCGGCGGAGTTCCGTCGGGAAAATTTGAAGCATGCTTCATTTCTAAAGTCCGTCAGACTTTTGCGAAGCTAAAGTCCGTTGCAGCCCACACACGATCGGATAGTCTGACGGACTCAGTCCGTCGGAGTTTGGATGTCGAAAAGTCCGCTCGTGTGTACGGGGCATAACAGTCCCCCCTACTCCTGGCCTCTTCTATCGTCCCATACACCTGGACAGACCATAGTGCGGTTCTTGTGTCACTTTCCTCTCTCATCCCTAGGCCAACCCACACCTCCTGGTATATTAATGATAGTACTCTGGCTAACCCTACCCATAGAATGGACATTGAAATAAAATAACATTGAGAAAATAACGCATCCGCCGACATATCTCCACTAACTTCATGGGAAGCCCATAAACCTGTCATTAGAGGGGTTTATATCAGTCAAGCCTCGAACCTGCCTAAGGAGAAACACGTCCAACAAAAGCATCTGGAAAGTACCTTCATTAAAGCTTCGACAACTTTCCAATCTTGTCCCTCTTCTGCTAATCAAATCGTTCTCGAAAAAGCAGGCTTAGAATTAGATATTTTTTTGACAGAAGAGGCAGAAAAAACCCTACGAAAATATAGGCACACCTTCTATATTAAGGCGAACAAACCTGACACCTTCTTGGCCCTCCATAGAGCCGAACATACCCCCAAACCCATAAGATTTAAATTATCTGCTAATTCATATTTCAGCAACCCCCTAAAAATTATAAAGGAGTTCCGCAGATGACTCACTGAACTTTATCGAGACCCCAAAACCTTTGACCAGGCTCAGGTGTACTCCCTCCTCTCCTCCCTACAAATTCCTACTCTCAACTCTGAGCATCGTGAAAATCTTGATAGGCCAATCACAATGATGAAATACTCTTAGCAATCAAATTTCTAAAGCTGCACAAATGCCCAGGTCCGGACGGCCTATCCGCGACCTACTACAAGAAGTTAGCTGATACTCTCTCCCCCCTCCTACTGGAGGCATATAACTTCTTCTTGTATGGCCACTCCTTCCGCACTGAATCCCTAACAGCTGCTATCTCCATGATCCTCAAACCCCACACAGATGATTCCGCCTGGTCTAACTTTAGACCCATTTCGATCCTAAGCCTGGATGTTAAAATCCTGGCAAAAATCCTGTTCACATGTCTTAATTCCTACATCGGCTTCTTAAAACACAGAGACCAAGTTGGGTTCATCCCTTCTCGCCAAGCAAGTGATAACATTCGACGTGTGACACTTCTGTCTCATGCTGCTCGCACATGCAACATCCCATCATGCTTCATCTTGATCATCCCTAGACATTCGTAAGGCCTTTGACACACTTTCGTGGCCTTAATTGAACTTCATCTTACGCCGATGGGGGTTTGGCGAGCAACTTTATGCAGTGGACTTCAGCTTTATATTCAAACCCCAAATCCTTTGTCTCATAAGCTGGCTTTCACACAGATCCTTTCCCCATAGAGCAAGGCACAAGGCAGGGCTGCCCACTCTCACTACGGCTCTTCGCCCTAGCTATTGAGCCCCTAGGCCTCCTTATCTGTCCGAATCCCAACATTCAAGGCCTAGAACAAGGGGGATACCAGCATAAGCTCTGCCTTTTCGCGGACGATATTCTTATTTTCATGACCTCCCCTCTGATCTCAGCTCCCAACTTGTTAGACACACTCTCTAGTTTTGGCCAAATTTCTGGCCTTATAGTCAACCCTCAGAAATCGACAGCTCTTAACATATCCATGCCACATTCTCTCCAATCCCGCCTCAGTGAGGTTCTCCCCTTTACTTGGGCCACTAAACATATCCCCTATCTAGGTATCAAGCTAACCGCCAATCCCTCAGACCTATATACTGCTAACTAGCCCCCCCCATGCTCTCCCACATGACATCCCTAATGACCAAATGGACCCCGCTACCAATCTGCTGTATGGGCCAAATCACTGTTGTGAAGATGTCCATCCTCCCAAAACTCCTCTACCTATTCCAAATCCTCCCCATCATGTTAACCTCACATTACTTGCAAATTCTGCAGAGCCGTACTTCCTCTTTTATCTGGAACAAACTGAGACCCGCATACCTAAACCCACTCTGTACACCTCTAAGATAAGGGGCAGCTTAGGGGTACCTAACTTGGGTAGCCATAAAGTCAGTATACTGTGATCCTCTCTCAATGGCCAATCTCCTTTGGCTGGCCCCTACCCATTGCAGATCCATCACCAACCCGATTACGAGACATGGCCTCGTCATCTGGGATAGACTTAAGGGCCTCCTTAGGGCACATCAATTCTTTGCATCTACTTCCTTAAAACCCTTTCAGACACTCTGTGAGACACACAACATTCCCTCCTCAGAACTCTTCTGATTTCTACAAATCAAGCATTTCTTTAAGCCTTATAACCTCTCTGATGCCTCAAACTCAGGTTTTACTCCCTTTGAACAGGTGTGTAAATCCGATCCACATAGGAGAGGATTAATCCCGGAGCTTTACACCTTCCTAGTGGCCCCTGATACAACAAAACCCCCAGACTACGTTAGCAGATGGGAAAGCGATCTTAACCTTACACTTGACCGCACAGAGTGGTCCTCCATTTGGCAGGCAACTAAATCTTCCTCCCCCCAACATCGCCACCTTGGAAACTAACTATAAGGTGCCAACCAGGTGGTATTTGGTCCCAGGATATACAAATTCCTCCCTCAATACCCACCACAGTGCTTCCAAGGCTGCAGTATAGATGAATGAATGAATGAATGAAATACTTGTATAGCGCACAATGCGAACTGAATCGCCTCTAGGCGCTATGGCGAGCTTTGCTCATCTGCTAAAAGAGGAAGGTCTTGAGTTTTTTCCTAAAAGCCAGGTGATTTTTTTTCCAGGCGGATGTTGATTGGTAGAGCATTCCATAGCCGAGGCCCTTGGACAGCGAATCTCCGATCCCCCTTGGATTTATACCGGGCTTTGGGCACGAGGAGGAGGTTTTTGATGGCTGATCGAAGACTGCGGTTTGGTGTGTAATGATTTATTTTCTCCATTAGGTATTGCGGAGCTTCTATATGCACGCATTTGTGGGTGAGGCAAAGGGTCTTGAACGTGATCCGATTTTTTGCAGTTAGCCAATGTAAGCTCCTCAGGGAAGGAGAGATGGATTCCCAGGGTTTTTTCCTGTTATCAGCCTTGCCGCCGTGTTTTGGATCAGTTGTAATCGCGCAAGTTGATATTGTGGTAATCCTATGTAAAGCGAGTTTGCGTAGTCCAGTCGTGAATTAATGATTGTTCCAACTACCACTGCTTTGTCATTCTTTGGGATAAAAGGGATGAGTCTGCGAAGCATGCACAGCAGGTGGTGAGATCCACTGACTACAGATCCTATTTGCGCATCCATTGACATTTGTGCGTCTAAAATAACCCCAAGACTCTTCGCTTTGGTCTTTGGGGAGATAGTCTGCCCAAAGACGATTGGTGGAGACCAGGAGGTTTTGGTTGCGGGCTTAGGATTTGGGTGTAAGATAAGAAGCTCTGTCTTTGATTCGTTCAGCTTGGGGGAGTTAGTGGTCATCCAGTCCTCTATTGATTTGAGGCAGTTTTTAAGTTGTTGTTGGTGATCTTTTTTTCCATTGATCCGGAAATAAAGTTGCGTGTCCTCAGCGTAAGAGTGGAAGCAGAGATCTGAGCATCTGATGATTTGGAGGAGTGGGCGAATGTAAATGTTGAAGAGAACGGGTGATAAAGGAGAGCCTTGAGGGACTCCGCAGGTGACTGCCCGAGTTTTCGGAGAGGAATTTTCCTAGTTTCACTGTCGAACCATTGGAGATCTATGTCTTGGACTCCGGCTACTTCTGTGAGTCGGACGAGTAGAGTATTGTGATCTACTGTATCAAACGCTGCACTTAGGTCTAGCAGTACGAGGAGACACGGCTCTCCGTCATCTGCTGCTTCGAGGGCGTTATCCCAAATCTTGAGGAGAGCTGTTTCTGTTCCATGACCCGGGCGGAAGCCTGATTGCAGCAGGTCCAGGAGTTTGTGAGTATCCAGGATGGTACACACCTTCACAGATTTTCTCAATCCTATCAAAAATGTTTACTACATCCCTAGCACCTGATCCAACTGTTGCCCTCCTGAACAACAAACCCGAGACTTTGACCCATCTTCAATTTAAGCTACTACTATATGTCAGAACAACTGCCAAACAGACCATAGCAAAAGCCTGGAAATCCCCCTCCCATGTGTACTCAGAAACAAACAGGGCCGTCTTTAGCGCAGGGCAAACGGGGCACTTGCCCTGGGCCCAATGTTTGTAGGGGGCCCGCACTGCTACCTGCGAATTGGTGCCCCAATAAAGGTTTTGCAGAGTGTGCAGATGACACAGGACGGGAGGCTGTATTCCTGTGCTAGCCAGCTGAGAGGGGGCGGGGCGGGGAGCTCCACTGATGCTCTGACCCCGCCCCCGTACAGCCGGTATGCTCAGAACAGAGCGGCTGTAGTGACAGCCAGTGATCGGAGTGGGAGCGTCAGTGGAGCTCCCGGCCCCTCTGTATTCCCCAGCCAGTATAGAGGGGGTGGGGCCGGGAGCTCCACCCCCTCTCAGCTGGCTAGCATGGGAATACAACCTCCCGTGTCCTCTGTGCACTCTGCAAAACCTTAATTGGGGCCCCAATTCACGGGTAACGGGGCCCCCTACAAAGCATCAGTGGAGCTCCCGGCTGTTGTAGTGAAATCAGAGAATGGAAGCCCCGCCCACATATCTCTAAATGTATGTAGTGAGGTTGGCTGCTCAGGTATGTCCTTAAACCCTGAGCTGTGTTATTCAACTGTCAAGCTGTGCGTTGCTAAAAGTTCTCTGACCATCACCTGTAGCATGTACGCAGTCTCTGATTGTCTCCTGCAGTATGTTTGCAGTCTCTGATTGTCTCCTGCAGTATGTCCGCAGTCTCTGATTGTCTCCTGCAGTATGTCCGCAGTCTCTGATTGTCTCCTGCAGTATGTTCGCAGTCTCTGATTGTCTCCTTCAGTATGTTCGCAGTCTCTGATTGTCTCCTGTAGTATGTCCCCAGTCTCTGCCTTCGGCAGTATGTCGCCAGTCTCTGATTGTCTCCTGCAGTATGTCCGCAGTCTCTGATTGTCTCCTGCCGTATGTCCGCAGTCTCTGAACCTCTCCTGTAGTATGTCTGCACTCTCTGACACTCTCCTGTAGTATGTGTATTAATGTGACCCTTTACTGGCTCAATTATTTAGGATTGCTCCACTGCTCAGTGAGAGGTAATGATGTGTATTAGCCTGTAGCAACCAATCAGCGAACAGTAGTGATCTGCTTTAATCTCTAGCAGCCAATCAGTAAGTGGTAATGATGTGCATTAACCTTTAGCAACCAATCGGCAAGCAGAAATTATGTGTTGTAACCTCTAGCAACCACCCAGCGAGCAGTAAGGATAGGCTGTAACCTCTGGCAAACAATTGTAATCACTGTGTGATCTGCTGCAGTAAACTGATTTTGAGTCTACCTGCTATTTTTTGTATGTCTCAGAATGGAGGGGGGGCCCCAAGAAAATGTTTGCCCAGGGCCCAATCAAAATTAAAGACGGCCCTGCAAACAAGCATAGAATCACCCAAGCAATTAACCATGCTAAATTTGAAGAAACTCTATTAGATAAAGTTCCTAAATACGAGAAGCTTTGGAGCACTTGGGTGACCCATTTCTTACCCCGGGTTTCGCTGAAAGCCTGTTACACTCAGCCCTAATGCCATGCTCTCTTCACCTAACCTGAGGTCTGCCAACACACCCCCATCCTTCCCCCTCCCCTTCCCTTTCCTCTCCTCTTTCTCCACTATGCCCACTATTCTCCACTATGCCATTTCCCTTCCCCCTCCACTCTGTCTCTAGACCCCCTCCCCTTTTATTTTTCCCCGCAGCCCCCCACCCCTGCTTGGAATCTTCACTAAGCAAACCCCATATGTGACCGCATCTTCTACCATGGCCTACAGTCTCCCAGCCATCATGCCTTTGTTACTAATGTCCTCTATCAGGGTGCCTCATTGCTGTCCCCAAATTTAATGATTGGGGATAACACAGAGATTCAAGGCTGAACCCCTTTTCCCCCCCCTCCCCCTTCCTCCCAAATTCCACACCCCTGTAATTAACATGCTCTAAGCCCACATCATACTCACTCACCTCGATGTAACCTTAATAAGGCCTCATGTACACTGCTGCTTGTAAACGGATGTTTAGGAGAAGTTGGGCATTTTTTCAGCTGCCCCTGAACTCTTCATTATGTTATCTTATCAGTACATGTACAAGGGGTCATTTACAGTAGTTTCTAGGCAGTTGAGTTTAGAAGCCTTTTTTGGAATGCAAAAAAAAAAATGGGTTCAGATGGATATTCAGAGGCATTTGAAATGCCAAATGCCTTTAACAGCCCCCTTCTGATGTAACGCAGGTTTCCCCATCCGTTACCATTTCAAACAGGGGGGGCCGGGATCTGGGGGTCCCCTTGTTAAAGGGGGCTTCCAGATTCTGATAAGCCTCCCACCCGCAGACCCCCAGAACCACCGGCCAGGGTTGTGGGGATGAGGCCCTTGTCCCCATCAACATGGGGACATGGTGCTTTGAGGGGTTACAGACCCCCCAAAGCATCCTCCCAGTGTTGAGGGCATGTGGCCTGGTACGGTTCAGGAGGGGGGCGCTCTCTCATCCCCCTTTCTTTTCCTGCAGCCTGCCAGGTTGCGTGCTCGGATAAAGGGTCTGGTATGGATTTTTGGGGGGAACTCCACGCCATTTTTTTAATTTGCCGTGGAGTTCCCCTTAATATCCATACCAGACCTGAAAGGCCTGGTAATTGAATTTGGGGGGAGCCCCACACATTTTTTTTATTTTTTTTAATCAATGACTTTCAATTACTGTTCTCTGTATTACAGGGAGCCGACAATTCATTATAGCCGCGAGTGCTTTTAAATTACACTTTGTGCAGGGACAGTTCTAAGCACGGGAAACATGCGCCCCTTTACAGGCATACTATACACACCCCCAGGTACAAAATTTAAAGGAATATTACACTTTTATTGTTTCACTTTAAGCATTATTAAAATCCCTGCTCCTGAAAAATTGGCCGTTTTTAAAACTTTTTTGCACTAATACATGTTCCCTGGGGCAGGACCCAGGTCTCCAAACACTTTTTATTACAATAACTTGCATATAAGCCTTTAAAATTAGCACTTTAGATTTCTCCCATAGACTTTTACAGGGTGTTCTGCGGCTTTTCGAATTTGCCACAAACACCCCAAATTGTTCGCTGTTCGGCGAACGGGCGAACAGGCAATGTTGGAGTCGAACATGAGTTCGACCCGAACTCGAACCTCATCCCTACTGCTGGTAAACGAACATTTAGGAGTAGTTGGGCATTTTTTTTTAACTGCCCCTGAACTCTCCTCTATGTTATCTTGTCAGTACATGTACACAGGGTCGTTTATATTTATTTCTATACAGTTGAGTTTAGAAGCATTTTTTTTTTAAAGCAAAATAATGCATTCAGGATGGATGTTCAGAGGCATCTGAAACACCAAACGCCTGTAACAGCTTGTAAACACTGTAACTTGCGTTTAGCCGCATTTTGTCTACAGGCATTTTAAATTTTTGACTATTTTAAAAAAAAAAACGCTTCTAAATGCAAACGTGGCTAAACGCAGCATGTAAACGTGGCTAAACTAAAGTTTTTAAACGTCCGTTACTATCTTTCAAGTTAAACCGTTCAGGAGACATTCTAAAATGTCCCTTGTACATTAACCACTTGCCGCCCGCCCTATAGGCAATTGACGGTGGCAAAGTGGTTGCATAATCCTGATCGGACGTCATATGACGTGATCAGGATTATGAGCCGCTGCGCGCCCCCGGGGGCGCGCATCGCGGCGATCGTTGTTGCGGGGTGTCAGTCTGACACCCGGCAACTACGATCTCGGTAAAGAGTCTCCGACGGAGACTCTTTACCATGTGATCAACCGTGTCCAATCACGGCTGATCACAGTGTAAATAGGAAGAGCCGGTGATCGGCTTTTCCTCACTCGCGTCTGTCAGACGCAAGTAGAGGAGAGCCGATCGGCTGCTCCTCTGACAGGGAGGATCGATTATCAGCACAGCCCCCCCGAAGATGCCCACACTGGACCACCAGGGACGCCACCAGACCACCAGGGATGCTCAGCAAAAGGTAATCCTCCCTAGACCACCAGGGATGCCAGTCAGTGCCACAATGGATGCCAATCAGTGCCCATAATGGATGCCAATCAGTGCCCACAATGGGCATCACTGATTGGCATGCATTGTTTGGCACTGATTGGCATCCATTAGTACAGTATAACACCAATGCCGCCTATGAGTGCCCACCTGTGCCGCCTATCAGTGCCCACCTGTGCCGCCTATCAGTGCCCATCCGTGCCACCTATCAGTGCCCACCCATGCCCATCTGTGCCGCCTATCCATGCCCATCTGTGCCACCTATCGATGCCCATCTGTGCCGCCCATCCATGCCAATCCCTGCCAGCTATCAGTGCCAATTTGTGCCACCTATCAGTGCCCATCCGTGTCGCCCATCAGTGCCGCCTATCAGTGCCCATCAGTGCCACCTATCAGTGCCACATATCAGTGTCCATCAATGCCACCTCATCAGTGCCACTTCATTGGTGCCACATCATTGGTGCCCATCAGTGCCGCCTTATCAGTGCCCATCAGTGTAGCCCCATCAGTGCCCATCAGTGAAGGAGAAAACGTACTTATTTACAAAGTTTTGAAACTGAAACAAAAAAAACATATTTTTTTTTCAAAATTTTCTGTATTTTTTTTATTTGTAACACAAAAAATAAAAACCGTGGTGATCAAATACCACCAAAAGAAAGCTCTATTTGTGGGAAAAAAATGATAAAAATTTCATTTGGGTACAGTGTAGCATGACCGCGCAATTGTCATTCAAATTGCAACAGCGCTGAAAGCTCAAAATTGGTCTGGGCAGGAAGGTGTTTAAGTGCCCTGTATTGAAGTGGTTAAGCTTTACATGACAAAATGTGGAAAATGTCAAGGGGTATGAATACTTATTCAAGGCACTGTAATTGGTACATACAGTATCTCACAAGAGTGAGTACAGCCCTCACATTTTTCTATATATTTTATTATATCTTTTCATGTGACTACACTGAAGAAATGACACTTGGCTGCTATGTAAAATAGTGAGTTTACAGCTTGTATAACAGTGTAAATTTGCTGTCCCCTCAAAATAACTCAACACACCGTCATTAATGTCTAAACCGTTGCCAACAAAAGTCAAGTGAAAATATCCAAATTGAACCCAATTAGCCATTTTCTCTCCCTGGTGTCATGTGACTCTTTAGTGCTACAAGGTCTCAGGTGTGAACGGGGAGCAGGTGTGTTAAATTTGGTGTTGTCGCTCTCACTCTCTCATACTGGTCACTGGAAGTTCAACATGGCACCTCATGGCAAAGAACTCTCTGAGGATCTGAAAAAAATAATTGTTGCTCTACATAAAGATGGGCTAGGCCAGTGATTATCAACCCTGTCCTCAAGTACCCTCAACAGGCCATGTTTTGGTAATTTATCTTAGCTAAAATAGCTGTCCAAATTACCATGCCATTGACTCTGTTTTAAAGCACCTGTGCAAGATATAGGAAAACTTGCAAACATGGCCTGTTGGGGGTACTTGAGGACAGGGTTGAGAACCACTGGCCTAGGCTATAAGAAGATTTCCAAGACCTAAAACTGAGCTGCAGCAAAGTGGCCAAGACCATACAGTGGTTTAACAGGACAGGTTCCACAGGCCTTGTCATGGTCAACCAAAGATGTTTAGTGCACATGCTCAGTGTCATATCCAGAGGTTGTCTTTGGAAAATAGACTTATGAGTGCTGGCAGCATTGCTGCAGAGTTTGAAGGGGTGGAGGGGCAGCTGCATCAAATTGGTCTGCACAAGAAAGCCTGCAAACAGTTTGCTTAAAGAGGGATTCCACCTAAAAAAAAATATTAAAAGCCAGCTATAAATACTACAGCTGCTGACTTTTAATAAATGGACACTCACCTGTCCCGGGTTCCAGCGATGCCGGCAGCCGAGGCCGATCGATCGCTCGGCTCTCGGCTGCTGCCGTCACCATTCTAGGTGAGGGAATCAGGAAGTGAAGCGAATCGGCTTCACTTCCCGGTTCCCTACTGCGCATGCGCGAGTCGCGCAGCGCAATAGAAATTCTCTGCGCTGTCACTGGGACCCGTGTGTGTCTCAGCAGACAGCGCGGCAGGACAGGATATGACATAGACTCCCACGGGAGTCTATGCCCGGAAGTGGGTGTAAATACCTGTCTTTGACAGGTATCTCCACCCCCCTCCCCCCTGTAAGGTGCCAATTGTGACACCGGAGGGGGGGAGGGTTCCGATTAGCGGAGGTTCCACTTTAGGGTGGAACCCCGCTTTAAGACAAGCAGACTAAGGACATGGATTACTGGAACCATGTCCTGCGGTTTGATGAGACCAAGATAAACTTATTTCATTCAGATGGTGTCGCACATGTGTGGCAGCAACCAGATGAGGAGTACAAAGAAAAGTGTGTCCTGCCTACAGTCAAGCAAAGTGGTGGTAGTGTCATGGAAGAACAGAGGGAGAAGACCCGGCAAAAGAGCAAGAGGACAGCGGAGAGAGGAAACAGCACAGAGAGGAGAAGAACCGGAGACGGAGGAGAACCAGCAGAGGGAGAAGACGTCTCCAGAAGAGCCGGAGAGGGGAGAAGAAGTTGGAAGAGATGCTGTAGCTGCCTTAATTACTTTAAATACTTTAAAAATCTGTGTACTGTGTTTATTTTTGTCACTTTTTTTTCTCAGGAGAATGGGTAGGGCTACCCCATACTCATTCACATAGGGTGGGGGGCCAGAATCTGGGGAACTCCACAGAAAATCTAGAAAATAAATGGCATGGTTTTCCCCCTCCAAGCGCATACCAGGCCCTTCGGTCTGGTATGCATTTTAAGGGGTACCACCACGCTGAAAAAAAAACCGCAGTGGGGGTCACCCCCTAAAATCCATACCAGACCCTTATTCGAGCATGCAGCCCAACGTGCCAGGAAAGGGGATGGGGACAAGCGAGAGCCCCCCTCCCATCGAACCATACCAGGCTGCATGCCAACATGGGAGGGTTGTTGGGAAGAGGCCCTTGTCCTCATCAACATGGGGACAAGGTGCTTTGAGATAGGGGCGCAGGGCCCCCCTAGCCCCAAAGCACCCACCCCCCATGTTGAGGGCATGTGGTCTGGTATGGTTCAGGAAGTTGGGGCTCTCGCTCGTCCCTATCCCCTTTCATGGAATGTCGGGCTGCTTGCTCGGATAAGGGTCTGGTATGGAATTTGGGGGGACCTCACTGTGTTTTTTTCGGCGTGGGGGTTCCCCTTATAATCCATACCAGACAGAAAGGCCTGGTATGGGCTTGGAGGGGGATTCCCATGCCATTTCTTTTTTAAATTTGCCGTGGAGTTGTCCCTAAGGATTCATATCAGACAAAGTGCTTGGTATTCTCAGGGATAAAAGTCAGTTTCCTGTTCATTGAAGTCGGACAGATGTCGGACTTCAAGTCACAGGGCAAAGTCAGATCCACAGTGGTACTGCTGTCTACCTCTTACTACATTTTTGTCTAAGGAGTCTGCCACTCTGCTGTTGTATTTGACTAATGCTGCGTACGCACGATCGAAATTTTGGTCGGAAAAATCTCTGATAATTTTCCCGACGGAATTCCAAAGGGATTTCACTCAAGCTTGCATACACACGGCCACCCCAAATTCCGACCATCAAGAACGCGGTGACGTACAACACGTACAAAGGGACTAGAAAAAGGAAGTTCAATAGCCGGTAGCCAATAGCTTCTGTCTCATAGTTGAATCTGAGCATGTGTGATTTTTTGCGCGTCGGAATTGCATACACACGAACGCATTTTTGGATAGGAACTTTTTCCGACCGAAAAATTGAGAACATGCTTTCAATCTTTTGCTGGCTGAAATTTGCCCAGCAAAAGTCCAATGGAACATACACATGATCACATTTCCCGACCAAAAGCTTTCATCTGTCTTTTGCTGGCCGAATTTCTGATCGTGTGTATGCGGCATAAGGGTGTCCTGTGCCCCATGCCCTCTCTCCCACATTTTCCTGTTGTGAGAAATAAACTTCTCTTTGTTCAAGCATAAAAGTGACTGGCGCCCATCATTCTACCCTGTACACTACCCACTATGCCTAGTAACTTGCACCCTGAAGAGGAATGTCAGCCCTCCTTGTCTCTGGGGGTCACCACCAGGCCTCTGGAGGTTTGGGGGGGGGGGGGCTGCACTTATTGCACTTATATGAGAAGTAAGGCCATGAAGTTTGGCCATATTTCTCTTTTAAAGCTAAAATGATTTTTTTACATTCTGGATGGAGTATGGAATGTTTTGGGCCTCTTGCACATGGACATGATAATTTACTGATGTTTATATGTTGGATCTTGTTGGCAGAAAGATATACATACATAAAATTCTCCTTGACATGGTTCTAAGGCCTTATAATTTTCTGAATGACTTAAGGTGAAAAACCTTCTGTGCTTCAGCTCCTGACCATTTATCATACCTGAGCCCAATCTGATCCAGCGATGTGCACGACAGCAGGGGCGTACCAAGCGATTGGCGTGACCGGCGCCCACCATGGGCACAGGCCGAGGGGGGTGCCAATTGGCAATGTTCTCCACTTCAGCACAGGCACAGCAGTATTGGGCTGGCGGCACTGAGCACTCCTGCTTGGTGCTGGGCTAGTGGACTGGCCCAGTGGCATACTAAGTGGGGGTGGAAACAGCGGGCGGGTTTGAGCAGCGCCACGGAGCGCGGGCACGGTGACAGGCAGTGGCAGCCAACACACACATGGAGAGCCTGGCTTTGCAAGGGGGGGGGGGGTTTGCAAGATGCACCCGAGTGACACCCATCGCCACACTCGGGATCCGGCTGCAACGATCCCCTTCTCTCGTGGCCACGCTGCGGCTCTGATAAGTCTCAGCTATCTCACACAGAGTGAAGCCGCCTCCCCCTCCTCCGTTATGTCTACACGTGCTGACTGTGCATGTCCCGCGCTAATCTGCACTGTAGGAGGGGGGATCTGTACTGTGGGGGGGGGTCTGTATTATAGGGGAGGTTTGAACTGTAGGGGGGGTCTGCACTGTAAGGGGGGTCTGCACTGTAGGGGAGGGGTCTGTACTGTGGGGGGTCTGCACTGCAGGGCGGTCTGTACTGAATGAGGGGGGGCACCGATACATATTCTTGCCAAGGGCGCTGGAAACCCTAGGTACGCCTCTGCATGTCAGCAGTCTCCTTCCTCATTGGGCAGCTTGATAAACAATCAAATGCTATGATGCTGGATGGGGCCGAAAACTCCCTGTCTGTGTCAATGGACACAGCAGCGGGACTCGGGAGCAAGCACACAAGGGTGCCCCCATGGAAATTGGCTCTTCATGGGTGCATTAAGAGGAGGGGCTGGAGCGCTGACGAGGGACCCCAGAAGAAGAGGATCGAGGCTGCTCTGTACAAAAGCATTGCACAGAGCAGGTAAGAATAGACATGTTTGTTGTTTTAATCTTTTTTTTTTTTTAAACAAAGATTTAGAACCACTTTAATCCTTTTCTATTTGCCAGTGTTGCAATATACGTGTCTAAAGGCCAAAAACTGTTTTTCTTTTCTTTTACAATTCTCATAGAGTATATATACAGTAATATCTCGGATTGCGAGTAACGTGGTTTATGAGTGTTTCGCAATATGTGCTACTATTTTTTTAAAATCCTGACTCGGTTTGCGAGCGTTGTCTTGCAAGACAAGCAGGATTCAAGCCAATGGTGTGTGCAGTATCGCATTTGGTGAGAGGTACGGGGGCGCCGGTGTCACTCGGATCTGCATGGATGCACTCGGCGACACTCGGAAACACTCAGTTTCTGAGTGTCTCTGAGCCCTTTTCAAGTGCATCCCAGCGGCTCCGAGTTTTTCCGAGTGTCTATGCCCCCCCCCACCTCTGGCCACATGCAGTACTGCATACAATAGCAGTCACTGTGGAATGAATTATCTGAGTTTCTATTGACTCCTATGGGGAAACTTACTTGGATATACAAGTGCTTTGGATTACAAGCATTCTTCTGGAATGGATTATGCTTGTAATCCAAGATACCACTGTACCTTCAATTCCTGCCATGTAAAGAGGAAATCCCTCTAAATTAAGGGAAATACCCTCATAGTTGTCACCAGAACAAATAGAGTGGATGAAACAGCTGATGGTAATAAAATCCTGACAGGTTTTCTAACCCCTTGCCACTCTAAAGCCCCATACACATCAGTTTTTCCTTCAGCTTTAGGGCCGGTTCACACAGGGGGCGATGCGAGGCGACACCGACTTGCCTCGCCGCGACCTGCCGCGACCTCAGCGGCGATTTGCAAATGACTTCTGTATAGAAGTCAATGCAAGTCGCCCCGAGGTCGCCCAAAAGTAGTACAGGAACCTTTTTTCTGAGTCGGAGCGACTCGAGTCGCTCCTCTCAGAACGGTTCCATTGTACAGAACGGGGGCGACTTGTCAGATCGCGGCGAGGCAAGTCGCGTCGCCTCGCATCGCCCGCAGTTTGAACCGGCCCTTACCAATATCATATAATATGAGGTCAAACCTTAGGAGTTTCAATTTGTATGCAATCAGGCAGGCCCTTGCACTATATGGTTTTAGTAAACCTGAAGGAAAAAAATCAACAGAAAATCTGATAGTGTGTATGGGGCATTAGCCCTCGTTCACATTGAGGGAGGGTTTGAAATTGTGCGAGTTCACTTATGCTGCGTACACACGATCAGAATTCCGGCCAGAAAAAGACAGATGAGAGCTTTTCATCGGAAAATGCAACCGTGTGTATGCTCCATCGGAATTTAGCTGTCTGAATTTCCGCCAGCCAAAAATTTATAGCATGTTCTCAATTTTCCCGAAGGAAAAACTTTCTATCTGTAATTCCGATCGTGTGTATGGAATTCCGACACGCCAAAAATCAAGCATGCTCAGATTCAACTACGAGACAGAAGCTATTGGCTACTGGCTATTGAACTTCCTTTTTCTAGTCACGTCATCGTACGTGTTGTACGTCACTGCATTATAAACGATCGGAATTTGATGTGACCGTGTGTAGGCAAGACAGCTTGAGCCGAATTCCGTTGGGAAAACCATCAGAGCTTTTTCCGACGAGAATTCCGATTGTGTGTACGCGGCATAAAACTGATTTCAAGCCGCATTTCAGTCCTACTTTGGGGGGCGATTTGACAGACCAGTGTACAGGTTCATGCACAGATGTCTATTGAAATCGCCCCCGAAGTCCCAAAAAGTAGTGCAGAAATGACTTTTGGGAATCGATGCGGCGTGGTACCGATTCAGACGGTGCCATTGCCCAAAAACAGCTGCCAATTTGGCATGTGATATGACATGCCAAATTGTATGCCAAATCGGCCCAATGTGAATGTTGGCTCAATCCTAGAACAAATATTTTAGTTTAGTTTCAGATGCACTATAAGTACCTTGTAGATTATACATATTTTACCTCATGGATATATAATAAAGTACAGCGGCTGTGTATGTGTGTTTTTGTAGAACAAAATGACGAATGTACTTCTTGTGTGTTTGTGTCACGGGTTGTGAGTGGAGTTTTTACACTGGGGAGGTCACCAAAGGCTCCTTTGGTGGACATAATAGGCAATCCAACACTGATAGAGTGTGATAATAATAAAACATTGCACAGGCCGCCATTGTCATACCTGCTCTCTGGGTCCCTCCATCTCTTTACCTCAGAGTGACCCTGGACATGCCCCGCCCCTTCACCCACACTGCATCATCTCACCTTCCTGTCACAGGACTTAGCATTGTATCCAGGCTGGCACATTCCTCTCATTACACAAGTATTAGTAAAATACTTCACTACAAGAATAGCAGAGTCAGCTCTCCATAACTCCAGGAGTCACCCTAATTTTTATCCCCTTCACCCCGTCTACCTGTATGATGTACAAAACACCAGCAACTCCTCTCATTCGCTGGAGACACAGCCCTCTTCTCTAAGGAGTTAATGGGTTACCAGAATTTTGCAACTTAGCTATGATATGTTGATATGTGTAAAATGCAGTAAGCCAGGAATTACATCTCTGCTTTGTGGTAATGCACAGTACAACACCTTGCACGTATTAGCTTCTGGCTCTTTATTTAAAAAAAGATCCCAACAACACATTTGCATTGCAGCGTGCCTCAATACACATTAATGCACTACGTGGGTGGCTTTCCAAAAACAAAACAAAAAGCCTGTTTTTTTTCAGTGCTATAGTTGCACTGGCAGCACATTCAAAATGAATGCTCTGCCTTAATGCAACAAATGTTAATGCACTGTGTGCTCCAGGCCTGAATGTGTATTTTGTAGGGCTGTTACTGATTACAATTTTCGTGTTCCATTAATTGATTTTGTTTAATCGATTAATCTACTAATTTTGATTAATTATAACGCACATACAGATCCAACTACTTTTAGCTGATCTCCTTGCATTGCAACTCTGCATAAGTTAGTGTTAAATGTGATATACACTATATACAATCATCCGGCACTAGTTAGTTTCCACAATCCATGACTTAACTTCACAGTTCACACAAATACGTTTTAAATTCAAACTGTAGCACTGACGTAAGTTTTTTTTTTTTTTCACAGTAGCGCGACAATCCCTCCACCTCCGGTCTAACTAATCATTCTCACCTTATGGCAGTGATGGTGAACCTTGGCACCCCAGACGTTTTGGAACTACATTTCCCATGATGCTCATGCACTCTGCAGTGTAGTTGAGCATCATGGGAAATGTAGCTCCAAAACATCTGGGGTGCCAATGTTTGCCATCACTGCCTTATGGCATAGACCCCTGTGCAAACAGGTGGTCATGCAAGTTGGTATCAAAAGGGTTAACACGGACCATAAACTTCTCTCACATCTCCTTAGATCTCAGCAAGGACGGCAGGTCAAGGGTAGAAAGATCTAAGTGCTCACCGCTTAAGTATAAGATTTAATTTTTGTGTTCAAACACAAACTACTCACATAAAGATGATAAAAACACAGCATGTAAAGCCGACAATCGTGTTAGTTCCGTAGGGCAGTAGCGGGTGACGTCATGTGTAGCTTCTCCCCCTGTGCGTTACGTTCAATCAGAATGTCAACATCACCGGACTCCTCCCCCCTTCCCTTCATTAGCAGACGGAGGCACTTGGGGAAGAGGGGAGGAGTCCAGTGACATTGAGGTCCATGACGTCACCGGATCTCCGACGGAACTCCCTGAAGACCCAGAAGTCGGCGGAGAGGTGAGTGCAGATCAAAAGAATTTTGATCGATCAAAAAAAATGAATCGATTAATCGAGGAATTAATATTTCATTTCCACAGCCCTAGTATTTTGCTGTTTTAGTCACAATTATTGAAAGGCTGAAATAAGAGCTGAAATTTTCTAGGCTATATAGAACATAGCTGCCTTTTGCAATGAGGCACTCTCCCAATGCCAGACGTTTCCATGTAGGTTTGCGAAAGTGTTCTCCCTTGCAAGCTAGCACCCAGCAATAGTAGCCAGAGGTCCTTTCCTGATGGTCAGGGGACCACTGATGGTCACAGTCACGTGCCTATATCCAGCAAGTGAAACACTGATCCCTAGTGAGGGCTTTCAGGATCCAGGTCCCCTCATATGTAGCATTGCACAGAGTATAATGGCAACAGCAGTCTCTAATCAGCACAGCATTAGATAGCTCCAGCAATCTCTGGCCACCTCCTTCACTTAAACCTTGTGGCATTATTTCATCTTTCCTCTCTACAGCCTCCATACTACACTTCTTGCTCTTTTGCATCAGCCAATCACTGTTCTCCAGACTCAGCCAAGATTGCTGCCCTCTGCAAATCCATAGACAAGCATTGCAAAGTGGACTCCTTACAATGCCTGCTACACTTCTGCATTAATGAACATTCAGGTTAACCCTGTCCACACTGCAGAAGGGCAATACAGCAGCAACAAAGCAAGAAGCTCCACAGCAGTTATCAGCTACAGTCCATGTTATACATACACACACATAAAATTACTGAGAGTGGAATACTGAGCATTTTCTTCTTCAATTGTATGCAGCTGAACACAGCGCAAGATTACAGCTATGTGCATCAACCCATACAGTAAAGGAAAAAAGTATATGATTCCCTGCTGATTTTGTACATTTGCCCACTGACAAATAAATGATCAGTCTATAATTTTAATGGTAGGTTTATTTTAACAGTGAGAGACAGAATAACAAAAATATCCAGAAAAGCGCATTTCAAAAAGTTACAAATTTATTTGCATTTTAATGAGTGAAATAAGTATTTGATCCCTTCACAAAAAATTACTTAGTACTTGGCGACAAAACCCTTGTTGGCAATCACAGAGGTCAGACGTTTCTTATACGGTAGTTGGCCACCAGGTTTGCACACATCTCAGGAGAGATTTTGTCCCACTCCTATTTGCAAATCCTCTCCAAGTCAATAACCAAGTTGCGCCGGCAGTATATTGTATGACGTCATGGACTTTCAGTGGTGATCATTCTTACAGGTGGCCTCCGGTGCTTCTTCGGTCTCCCCCATGTGATCGGTGAGCAAGAGAATGAATCAGTCACTGCCGGAAGTTAGCCATAGAGATTTCTATCGACCATATGGTCCCCAGTCATCTCTATGACCCTCAGTGGCCCGGGCGTGACATTATGATGTCACGTCTGGGTCGGTGGATGTAAATAATGCTGGGGACTTGGCTGGAAAGGCAGAGACAGTTTATTTATTTTAATGCCAAAGAGCTTGATTTTGGTCTCATCTGACCACAACACTTTCACCCAGTTCTCCTCAGAATCATTCAGATTTTCATTAGCAAACTTCAGCCTGTACCTGTGCTTTCTTGAGCAGGGGGATCTTGCGGGCGCTGCAGGATTTCAGTCCTTCATGGCGTAGTGTGTTACCAATTGTTTTCTTAGTGACTATGGTCCCAGCTGCCTTGAGATCATTGATGAGATTCTCCCGTGTAATTTTGGGCTGATTGCTCACTGTTATCATGATCATTGAAACTCCACAAAGGGAGATCTTGCATGGACCCCTAAACAGAGGGAAATTGACAGTTATTTTCTGTTTCTTCCATTTGCAAATAATTGCACCAACTGTTGTCACCCCCTCACTAAAATGCTTGGCGGTGGTCTTGTAGCCCATTCCAGCCTTGTGTAGGTCTACAGTCTTGTTCCTGACATCCTTTGACAGCTCTTTGGTCTTGGCCATGGTGGAGAGATTGGAATCTGATTGCTTCTGTGGACAGGTGTCTTTTATACAGGTAACAAACTGAGATTAGGAGCACGCTCCTTAGGAGCACTCCTAATCTCAGCTCATTACCTGTATAGAAGACACCTGGGAGCCAGAAATCTTGCTGATTGATAGGGGATCAAATACTTATTTCACTCATTAAAATGCAAATCAGTTTATAACTTTTATGAAATGCGTTTTTTCTCGATATTTTTGTTGCTATTCTGTCTCTCACTGTTAAAATAATCCTACCATTAAAATTATAGACTGAGCATTTCTTTGTCAGTAGGCAAACGTTCAAAATCAGCAGGGGATCAAATACTTTTTTCCCTCACTGTATTATACAATATTGCTGTCTTCAGATCTGTAAACAAAACCATATGGGCAGCACAGTGGCTAGCAGTTCTGCCTAGCAGTACTAGGGTCGTCAGTTACAATTAATTCTACACTTAATTAAAAATGTTTTTTCTGCATTGGAAAGCATTCCCATCATTTAATGTCATGACATAATAAGGGGAAATCTCTCCAATAGAGACACAGACATCAACAAAAAACCTTATTGGGTTTTTAAACTCTTCCCCATTCAATCTGAAATTTAGGCCTAGAGTAGCACTTTCAGTTCCAGTTGGGAGTTTTCTAGAAGTGGATAAAGGAGTAGTAAGATCAGTGTTATATGGTTAGGTGGGGTGAGATTTGTTTCTACTGCCTACCTTACATCATTTAGGTTTTACCTAGACTTGATATGTTAAATAATCAACACGTACTAGTTCTTATTAAAACGATATGTGCATTACTTAACAACAACCCATTTATTATATATCCATGGGCAGCACAGTGGCTAAATGGTTAGCACTTTCGCATAGTAGCACAGTTTGAATCCCAACCACGGCACTACCTGCACAGAGTTTGCATGTTCTTCCTGTGCATGTGTGGGTTTTACCCAGGTACTTTGGCCTCCTTCCAAACTCTAAAGACATGCTGGTAGGTTATTTGGCTCGTGCCTAAATTGACCCTAGTATGTGTATGTATGTAGTAAACTCCAGGCAGATAGTGTCGTGGTTGGGATTTGAACTGACAACTCAATTGCTGCTAGGCAAAGTGCTAACCACTTATCCCATGGATATACAATATCTCCCAAAAGTGAGCACCCCCCTCACATTTTTGTAAATATTTTATCTTTTCATGGAGCATGAGCCCCTCCCTTCAGAGACTGGGCCACAGGGCAGTATTCTAACATGATAACGACCCCAAACACTCCTCCAAGATGACAACTGCCTTGCTAAAGAAGCTGAGGGTAAAGGTGGTGAACTGGCCAAGCATGTCTCCAGACCTAAACCCTATTGAGCATCTGTGGGGCATCCTCAAACTGAAGGTGGAGGAGCGCAAGGTCTCTAACATCCACCAGCTTTGTGATGTCGTCATGGAGGAGGGGAAGAGGACAGCAGTGGCAATCTGTGAAGCTCTGGTGAACTCCATGCCCAAGAGGGTTAAGGCAGTGCTGGAAAATAATGGTGGTCACACAAAATATTGACACTTTGGGCCCAATTTGTACATTTTCACTTAGGGGTGTACTAACTTTTGTTGCCAGCGGTTTAGACATTAAAGGCTGTGTGTTGAGTTATTTTGAGGAGACAGCAAATTTACACTGTTTACAAGCTGTACACTCACTACTTTACATTGTAGCAAAGTGTCATTCAGTGTTGTCATGTGAAAAGATATAATAAAATATTTACATAAATGTGAGGGGTGTACTCACTTTTGTGAGATACTGTATATTAATTCGGTTGTTAACCACTTGCCGAAAGCTGCTGTGTCATCGCGTGCGTGTGCCAACCTGCGAGCTCCGTAAGTGTGATTGCGTGAGTGTGATACCCACAATCGTCTCACAGAGAAATGCTAATGTAAACAAGCATTTCCCGTTCTGCCTAGTGACAGGACACTGATCACAGCTCTAATCGGGAGCAGTGATTAGTGTCGTGTCACACATAGCCCACCCCCCCACAGTTAGATCACATCCCTAGGACACACTTAACCCCTGCAGCATGCCCTTCTGGTTAACCCCTTCACTGCCAGTCACATTTACACAGTAATCAATGCATTTTTAATCACACTGATCGATGTATAAATGTGAATGGTCCCAAAATAGCACCAAAAGTGTCCGTTATGTCCGTCATAATGTCGCAGTCATGATAAAAATCGCTAATCGCTGCCATTACTAGAAAAAATAATTATTAATAAAAATGAAAAAACTATCCCCTATTTTGTAGACGCTATAACTTTTGCGCAAACCAATCAATAAATGCTTATTATGTTTTTTAACCAAAAATATGTAGAAGAATACGTATCAGCCTAAACTGAGGAGAAAAAAAATGTTTTTTATATTTTTTGGGGGATATTTATTATAACAAAAAGTAAAAAATGTTTTTTTTTTCTAAATTGTCGCTCTTATTTTGTTTATAGCACAAAAAATAAAAATCACAGAGGTGATCAAATACCACCAAAAGAAAGCTCTATTTGTAGGAAAAAAAGGACATCAATTTTGTTTGGGAGGCACGTCGCACGACCACGCAATTGTCAGTTAAATCGACGCAGTGCCGAATCGCAAAAAGTGCTCTGGTCTTTGGCCAGCCAAATGGTCCGGGGCTGAAGTGGTTAAAAAAGAACGAGTACATTTTGCTGATTTACCAGTCCAAGTCTAGGTGAAATCTAAATGATGTGAGGTTGGCTTTAGAACCTCACTCCACCCAGGCATATAACCCTGACCTTACTACTCTCTTATCCACTTCTGGAAAACTCTCCTTAACTGGAACTGAAAGTGCTACTGTAGCCAAAATTATGCATAGAAAGGCTAGAGCAGTGATTCTCAACCAGGGTTCCATGGAACCCTAGGATTCCTCCAAAGGTTGCTAGGGGTTCCTTCAGGATTGGGAAATTTCTGCCCCTCAGATAAGTTCCACCTGACACCGCTGATCTTTTTAGCTATCTGTAAGGAGGCAATTCTTCCCAATGACCACAATTGTAAGGACCATTCTTCCAACTAACCATCACTCTATTGTATCATGAGTTATAGATTTCTACTTTTTAGCAGGGGTTCCCTGAGACCAGAGAACTATTTCAAGGGTTCCTCTATGTTGAAAAGATTGAGAAAGGCTGGGCTAGAGGGTTAAAGAACCCATAAGGTTTTTATTGATTTCTATGTCTCTATTGGAGAGATTTCCCCTCATATTATGTCATGACAGGAAACGATCGGAATGCTTTCCAATGGAGATGCAGACAAACCATTTTTAATTGAGTGAAGAACGGTTAGAACAACTGGCAATGTGTTTATTTCCTGTCTATGTGGAAACTGAACCAATCATTCCTTCTGCAGCTGTCACAAAGAAATGAAAATTAATAACCCCCCCCCCCCAAATGGGCATCACAGACAGAAATAAAAAACTGACAATAATTTTAACACATTCTATCCAAATATCAAAATCTAGAATAAAATAGCTGTCATAATGTTTAAAGCTCCTCTTCTAGCCATCACTCCCCATCGTCGGTAGCTCTATCACTTCATGTCATGAGGTCACTTCCAGAGCTCCCTTGCCTTGCTTTAGGTGGGGATATCTTACCCGCAGAAGTGTGCATTTTAAATAACAGTTGTACTCTAGGGAAGTTGTAATGTCAAGTGTACCACAAATATGATAAAGCACCTATATAAGACTGGTCTCTTACATAAAAATCTGATTGGGCAGTCTATCACAGAGCTAGGGTATGGGTACCAGCTTCTTTGGTTGATCATTGGGTAGCCTATCTGACCTGACAATCCAACAACCAACTTAAAGAGGAAGTAAACCCTGATGAGTTTACTTCCTCTTTCATTCCCTGCAAAGGTAAAGCATAATGGACTACTATGCATCGCAATGACGTCACACCCACGCATGCGCACAGGAGCCGATACTCGCGGCATATTGCCGTTGACCACGGCACGCTCAGTGCGCCTGCGCACCGCTGTCTATGGCGCATGCGCCGTAGACAGTGGTGCCTGTCTTTCGGCAAATATCTCTTAAACCGTGTAGGTTTAGGAGATATTTCTTGGACCTACAGGTAAGCCTTAATCTAGGCTTACCTGTATGTCAAAGTTGGTTGTAAGGGTTTACAACCACTTTAAGGGACATAAATGACAGACTGACAACTGTTTGCGAGACAGTGGCTTATTAACAGCATTAGTCAGCCTTCAACAGCAAGTGCTTTACTGGCAGGATCTCCAGGTAAGAAACTTTGCCACAGAGTCACAAAAAAAAGGTGCAAAAGTTTTTTTATACAATGAGCCAAACTTTGGATATGGAAAATATGGATATAGGGAGGGTGGGATTATTGCGGTGCCAATTAAACGAGAAATTATTACATAAAATTACCAATATCTCGAGTAGTTAGATATTATTAGATTTTGGATATACATGGACTTTACCCTATAATAATAATAACCCTATAATAATCACTGTTTCAGTTACAATTTTACAATCATCGTTGATGAAGGTGTATATTATTGTATCACCAGGCCAAGAAAACGGATCTGATTTTGTTTCCTCACTAAAATATCTGTATTTTCCATTAAAACTCTTTTATGTTAAAAGTAATAGTCAAAATATCCATATGTAAATTCTATAATGGCAGAATTAAATAGATGATATGAGGATATTTTTAGTACTTCCAGTGGATTAAGGGCGGTCACCCTCATAAAAAAATAAAAAGAAAAGGGAGGTTTAGCTGAGTGTCTGCCACAATTCAGCTCTCCAATGTGCTTTTTATAGTCCTTTCAACAAGTTAGGAGCATAACCTGCAATTTCAGCTGAGCAGTCAATCATTTAACAACAGAGATAATACAGGAAGGATAGAGGCTGATTACCGTTATTACCTCTCCTAAGCCAAAGCCAGAATGCAGGTCTTTCTGACTTTACAGACAATATTCTTCATACTCTACAAGCTGTTGGAAATTCAGAAGTGTTAAACTAGAACCCTGAGATCAAATAAAGAATGCGTATTGAGAAGAGGACCCCTAGAGATGTAAAAAAATAAAATAAAATGGCTGAAAAAAAATGATATCCTGAAATCCTTCTCATTATTTGTCTTGCTGGCATGTTTGCCATTTGGATGAGTTTTGAATAATTCTGATTGGGAAGAGGGACTGCTCTGGTCTTACAGTCTGCATAAATGTGACAGATAGGCAGGTGCCAAGACTACATCTCCTAGCATTCTAATTTGAAGATACAGTGACTATAAAACTGAAAGTTTTGAATGAAGTTGCTGGAGAGGTTGATTTAAGGTTGACATGTGATGGTCCAGATCAGAGAAGATATTACGATTACTATTTCAGTAACACTTGTTTAGGAGGCCCTACTATTGTGTTTCTGGTTCAGCACAGATTTTAAAGTTGAAGTAAACTCCCCTATCGTTTTCATCCACGGAAGCTGCCATCTTTGCCTCTGTTTAATCTTCAGCTGCCACGGTGCTTCACATGTGATCCATTATGACACAAACCAATGGGTGGTTTGACAGTTTGGTTGAGATCACAGCCAATGTACAGTTAGCATTCCCGGCATGCCGTTTTTTGAAACTGTTTAAATCGATGGGTTTACCTCCACTTTAAAGCAAAGCTGCCACTAAAAAAAAACTGTATAAAAAGGTAAGTGGTCACATTTTGCCTTGTGAATTACTTTTTGGTTCTGCTTTGCCCAGGGCCAGAATTTGGGGGGGGGGGGGGGGGGGAGGTGCCCTGGGCACCACCCCTGACAGGAGTAAAGACAACTGTGGTACTGGCACGTCCCCTCTGGAGAGATGCCGGCGATGCGGACCAACCAGGGCATCTCTGGAGGGATGCCTTGTTTGACATAGCACCAGCAGCACCTGCAGGGACTCCCGCAAGAGCTAAGCAGTCTGGGGACGTGTACTGCTTCTCTGGGGTCTGCGGGGCACTGATGTCATCCACTGGATCCTGGGAGAAAGTGAATCTCCCACGCCTGTGTTGTGTCATAGATTCTAAGTAGAGGTCAGGTGGGGGGGGGGGGCTATTTGCAAACTAAGATGGGGGGGCAATGCAGAGTGAGCTGGGGAGGCTGTGCAGACTAAGAGGGGGCTGTGCAGACTAAGCCAAACTGAGTCTTTGCCCTAGGTGAAAGAATGTCTTGCCTCGCCTCTGGCTGTTACGCTGTTTTGGGCAAATCAGAAAGATCCTCTCGGGAGTTAAATACATGGACCCAAAGCTGTCTGTACACAAAGGAATCTGATCATAAGTTAACATTCAGACTTAGAGCATAAATATGGTAAGTCTGCAGATTGTTGTGTATAGGTCAGTAATAAAAAATTTGGACTTTATTGGTCACCTATTCTTTATAAGTAAAATGTACAGGGAATTGGACAAATCTTTCCAACCTGGGAAATTCCTTCGATTACATATCTTCAGTGCAACATGACCTCTTTCACCTTCTTTGAAGTGCCTAGTAAAAGGTGTACATAACTCACCAACTGCCAGTAGCTGCTCTGTAAAAATCTGGTCTCCTCTGGTCTAAGAAGAACCTACTCACATGCTCTTCTTCACAATGTTCCTCTTGCTGTTTTGTTGCTCAGAACAATTCCATGGATAAGTGTAGCGGTACCCTCTTGAGGGCTGCTGAGTATTGTAGTCCATCTGTCACCTTGCCCAGCCAGGCATACAATTTCAATCACTCTCAGATAGAAAACCAGTACATGCACTATGTTTTGTATTTTTATTGAGGGGATTAAACTTTGGATGGGGATAGGATAGCTTTGAGATGCCCAGTTGATTGCAGAAATTGTTAGGGACTGATAAAACAATATACACCTCCGGTATATACAACTGCTCTCTTCTCTCCAGCACAACACTTGCTTGCAGACTATCTCTCCTTAACACCTCCAGCACATCACTTGCTTGCTCTTCCAGGACCAGCTAGCATTGATCTGCAGGCCTGACTGGCTCAACCAGGCCTAAACTGAATGCCCTTTGCAGGCAGGGACTATGGGTCCCTTTGGTGTAGCAAAAATATAGGTTGTTTCAATGCTAGCTGCCCACGTGTCTACTGCTCCCAGTACCACCTCTTCAGGAACTGCCAGCCCTCCTGGATGCAGCTGTCTCTCTCCACTGTGCATGCCACCACAGTCCACTCTATTGGCTCTGCACCCATCCCAGACTGCAATCTGCCAGTCCTCTCAGGTGTGCCTCCCCAGTCCTCTCCTGGCTGTGTGTCACTCACCAGCCCTCTTGGCTGCGACCTGCTGTTCCTCTCCTGGAGACTTTGCCTGGCAGTGCTCTCCCGCTGTCCTCTCTTGCTCCTGTGCCACCTGTCCAGGACACCTCTGTGTGTCATTAGAAGGGTCCTGACCACACCCGAGCCCCCGGCCCAAGATCACCCCCCCCAACTGGGGAGCACCCTCAAAGGCCCAGACGGCCTAGCACTCCATCTCCAGCTTTCGCTCGAACAACTCCTCCCCAGCTGAGCTGACCCTGAGTATTTAAGGAGGCCTGCCCCTGCCAATCCAAGTTGGGGAGTAGTCAGGGCTCCTTAGAATACCCCAGGCAGCTCCACCTTTCCTCTCCTCTTTTCTTTCCAGAAAACACCAGAACATTCTGGAAAGAAGTGGGAGGTGTTGGTAATGCTGCCTGTGAGCCACCAGCTCTGCCTGAGTAACTCAACCCTGACCCAGAAGAAAAACACACAGGCTTGGCTGCCAGCCAAGCCTGACAATTTACCTACACTAGCAAAAAATGCTATCTTTCTCTAGCACACTAACTAGAGGGTGCTACATAGTGTGGTGCTACTTCCATTGTGTGGTGCATTGCTGTAACACATGACAGTGTGCATATTACTGCAACACATGTTAAACCGTGTGTAAGTGCATTACTCTGCCATTTATTAACAATAGCACACCCAACACACAAGCATCACAGTGCACCACAATATATTACCGTGTATACAGAGCATGTCAGATTTCTGGCCTGTTATGGTGTGGGGCCAGCGATTCAAATTAACGGGCTGCTTTAATGCAATGCACATTAAGATGCAGCATAATGTCTGTTAATGTTGATTCTGCCCAAAGCAGCCTGTAAATAGTAGGACATAGTAAAATTTAGCGGATAATACCCTTGTGACAATGAGAAAGATGAGCTTGCCATGTGTTGGCTGTTGTTATGATATGGTATGATAATACCTTATGTGGTATATTAAAACTGAAGTTCACCAAGGTGTTCCTGGGTATCCTTGGCTTACCCCTTGCAAACCTAAAGGCTAAGTTCACCTTTGTTTTTTTCTTCTAATTTCCAGCTCCCCTATGTACCCAGATAGCCTTAATGTACTTATTTTGCATAAATATCAAAGCTTTCCATTTATTCTACACTTACCTCACTGTCCTCATGGCTGTTTGAAAACACTGCTCCATTACTTCTGCCTTACTTCCTGGACAGACATGATACAGTTTATGACACAGAAGGGACCAGCTGACCTCATTATCACACACCCTGCACAATCTACCCTCCTACCACCCATCTCCAGGTGCATGTTTTTTTTTGTGAAAAGCAATCAATCAGTGATCACTGTCCTCACCAAATACACACGCATTGATTTATTTTCTGTCTTAACTTCTATCTTACATAGATTGTTTATTTGTCAGTGTGCTGAGTGATAAGATAACAGCCTATGTGAATAGAGCTGTAGTACTGAAAGCAGAAGTATGTTCAGAGTTCTGTAAAGCTCACCATATACTATACAGTCTTCTTTAGATCAACCATCAACTATGTAGTGCAAGGGCCTACCTTATCTGATACAGAGGGATTGGATAGATAGGTGGGTCATCCTATTCTATAGTTTTGGAAAATCTAAAGGAAATTGTACAGAGATTGTACAATCAGATTGTAAATTGTATAGCCATCTTTATAAAAGTAGGGAGGGAATGGACGGAAACACTCAACTGTCAAGCTCCGTTCATCCCCACATGCTTTTTTTTTTCTTTTGGGAAGGAGCGTTTTGGAGCGTTTCTGAAATGCAAGGCAAAGCATGCATTTTCAGTGCAGTTGTCATGCATTTTGAAACACACAGATGTGAATGGAGCCTCATTGTTCTTGTGTAAACACACCAATTTCATTTTCAGGCCCCATTCACATCTACCATAGTGGGAGTGCATGTCTTTTGGTTTGTTTTTCCTGTGAAACGCATAGGGCAGCTTGTTCATTTCAATGGGGTATGCTACATGTGACTCATGGGACATTTTGGCGTGTTGTGGGTTGCACGTTTTGTCCTGCACGCTTTGCAGCATTTGCCAGTCGTTTATTTTACATGGCAAAATGTGTGTTTGCTTCTGCGTTTGATGTGCCGTTAACAATTAATGGCACTGAAAGAGCAACTGAAAGAGCTGTAGTACTAAAAACATGGTACTGGGTTCTGTAATACTCACCATACACTATACAATCTGATTGTGCAATCTCCTTTAGATTTACCAAAACTATATAATAGGAGGACACACCACCTATCCAATCACTCTGTATGCGATCAGGCAGGTTCTTGTACTACATAGTTGATGGTTGATCTAAAGGAGATTATACAATCAGATTGTATAGTGTATGGTGAGTATTACAGAACCCAGTACCCTGTTTTTAGTACTACAGCTCTATCCACGAAGGCTGTTATCTGATCGCTCAGCACACTGAAAAAATAAACAATCTATGCAAGACGAAAGGAAAGCAGATTTTCATGGGGGAATTTGTTGAAGAGGAGGAGCCTGGAGTGCCAGTGGGGGACCCCAGAAGAAGAGGATTGGGGTTACTCTGTGCAAAACCATTGCACAGAGCAGGTAAGTATACCATGTTTGTTATTTTAATTTTAAAAAATGAAGCTTTAATGTTGCTTTAAGGTCACTTCTGCATTTGCAACACTTTAATTGCTCAGTTTTGAGACAGGTATACTTAGTTAACTATAACTTTCTTTTAGCCATCACTGTCCATTCTTCTTTGTTTACAACAGACGCACCCTGACTAGGGACCAGTGGAAACTGTAAAGAGATAAGCTTCTACAGAGATGAAGAATGCTTTGATGGGATGAGGAGGATTGAGCGATTTCCTGGCTCAAAGTCAAGGTTTCAGGTTCACCGTCCTCCTGTGAGCACAAAGACGAAACAAACTGTCAAGCTGACAATGTCCGGTTGCTTGACAGGGCGAGCAAGCACAGGGGAACATGGGAAGAAAAGCTAAGCAGCAAAGGAGGGAGCCCATCAATGATTGCAAAGTTCTGGGCACAATCGTATTAAGTGATGTGGGTCAAATCCTGGTTCACACAGATCAGTTTGCTCATCTCTAGTATCAAGATGATAAATACTTCAGAGAAGTTTAGGGTCTGTCTGAAGGGTGCTGCAAACACAGACCCTTAGAGACTTCTATTTTGTTCTTTATAAGAAAATGTACCTAAAGTTATCAAATTAAAATATGTAAAAAAAATTCCAGCCAGAAAAACGAAACCCAAGTAAAATATTTAATATACTGCAGCTTACCAATAATTGGTGGGGAGGCTGCATTTGTTTTTATTTTTTGGCCAAATCTACTACTCCCTTTATTTATGGAGGAGTAAGGTAGCCACCCCTAAAAAACATTGTCTTTCAGTAGATAGGGTAGTATTAGATGGACTTTAAATAAAAGACTGACAAATTAAACAAATTAACAATAGTTTTTCTTTTTCGAGCAAAGGTTTTACACAAAAAAAAGCTGACCATAATAAGTACCTAAACAACAAATTCTCCTGCGCTCTGGTTTCTTGGTCTTTAAAATGTGATATATACAGTTTGAAGTGGTGTTGTCACTAAGTCTTGCAGCCCTCCTTTAGAACATTGGGTGTTCAAATACTAGAGAGAAACAATACAAAAAGGGAGAAGGCCCACTGACCTAGTGCATTACCAAAAAACAGCTTTATTTAAATAAAACAAATAGCAAAATGGCTACTCACAAACAAGTGTTGGTCAAAGGCAAAATCAATAAAAATGGATCCATCGCACCAGACGTTTGGCGAATCCAGACCAGATGTCAGAGGAATTGGTAGATACCTCTACGGAAATGGCTAACGCGTTTCGGGAGTGACCCCCTTTCTTCAGAGCCAAAAAGGACAATGGTCTCTCACTGGAGGCAACCAGCATATATATATATATATATATATGGAAGCCTCTAAACCCATGTGGTCGGCCATTTCAGTAGAGGTATCTACCAATTCCTCTGACATCTGGTCTGGATTCGCCAAACGTCTGGTGCGATGGATCCATTTTTATTGATTTTGCCTTTGACCAACACTCGTTTGTGAGTAGCCATTTTGCTATTTGTTTTATTTAAATAAAGCTGTTTTTTGGTAATGCACTAGGTCAGTGCGCCTTCTCCCTTTTTGTATTGTTTCTCCATAATAAGTACCTGTCATGTTTTGTCTCAACCCCTTTAACTGGCAGTCATGCTGGATAGCTTAGTCAGTTTGATGGGGAGATTTCATATTTACTTATTAAAGTTGTCTCACAATATCTAAAGCCTCCAATATCCTGGCTACCTTAGCTGACTTCATACCAAAGGAATGTCACTGCAAATTGACCTTAAAAGGTCATAGTGCTTGCAAGGGGAGTTGGCCATTTTCTTAAATACAAGTCCTGCCTGTATATAACACAGCTAAAAACTTGGAATATTCAGTCTCTACCAGGGTGGGTATGCACCTGGGTCTGATCATCTGTGCCACACTGTATGAAAGCAGAAGGGACTCCATGGCAAAACAACATCTTTAGTTTATTCTTGTTATATTTTTTAATAATATTGATATTTTTAATATTATTGTGTATCGGTCTCCCCAACTTCTAAGGGCCAGAGAGCGCTGACATTCCACCTCAGGTTGCAGGTTACTAGGCATGGTAGGTGTGGTGCAAGATGGAAAGATGGTTGCAAGTCACTTTTATAAATGAACAAAGAGTTTTTATTTCTCTAAACAGTAACAGAGAGGGAGAGAGGGTTAGGGCACAGGACACCCTTAGGCAAATGCAATAGCAAATAGGCAGACTCCGCATGACAAATAGGACTAGGCAGACAGCAATACAGAAAAGGGCCTTTTAACCTGAATGTAGTGATCTGTATCTAGTAGCAACTGCTGTCTCCTATGGCAACAACTTCACTCATATCCCACTGTAGATCTTCAGGCTTAGCTTACAGTATCCCACTGGACTTCTTGGACTCTCAGCTATCTGCTGGAGCCCTCAAGCTCAACTCACAGCTACCAGCTGTATTCTTCAACCCGCTGGGTTCCTCTGACTCTCAGCTACCCACTGGATCCCTCAGACTTGACTCTCAGCTACCCGCTGGATCCCTCAGGCTTAATTCACAGCTACCCGCTGTACTTATCTTCAAGTTCAAGTTCTACTTACAGCTACCTGCTGTGCTCCTTCAGGCTTTACTCACAGCTACCCGCTGTATTCCTGGATGGGTCTCTACCGAAGCTTTCCAACTTACTTCACCATACCTGGCTAGTGAAGCGTCTGCTCTGGTACTCCTTCAGAACTCCATTCCTTCTAAACTTGCCTCCGGAGACAGGAGTTGTCATCTTTCTGACAACTGCTTCTCCTTCACCTTCGGAAATGATCAGGCTCCCCTCGGGCTAAGCCTCTACATATGTGGTTAGGCCCCAGGCTTCAGACCTACACCTCTGCTTCAGACCTACACCTCTGCTCCTCACACACCGTGGAAAGAACCCCAATCACCTGACTTCTTCAAAATAAATAGCTTATCCCAGTATGCAAAGCGGCCAAAGAAAACTCCTGCTAATTGACTGAGACAACATATTTACTCATAACATGAATTCACTGTAATCCATCATCCTAATGCCAAAGTCAACAGTGCCACCTATTCACAGAACAGAGAGTATTCTGCTACACTTGTTGTGTGAAATGTAATGCTATGCATAGTTATGTTGTTTATATATTTGGTTACTTTGGTTATAGCACCATCCTTTTCTGTTTATTATCTGTGCCCCCACCCATCTTCTGATGTACTTCCTGTTCCTGCTTCTCTGTCTTGTGAGGAAAGAGATAGCCACTTCTTTATAGGTCTCATGCCATCTGCTCGCATCTGGGAACATATTACCATGTTTTGACCTGCAGATACCATTCATCTGACACATTCTGTTGTCTGCTATAATCTCCTGCTTGCAATAGAACCCACGCTGATGGAAGAAACGGTGTATGATGAGTTCAAGCTATCTGATAAAGACTGTCTATTGTGATTATATCTGCTTATACAGGCCAGGCATAAGTCTCAGCAAGGGATACGTCATTATTACAACACTTGGAGCTAGAATAGAGAGACTACAAATTAAACTGAAGCATAGGAAAGAAGCCAGTGTATCAAAGACTACAAATTAGCCAGGCTAGTTACCACCTAGCACAACTAAATTTACCAGCAGCCCTGTTGAGGACAAGGGTGCTACAATTACATTTGTTATCTGTATCTGTCATTATGTAAATGACAAACTTATGTGTACATTTGTTATCTCTATCTGTCATTACGTAAATGACAAACTTATGTGTGATCTCTCTTTTCACAACCCCAAAAACGTAAACTATCCCGTGACCGTGATAAAACACTGAGGGGACTCAGAAAAATGACCGTGTGCTAATGTTAGTGACAGACTATATCATATATACAGTATCTCACAAAAGTGACTACACCCTCACATTTTTGTAAATATTTTATTATATATTTTCATGTGACAACACTGAAGAAATGACACTTGGCTACAATGTAAAGTAGTGAGTGTACAGCTTGTATAACAGTATAAATTTGATGTCCCCTCAAAATAACTCAACACACAGGCATTAATGTCCAAACCGCTGGCAACAAAAGTGAGTACACCCCTAAGTGAAAATGTCCAAATTGGGCCCAATTAGCCATTTTCCCTCCCCGGTGTCATGTGACTCATAAGTGTTACAAGGTCTCAGGTGTGAATAAGGAGCAAGTGTGTTAAATTTTGTGTTTTTGCTCTCACTCTCTTTCATACTGGTCACTGGAAGTTCAACATGGCACCTCATGGCAAAGAACTCTCTGAGGATCTGAAATAAAGAGTTGTTGCTCTACATAAAGATAGCCTAGGCTATAAGAAGATTGCCAAGACCCTGAAACTGGGCTGCAGCACAGTAGCCAAGACCATACAGCGGTTTAACAGGACAGGTTCTACTCCAGAACAGGCCTCACCATGATTGACCAAAGAAGTTGAGTGCACATGCTCAGCGTCATATCCAGAGGTTGTCTTTAGGAAATAGATGTATGAGTGCTACCAGCATTGCTGCAGAGGTTGAAGGGGTCAGCCTGTCAGTGCTCAGACCATACGCTGCACACTGCATCAAATTGCACCACAAACAGACAAGGAGACTAAGGACATGGATTACTGGAACAATGACCTGTGGTCTGATGAGACCAAGATAAACTTATTTGGTTCAGATGGTATCAAGCGTGAGTGGTGACAACCAGGTGAGAAGTACAAAGACAAGTGTGTCTTGTATACAGTCAAATGTGGTGGTGGGAGTGTCATGGTCTGGGGCTGTATGAGTGCTGCTGCCACTGGGGAGCTACAGTTCATTGAGGGAACCATGAATGCCAACATGTACTGTGGCATACTGATGCCAAGCATGGTCCCCTCCCTTCAGAGACTGGGCTGCAGGGCAGTATTGCAACATGATAAGGACCCCAAAAACACTTCCAAAACGACCACTGCCTTACTAAAGAAGCTAAGGGTAAAGGTGATGGACTGGCCAAGCCTTGCCTCAGACCTAAACCCTATTGAGCATCTGTGGGGCATCCTCAAACCGAAGTTTGAGGAGAGCAAGGTCTCTAACATCTACCAGCTCCCTGATGTCATCATGGAGGAGTGGTGAGGACTCCAGTGGCAACCTGTGAAGCTCTGGTGAACGCCATGCCCAAGAGGGTTAAGGCAGTGCTGGAAAATAATGGTTACCACACAAAATATTGACAATTTGGGCCCAATTCGGACGTTTTCACTTAGGGGTGTACTCACTTTTGTTGCCAGCAGTTTAGACATTAATGGCTGTGTGTTGAGTTATTTTGAGTGGACAGCAAATTTACACTGTTATACAAGCTGTACACTCACTACTTTACATTGTAGCAAAGTGGCATTTTTTCAGTGTTGTCACATGAAAGACATAATAAAATATTTACAAAAATGTGAGGGGTGTGCTCAATTTTGTTAGATACTGTGTGTTACTTTTTATTTTGGCCATAGTTAAGGCTTGAGTCACAAAGCTTTAACAAAGCTTAAAGCTCTCTAAATGTGACTAATTTGCAACTCTCATTGGACTGGTGTTAGCTTTGTGAATTTAGCCTTTAGTCTGTTTGTGTAACCAATCTGATAATTTAGCTTACTCTACAGACATTGATGACTTGTAAGATGAATGCTCTTCTAACACCGCACTTATCATCTTAGGACTATTATACCTAGGAATCAGCTGGTACAGGTGCCCCATGTATTACCCAAAATGGAAGCGGAACTGGTAGTGAAATGGCTGTGTAAGTTGTTTTATTTGGTTTATTTATTTCTCTAGGTTTCCCTTTGTAAGTTTCAAAGCTTTGGCTGTAGCTGTGGGCCGCGCCTCGCCGATTTCAAAGTCAGGCTCCTGCTTTGATACTGACAAGGAGCACTGTGAGGCTGGAGATACCGCTGTGAAATTCTTCAGAGGGAACCAGAAGAGGAGGGAAAGCAGCCAAGAGGGATGAGGGGAGACAGACTACAGGGCCTTGCACTTGATGAGAGGGAAAAGATGGAGAGGATAAAACTTGAAGTGTCTGTGAGACAGGAGTGTCTAAATGCCAAGGGTCAGTGTTTTTTAACAGACAGTGCAACAAAACTGGCCTTGGGTAGGAGATCTGGTATGCTGTCTTTACAAAGAGAAATTTTGCTTTTGAAAGCATAAAAAGAACTTAACACTCTTTATAAAAATGCAGCATCCCAAAATGATTATTGTTACCAGTTAGGCTGCGTAAAAAAAACTATTTTTAATTCATTCATGAATATCTTCAGTTGGTTTTCCCAATTTTGGTTGAGAAAACAGTTAGTGCACCTCCACCTTCAAAGCCAAGATATCAACCTGAGTTTTATTTATTTTAACTTTCTTTACAAGTTTAGAAACCAGAGTATCATAAAGCTAAGTACAGTGGTTCTAAAGGCATAAGGTCTTTTAAATTCATGTATTATATGCATGAAGGTAAAACATCTGTGTGCAGAAATAAAATAGTTTGTTTCCCAACCACGTTTTGATATGAGTAAATGCTTTGTTTCCATTATTATTTTTAGATTATACTTAGATTTTTTTCCCCGTTTTTACCTTTTATTGTCCACCATGGTTATGTCTCTTGCATGTAATATTCCTATTCGCACTTACCTACCAAGTATACTATGAAACAATTTTTACTATGGAATATTCTGTACAACCTATGTGTATCATATTATTATTTTTGACTTTCTGTTTGTATTTTAGAACACATCATGTTGTTTGTAGACATGTGCAGAGTAAAATATTTCGTTTCGGAATTTCGTTTTCGTCCGAAAGCTTAATTTATTTAGTTACTCCCGAAATTCGTTTTTATTTATTTCGTTTTTCGTTCAAAAATTGCATTCGTCCGAAAATTCACATGAATTACGGTCGAATCTGTCTTGGAAGGCTTATGGTGTCTGTCGAATGTATAAAGAAGATTCGACGGAGCTAGTATATAGCATACTTTAGAACCCTATTAAAGTCTATGGGACTCCAACGTTCAAAATCTAAAGTGCTAATTTTAAAGGCTAATTTGCAAGTTACTGTCCTAAAAAGTGTTTGGGGACCCGGGTCCTGCCCCAGGGGACATGTATCAATGCTAAAAATGTTTTAAAAACGGCCATTTTTTCGGGAGCAGTTATTTTAATAATGATTAAAGTGAAACAATAAAAGTGTAATATTCCTTTAAATTTCGTAGGGGGGGGTTGTCTATAGTGTGCCTGTGAAGGGGCGCATGTTTCCCGTGCTTAGAATTGTCCCTGCACAAAGTGTCATTTATGCAGGAAAAAAAGTCCTTTAAAATGACTCGCAGCTATTATGAATTGTCGGCTCCGTAATACAGAGAACACTCATTGAAAGTCATTGATAAAAAAATAAATAAATAAAAAAGCGTGGGGGTCCCCCAAATTCAATTACCAGGCCCTTCAGGTCTGGTATGGATATTAACCACTTGGGTACCGCGCTATTGCCGAATGACGGCATTAGCGCGGACCTAGATTTCCAGGACTACGTCTATTGACGTCGTCCTGGTTACGAGCGGCCTGCGCGCCCCCTGAGGGGCGCGCGCGGCGCGCTCTGTGATCGGCGAGTCCGTGAGACTCGCCTGATCACCGATCCGTGTAAGGGGTCGATCCCGACGCCTTATCACGTGATCAGCTGTCAGCCAATGACAGCTGATCATGTGATAGAACGGAGCCGGTAATCGGCTATTATTCCTCCTCGCGCTGACAGCGCGAGGAGAAAAAAAAAAAGCCGATCACCGGCGGCCGTGATCGGGACATCAGTCCCGATCACGGCCAGCAATGAAAGGCAGCACATGCCACCTGCCAGTGCCCACCTGCCTCCCGCAGTGCCATCCTGAAAAATAACAAAGTAAAAGTAAGTGCCCCCCGTCTGTGCCCATAATGCCCACAGTGCCACCCCACAGTGCCACCCACAGTGCCACCCCACAGTGCCACCCACAGTGCCACCCAATCTGCCTCAAAGGTGCTGCACCCCAGTGCCGCCCATCAGTGCCCAGCAGTGCCGCCCATCAGTGCCCAGCAGTGCCGCCCATCAGTGCCCAGCAGTGCCACCTATCAGAGCCACCTATCAGTGCCACCTATCAGTGCCCATCAGTCCCATCTATCTGTGGTACCTATCAGTGCCCATCCGTGCCACCCATCCGTGCCACTTATCCGTGCCACCCATCCGTGCCATCTTATCTGTGCCCATCTTTGCCCATCAGTGCCGCCTTATCTGTGCCCATCTGTGACGCCTTATCTGTGCCTATTAGTGCCGCCTTAACTATGCCTATCAGTGCCCACAAGTGCAGCCTATCAGTGCCCACCAATGCAGCCTATCAGTGCCCACCAATGCAGCCCATCAGTGCCCACCAATGCAGCCTATCAGTGCCGCCTTATCAGCGCACTTCAATGAAGGAGAAAAATGACCCGTTTGCAAAATTTTATAACAAACTATTAAAACATGATTTTTTTTTTTTTTTTTTTTTGCATCTTTTTTTGTTTGTTTAGCAAAAAATAAAACTCCGAGCTGTAACTAAATACCACCAAAAGAAAGCTCTATTTGTGGGAAAAAAATGATAGAAATTTCATTTGGGTACAGTGTTGTATGCCCGCGCAATTGTCATTCAAAGTGCATCAGCGCTGAAAGCTGAAAATTGGTCTGGGACTGAGGGGGGTTTAAGTCAGGGGTTGACAAATTTGCTTGGAATCTAGGAGCCAGCTAAAAAAGTTAGGAGCCAGGTCCGTGACGGCGATCTGGACCTGTCCCTGGCCTGACATGGAGACGAGTGAGGGGAAGATAGCCCCCAGCCCCCCCACCTGTCTCCAAGTCATTGCCCATAGCTCTTAGAGGGACATTTTATTTGTTTTATTTTTTTCAAATGACGATTTTTTTTTTTTAAATTGCATTTTAGTGTAAATATGAGATGTGAGGTCTCTCTGACCCCCAGATCTCATATATAAGAGGACCTGTCATGCTTTTTTCTATTACAAGGGATTTTTACATTCCTTGTAATAGGAATAAAAGTGACACACGTTTTTTTTTTAAAAGAACAGTGAAAAAAAATAAAAATAAAAGTTAAAATAAGAAAAAAAAAAAAAAAAAATTTTAAATGCGCCCTGTCCCGCCAAGCAGAAGCGAACGCATATATGAAAGCGATGTTCAAACCACACATGTGAGGTATCGCTGCGATCGGTAGAGTAAGAGCAATAATTCTAGCCCTAGACCTCCTCTGTAACTTTAAAAGGTGCAACCTGTAGAATTTTTTAAACGTCGCCTATGGAGATTTTAAAGGGTAAAAGTTTGTCGCCATTAAATGAGCGGGCGCAATTTTGAAGCGTGACATGTTGGGTATCAATTTACTCGGCGTAACATTATCTTTCACAATATAAAAAAAAATTGGGCTAACTTTACTGTTGTCTTATTTTTTTTTATTAAATAAATTATTTTTCCCCCAAAAAAAGTGCGCTTATAAGTACGCTGTGCAAATATGGTGTGACAGACATTATTGCAACGACCACCATTTTACTCTCTAGGGTGTTAGAATAAAAAAGAAAAAAAAAGTGTGTGTGTGTATATATATATATATATATATATATATATATATATATATATATATATATATATATATATACACACACATACATGTATATGTAATGTTTAGGTGTTCTAAGTAAATGGAAGGAAGATCTATTAGCATTAATGGTTGTAATTCCAACGGCCACCACAAGAGGGCGCCAGATTCCAGAAGGAATAGGATCACAGAAGGGAATAGCTAGCATCACAGAAGGCCTCAAAGCCGGGGGCTCAATTACCGGCCGCCGGCGGCGCGGCCCGACGCAATCACGCTGGAGGGGTCCACGGAGACAGGATACCCCCAGCTGTGCTGCCCCAGGCGCCAGTCGCTAATTCTAGTCGCCAATGCGACCTGGCGCCCGGGTTTTGTCGAGCCCTGGTTTAAGTGCCCAGTAAGCAAGTGGTTAAGGGGAACCCTGCCTCAAATTTAAGAAAAAATTTGACGTGGGGTTCCCCCTAAATATCCATAACCAGACCCTTCAGGTCTGGTATGGATATTAAGGGGAACCCCGCATCAAATTTAAAAAAAAATTGACGTGGGGTTCCCCCTAAAAATCCATACCAGACCCTTTATCCGAGCACGCAAGCTGGCAGGCCGCAGGAAAAGAGGGGGGGACGAGAGAGCGGCCCCCCCTCCCTCCTGAACCGTACCAGGCCACATGCCCTCAACATTGGGAGGATGCTTTGGGGGTCCGTGACCCCTCAAAGCACCTTGTCCCCATGTTGATGAGGACAAGGGCCTCATCTCCACAACCCTGGCCGGTGGTTGTGGAGGTCTGCGGGCGGGGGGCTTATCAGAATCTGGAAGCCCCCTTTAACAAGGGGACCCCCAGATCCCGCCCCCCCCCGTTTGAAATGGTAAGGGGGTAGAAAAGTACCCCTACCATTTCACAAAGAAAGTGTAAAAAATGGTTAAATAAAACAAACACACTTTTGAAAAATTCCTTTATTAAAAATAAAAAAAAGATTCCAGCGGCGGTAATCCACTCTTGCTATCCAGCGACGGACGGTCATCTCTCCAGCGATGTCTCATGTCATCCAGCGCAGCGAATCCTCCGTCCTTCTTCTGTCTCCGTGGAGGAGACACTGCAAGGATTCCGGCGGCTGACGTTTCTTAAATACGGAGGGCGGGGCCACCCGTCACCTGACCCCGCCCCCCTCTGACGCAAGGGGAAACCCGGGGTTCCCTCTGACGTAGGGGTGACCCGCACCCCTCTGATGTAACACAGGCAGGTTTCCGTTACATCAGAGGGGGGCGGGGTCACCCATACGTCACGGGGAACCCCGGGTTTCCCCTTGCGTCAGAGGGGGGCGGGGTCAGGTGACGGGTGGCCCCGCCCTCTGTATTTAAGAAACGTCAGCCGCCGGAATCCTTGCAGTGTCTCCTCCACGGAGACAGAAGAAGGACGGAGGATTCGCTGTGCTGGATGACATGAGACATCGCTGGAGAGATGACCGTCCGTCGCTGGATAGCAAGAGTGGATTACCGCCGCTGGAATCTTTTTTTTATTTTTTTATTTTTAATAAAGGAATTTTTCAAAAGTGTGTTTGTTTTATTTAACCATTTTTTACACTTTCTTTGTGAAATGGTAGGGGTACTTTTGTACCCCCTTACCATTTCAAACAGGGGGGGGGGCCGGGATCTGGGGGTCCCCTTGTTAAAGGGGGCTTCCAGATTCTGATAAGCCCCCCGCCCGCAGACCTCCACAACCACCGGCCAGGGTTGTGGAGATGAGGCCCTTGTCCTCATCAACATGGGGACAAGGTGCTTTGAGGGGTCACGGACCCCCAAAGCATCCTCCCAATGTTGAGGGCATGTGGCCTGGTACGGTTCAGGAGGGAGGGGGGGCCGCTCTCTCGTCCCCCCCTCTTTTCCTGCGGCCTGCCAGCTTGCGTGCTCGGATAAAGGGTCTGGTATGGATTTTTAGGGGGAACCCCACGTCAATTTTTTTTTAAATTTGATGCGGGGTTCCCCTTAATATCCATACCAGACCTGAAGGGTCTGGTTATGGATATTTAGGGGGAACCCCACGTCAAATTTTTTCTTAAATTTGAGGCAGGGTTCCCCTTAATATCCATACCAGACCTGAAGGGCCTGGTAATTGAATTTGGGGGACCCCCACGCTTTTTTTTTTATTTATTTATTTATTTTTTTATCAATGACTTTCAATGAGTGTTCTCTGTATTACGGAGCCGACAATTCATAATAGCTGCGAGTGATTTTAAAGGACTTTTTTTCCTGCATAAATGACACTTTGTGCAGGGACAATTCTAAGCACGGGAAACATGCGCCCCTTCACAGGCATACTATAGACAACCCCCCCCCTACGAAATTTAAAGGAATATTACACTTTTATTGTTTCACTTTAATCATTATTAAAATCACTGCTCCCGAAAAAACGGCCGTTTTTAAAACTTTTTTTTGCATTGATACATGTCCCCTGGGGCAGGACCCGGGTCCCCAAACACTTTTTAGGACAGTAACTTGCAGAATCTTTTCTCTCTGTCAAATCTTTTTTCTCTGTCGAATATTTTCTCTATATAATCTTGGACTAATAGAGGTAAGGTTAGGCACATTCGACCACAGGTTCTATAGACAGATTGTTGTCAGAGTCATGTCGAATCTCCTATTCTATATCGAACTGTTGTAACAATGAAAACGAAAATAAAGCATTTATTTATGTCGGATCTTTCGTTTTTCGGATTTTGTGCTTTCGTTATCGTTTGTCAAAACGAAAACGAAAATAGCTGAAATTCGGACGAAAATGCATTCGGACGAAAACGAATGCACATGTCTAGTTGTTTGTCCCCTTAAGAGGACTTTTGAGTTGAATTGCGTTGAGACTCTATGTTCTATACAAACAGTGATTGTAAATTGCCATGAATTGTGGTTTGTTTTTAAGCTAATGTCATATGTGATGTTTTCAATTATTGTATTATTTAAAATGAATTGATGTTATTCTATTGTTGCTTTTTGGTGCCAAAAAAATCCCATTCAAATTTTGCAGAACTTAACACAAATGATTTTGTTATTAAGGTCTATGTGGATTTGCAAGCTATAAACTATGGTAGAGTATCAAGGTAATGAATGGGCAGGCTTAATGGGTTTCTTTCAGGAAGGTTAGGTGTACTGCTGTAATTTGGCCAGGCAAAATAGACATACACCACAACACTGACACCTATCTGGTAGTAGACGCCTTACTTAGCACGCAGTCGCTAATTGGATCTTTATCACCTTTTATGAGTATCACAGAAAGATTTGGTACACAAAAAGGTTCCTTCCCCTCAGTTACAAATGGGACAAAAATACATTGTATTAAGAATTAAAAAATACACACAATTCATATAGCGCCAACAGTTAGCGCAGTGCTTTACAAAATAAAGGGAGACAATACAGCAACAATACTATTCAATACAAGAGAGTTTAAGCGGGCCCTGCAAACTTACAATCTAATAGGGAGGAGCTGATGAAACAAAAGGTAGTAACTGTGAGGGATGAACTGTTGAGGGAAGTAGAAGATTCGGTTGTTAGCTAATGGCAAGATAGGCCTCCCGGAAGAGATGAGTTTTCAGGGATCGCCTAAAAGTAGACAGAGTACAAAATAACCAGACAGATTGGGGTAGTGAGTTCCAGAGGAGTGGAGAGGCTCTGAAGAAGTCGAGAAGATGAACATGGGAGGAGGAGACAAGGAAACTAGAGAGCAGGAGGTCTTGGGAGGAGTAGAGAGGACGGTTTGGGTGATATGTTGAGATAAAATTCAAAACACTGACAATAACATACACAGCCAGTTACAACTCTACCCTGAGCTACATTACTAATCTTATTTGTTGGGCAATGGGAAGCCATTGGATGGATTGGCAGAGAGGGGTGGCAGACACTGAATGGTTGGTAAGGTGGATGAGTTTGTAGAGAGGTAGGCCAATGAGTTACAATATTCAAGGCAAGAGATAACAAGAGAGTGAATAAGTTGCTTAGTGGTTTCAACGGTTAAGAAGAGGGGTATTTTGGAGATGTTATGGAGATGAAGTCTGCAAGATTTGGACAGTGATTGGATTTGGGGCTGAAAAGACAGGTCAGAGTCCAGGATTACACCTAACACCCTGGCATGAGGGGAGGGACTGATGGTTGAATTATTAATCTTGATGGAGAAGTCAGGGGAGGGGGTACAGGCCAGAGGAAAAATTATGAGCTTAGTTTTAGAAAGACTGAGTTTGAGGAAGTGATGTGATATCCATGCTGATACATCAGTTTATAAGTTAGTAATGCGAGAGGGGACTGAAGGAGTGAGGTGAGGAGTAGAGAGATAGATCTGTGTGCCGTCAGTATAGAGATGGTATTGGAAGCCATGGGAGTTTATTAATTGACCAAGAGAGAAAGTGTTAATGGAGAAGAGGAGGGGTATGAGGACAGAACCTTGAGGTACCCCCTACAAAAAGAGGAAGTGGAGAGGAAGAAACAGAGTTATAAGTAACACCGAACGAACCTTGTGATAGGTAGGAGGAGAACCAGGAGAGGGCAGGGTCATGAAGGCCAAGAGAGTGGAGTTTTTTTTTTTTTTTTTGAGGAGGGGGTGGTCAACAGTATTAAAGGCTGCAGAGAGGTCTAGTAGTAGGAGTATGGAGTAGTGGCTGTTGGTTTTAACAGTTAGTAGATCATTAGTGAGTATAAGTAGGGCAGTTTTAGTGGAGTGTAGTAAGCAAAGGTCAGACTGTAAGGGGTCAAGAAGGTTGTTGTCAGTGAGGTAGATGGTTGTAGACTGAGCATTGTAGAATTTAGATGCAAATGGGAGCAAGGAGATGGCTATTAAGTTGTTCAGGCTGGTGGGGGTCCAGTGAGGGCTTTTCACGTACGGGGGCAATCAGTGCATGTTTTAGAAGAGAGGGGAAGATGCCAGTAGAGAGGGGGAAATTGTAGACGTGAGTGAGGGAGCAGAGGATAGAAGAAGAGGGTTGTAGTTGTGAGGGAACAGGATCCAGGGGACAGGTGGTAAGGGGGGCTTCTGAAAAAACCTTAGCAACCTCTTCAGTATTAGCAAGGTCAAAAAAGGAAAGTGTTGAGAGTGGTTTTGTAGAGGGTGTGTTAAGTGGGATAGATGTCTGTGCAGTGGAGATGCCCCCACGAATGGTATCAATCTTGGGTTTGAAGTGATTGTCAAGCTTCTGAGCAGTAAGTTACTGGGTGGAGATGGTGGAGTAATAATGAGCGTAACAAAGTAGGCTTGTTTGGTAGCATGGAGGGAGGAACTGTATTTTAAGAATGCAGATTTATATCGGGCAAATGCATGCTGGAATTTGGTTTTATGCCACAATCAATCCAATGTGTGGCTATGTCTCAAGATTTCTGGTGTCGTCAGTCTGCCAAGGTTGTAATGGTCAGCCTACTTCTTTGTGTAGTGAGAGGAGCTAGAGAATCCAGTGTGGATGAAAGTGAATTGTTGTAGACAGACATATCCAGGTCAGGGCAAGAAGGGTGAGATTTTGTCGTGGAGGTGGTCAGCTGCAGAGTAGAAAAGAGAACGCATAAACTTCAGCAATATATAGTGCCACATAGTGGCATGAAGGATATTTAACTTCACATCAGTTGCAGGATCACATACACTTTTCACAATATGCCTGCAGGGAGTGCCAGTGGTGCAATTCCAATAAGCCCATAACATTTTTTACATGCTTTCTACACAAGTGATAACCTCCAAAACCAAAAGGGGAACTGAACCATATGTGGTCAGACTGAACAAAGAAAATTTAAAATAAATGTAATAATTTGATTATCACATTTTCTTAGTATGATTTGAGATTACTAGCCCTGGGATTCGGATTCTGCCCTCAACGTAATAGGGATAGTTTTGTGGCTATTAAAGATATTCACTTGTTTGCATGTAACATTACACTTAAAGTGGAACTTCACTCTAAAAGTGCCACTTTGTCTTTTTCGCACCACCATCACTTCTGGAACTTTTTTTTTCTTTTTTGGAGAGCGGGTACCTAGTTTTGTCAGGTTCCAGCTTCCACTTGTGCTGGAATCACCTAGGTGATTTGGTTTTGGGTTTAATACAGCTTTAAAAAGGGTATGTTCACCTTGTACACCTTTGTTTTTTTCTAAATTGCACCTCCCCCATGCACCAATAGAGCATCCATGTACTTTTTTTGCAAAAATATCAATGCTTTCCATTAAATCTACAGTCACTTACTTTACTTGTCCTAATCCCTGTTTCCAGATGTTTCCATTAGTAATGCCTTTCTTCCTGATCAGACTTTAGGTCATGATACAGGAAGGAGTTCACCAGCTGACCTCATTAGCAGACACCCTGCATCAGCCACCCTCCCACTCCCAGGTGCACGTTTTTTAAATGAAATGCAATCTCCTGATAAACCAATAATAAACCATTATTGGGTAGTATATCGGGGTACCTAGCGCTATAAAAACCTGGCAGTGAACCTAAAAAAATAACTAGCTACTTAGCGGCACCAGTGACACTAATGCAGCAATCAGAAAAACGATCGCTTAGTGATACTGGCAAAAGGGGGTGAAAGGGTTAACTAGGGGCAATCAGTGGGTTAAAACCATTATTGGGTAGTATATCGGGGTACCTAGCACTATAAAAACCTGACGGTGAACCTAAAAAAATAACTAGCTACCTAGCGACACCAGTGACACTAATGTAGCGATCAGAAAAATGATTGCTTAGTGACACTGGCAAAAGGGGGAGAAAGGGTTAACTCTATGGGGCAATCAGGGGGTTAAACCTTTATTGGGGGGTGGTATGGGGCTACCCTGGACCTAACACTAACTGCCCTGACAGTTTTTACTTTTACAACTGACACTGAATGCAGTGATCAGAAAATAAATGATCACTGCAATCAGTGACACTGTGACTGGGAGGGGGAGGGGGGCGATCGCCTATGTGTGCCTACATGTCAGTGTAGTGTTTGGTGCACTTACTTTCACTCTTCTCCTCGTAGTCCGGTCAAAAAGACCGCCCCGAGGAGAATGACATCACTTCCTCCCTGCCTGTGTTTACTATCCACAGCGGGGGAAGCTTCTCATTCGTCAGGAGCGATCGACAGGGGATGGCCAGAAACCAACGGCCATCCACTCATCCCGGATCGCTCCTGAAGCGAAACGGACCGCCGCATCCAGAGGGAGGGGGTCCGATCGGACCCCCCACCCGCTGGAAGGCAAGCACGTACATGTACGTGCTTGTGCCTGTACATGCCATTCTGATGACGTACATTGGCATGCGGCGGTCCTTAAGTGGTTAAGCAGAGACATACATGGCAACTTCTGTTGACGCTCTAGTCTGCTTCCAGTGTCTGCACCTTCCCCCGGGATGGAGTGTTGTGGCCAGCCATGCTCTTGGACAGTCCCATATACTCATAATACAATTTGTTGGATAAACTATTTCTGAAATGTTGGCACCAAAGTAGCCTGCAATCACTGCGGTTATCTTCTGTTAATGCTACAGTTGGGAACTAATGGTTGGCTGCAGGACGTATGCCTACTTCCTACCCCCCTCCCCCCAAATCAACCTTCTTTTCCTAGATCGTTTGTACTCTCTTAAAAATGTATTCCGTATTTAAGTGATATATTTCAATACATATGACCTGAACTATGCACTGTTAAAAGAGAAGTTGAGGTTTTTGTTTTTTTGTAATCCTACAAACCTAGGTGGATGCAGCATTCGATATTGCATCTGTACCTCGCTGGCTCTAAAGCTGAGAACCGAGCAATCAAACACTGCCGATCGCTTGGTTCTCAGGGTTCGGTGAGCAGAGAGCTGGCGACTGTCACCAGCTCTTTGCTCTGCCCCGCCACGCTCACTGGAGTGCTGGGCTGTGGATGGGAGTGGCCAGCTCAGGCTCTCAGTGGGTCATTTAGAGGCTGAGCGGGGTTCCGTTCCAGGTATCTGGGTGGAACCTGACCATATGGTCAAGATCTTTCTCGAGCCTGGAGCGGCTTTGTGATGTCAGCTGACAGTGGGCTTCAGCTCGCTGCTCTTCCCCCTCCTCACTTAGTGGAGCGCTGTACTGTGACCTCAGACCGCTGTCTGCTGAAAACGGGTCACAGTGGTGAAGAATGAACTGCACTCCTGTGATCCACAGGAGAAGTACAGCCAAATGAGCGTTGGACGTACTTCTCCTTTAACACTAAAAAGATACTTTACTGCATTAAAGTGATTGTAAAGGATGTTTTTTACTTACCTGTTCTGTGCAAGGGTTTTGCACAGAGAGGCCCCCATCCTCCTTTTCTGGGGTCCCCGGTGGCACTCCTCCTCTTCATAGATTGACCCCACAGAGAGCCGTTTTCCATGGGCGCTTCCGAGTCCTGCTGCTGTGTCCATTGACATAGACAACAGTACTCGCACCCCACCCCCCTTGTCACTGGATTTGATTGACAGCAGCGGGAGCCAATTGCCCCTTTTGCTATCAATCTATCCAATGAGAACCAGAGACAGCGACTGTAGGTTTTTCACCTTAATGCATAGAATGCATTCAGATGAAACACCATGAGGATTTACAACTCCTTTAAGGAATCGCAGATGATGCAGCAGTGTAAAATTGGCCAGCGCAGGAAGAAATGTGCTAGAAAACAAAGAGTTGGTATTCTTAACCACTTCAGCCCCTGAAGATTTTATCCCCTTCCTGACCAGAGCACTTTTTGCGATTTGGCACTGTGTCGCATTAACTGATAATTGTGCAGTTGTGCGATGTTGCACCCAAACAAAAATTTACGTCCTTTTTTTCCCCCACAAATAGAGCTTTCTTTTGGTGGTATTTGATAGCCTCTGCGTTTTTTATTTTTTGCGCTAGAAACAAAAATTAGCGACAATTTTGAAAAGAAACACAATATCTTTTACTTTGTGCTATAATAAATTCCTCAGTTTAGGCTGATACGTATTCTTCTACATATTTTTAGTAAAATAAATCCCAATAAGCGTATATTGATTGGTTTGCGCAAAAGTTATAGCATCTACAAAATAGAGGATAGTTTTATGTCATTTTTTATTATTATTATTTTTTTTTACTAGTGATTTTTATCAGGACTGCGACATTATGGCGGACACGTCGGACAATTTTGAAACATTTTTGGGATCATTGGCATTTTTACAGCAATCAGTGTTATAAAATTGCATTGATTACTGTGAAAATGTCACTGGCAGTGAAGGGGTTAAGTGTCTTCTAACTGAAGGGGGGAGGGGACTGTGCAGGGGAGATGACAGATCGTCTGTTCTCCCTTCAGAGAACCGAAAACTGTGTGTTTACACACACAGATTTGGGTTCTCGTGTGCCCCGAGCGATCATGGGAGCCCGGCGGTGATCGCAATAGCCTGTCACTCACATTGGCTCCGTGGGCGAACAGGCAGCACGTCCCCTAGTGGCCGTCTATGGTACCATGATGGCGATTCGCGCAGCCGATCCATGTTGCCACAATATAACTCAGGTGGCTGGTCAGCATGTGGTTAAAGCAAATAGGATGCTCACTTTGCAAGGGAATATGTGATTTGCACAAGAATCTTCCATCAGACAAATCAATGATGGGCAATAAAAATTCTTATTTTTATTTTAATCAGCATACATTGTAGATTATATTTTGGGGTAAATATATGGGGTTGCAGAAATTATGTAAACGATGCCATGGGGAAAATGCATTTTTTCTAATTATATGTGATTTATTCCCAACAAAAACCAAGGAAATCAAAAATAAGTAGAGTAGTTTAAGATATAACATGCCAAATTGAAACAATACAATGAAAAAAAGCTCTGGGGCTTAAGTTTTAAAAAATAAAACAAGGGTAAAAAAAAAACAAGCACTGCAATTGACATTTGACAAGTATTTAACCACTTCAATACCAGGCACTTCCCTCCCTTCCTGCCCAAGCCAATTTTCACTTTTCAGCGATGTCACTTTTTAAAATTACGCGGTCATGCTACACTGTACCCAAACTAAATTTTTTTATCATTTTGTTCCCAGAAATAGAGCTTTCTTTTGGTGGTATTTGATCACCTCTGGGGTTTTTATTTTTTGCTAAACAAGTAAAAAAAACAAAAAATTTAAAAAAAATTTTTTTTAGTTTCTGTTATAAATAACATTTTGTAAATAAGTAAGTTTTCTCCTTCACTGATGGGAACTTATGGACATCACTGTAACGGCATAACTGGCAGGCATTACTGATGTGGCATCATATATGGGCACTGATTGGCATACTTTTTGGGCACAGATTGGCATCCCTGATGGCCATGGGTGGCATACCTTGCAGTCATCAGTGGTGGTATCCGTGATGGTCCTGTGTGGGCATCCTTGAGGGGGGGCTGCGCTGATAATCAACCCCTGTCAGGAGAGCAGCCAATCGGCTCTCCTCTACTTGTGTCTGTCATATGATGTCCAGTCAGGATAACAGAATCACTGCTCGGTCATCATTTTGCTATAGGGCGAGCGGGAAGTGCTTAAAGACTTTACAAGCATTTAGGCGTGTTTACGGAAGTCAGGAGCTTGCAACTTGGTACATTCAGCCTCTGCCTGTTAACCAGGGGTCAAGTCCTGGGGAAAAAAGTGTGGGAACTCCCACCCAAGATCCACTCCCCCACCAAAAAAAAAAATGCTCATATGCAAGAACGCTTGAAAAGTGGTATTTTTCATCCAATTTTTGTATTGTGTGTATGAAGCTTAACTGTTAGTACATAAAAAAAAAAAAAAAAAATCCTCAATAAACATAAATACGGTAATTCTCTGAATAATCAGCATTCATTGAATTGTGCTTCCATGCAAATGTGAACATCATGTTCTGATCTTTATTGGGGAATTTTATTTTGTATATAGAGTGTTTATGTGGTGAGTTTACACTTTTCATTGAATAGAGGTTGGATAACACAGAGTTAAAAGGAAAGATCATAAATGTTCCTGCTTAGGAGATGTATGTTAGCTTGGAGGGCTGCAAACTCTGCAGGGCTCCAACACACACTTGCTGCTATTTCAGCCCTTTACATATTTCCACATAAACTTCCCTCCTGGCATTAAAGGGGTTGTAAAGGTAATTTTTTTTTCACCTTAATGCATTCTATGCATTAAGGTGAAAAAACATCTCACACTGCCAGCGCCCCCAGCCCCCCCCCCCCCCCCCTGTTTTACTTACCCGACCCCTCTAAATTCCCACGCCTGCCCCGCCGTCCTCTTCGCCGCTCAGCCTGGCCGCTGATTGGCTGGAGTGGATGGATTGAAAGCAGCGCAGCCATTGGCTCGCGCTGCTGTCAATCACATCCAATGACGCGACACGCCGGGGCCGTGTGATACAGCGAGTGGCTATAGCCGCCGGCTGTATGACAGGACCGCGCCCGCAGGTGCTTCTCACCATGTGAGGGAGCTCGCATGAACATGAGAAGTACCTGCGGGAGGAAGCAGAGACAGCCGCCGAGGGACCCCAAAAGAGCAGGTTCGGGGCCACTCTGTGCAAAACGAGCTGCACAGTGGAGGTGATTGACAGGTAGATTGAAGCGGAAGCTGTCATGGGGCCCCCTACTGGCAATGCCTGAATGGTCTGGTGTGCGGCACTTACTATTGCGAGCTGTGTCGGCAGCTGCTGGTGTAGCACCTGCCACACAGCTCACATACTTCAAAGTCTTGAAAAACGCTGCTGCTAATGGGGAAATGAGTTCCTGTTGTGGAAAAAGTACAGGAACTCCGTTCCCATGCGTTCCCGCAGGACTTGAGCCCTGCCGTAAACGGATTGACTCTTGGCTGGTTCCTGCTGAACTGCCCGAGATTCCAACCACGTATGTCCGAGCAATCGTCTCTGGGGCGATTTTGTCGTTGATATAAAATGCTGATCAATCTCAATGCGACTGAGCATGATTAAAATGAGTGAGTTTTAACAGATAATAATGACGTTTTTTCTCATCGAGAACCTAGAAGAAGAGGATTGCTGCAAATAAACGGCTGCTCTGATGTGGGCCTTAATGCCTCATAACACAAATTCTGATCAAACCACATAAGAAAAGCCCCTCTTCCTGCACCCTGACCCCGCGTTCTCCGACACACCGCCATTCCTTTGTTTCTAGGAAAGAGCCTGGCTCCCAGTTTACCAGAAATATTCGTGCTATCTGGGAAGGAAGCAGGAACTGTGGAAGACAAATTAAGGAGTGCTATTTGATGGTTTTGCAGCCGGGAGAGATGTGTAGGTGACGGGTCAGGGGGCTGCAGAGCAGTGTGTGTGTGTGATCCAGGCCGGAGCTGGCCTCTCGCTGAGCCGTCTAGCCTCTGGGAATGCCGTGTGCCGCCTGCGCTAATGACAGGGCTTGCCTGGTAATTAAAGCAAAATCACTGAGGACCTTTTCTTCCCAGACAGCGGCAGCATCCTGTGATTAATCCCCGGCACGGCACCTCGCTCTAATGAGGCCTACCGCAGGGGACAAGCGGGGGAGGTGTGCGCCGGCAGACGCTTCTCATTAAAGAACAAATAAGGCCTCCCCCCCCCTCCTCCCCGGACAAACTTCCCGGGCCGCCTCACAGCGCGCCCCCCTGCAACACGTGCTACCGCCCTCCTTCCTGCGGGGGCCTCATGAATGCTGAGGAGAAGGAGGACGAGGTAATTAATCCCCTCACTGTCACTGGGGAAGACGAGAGCTCCGCTTTACAATCCGCTCACTCGTCACACGGCTCCGCAAACACGCCGACAGTGACACGGTGTCACATAGTGGGGGGCGGGGAGGGGGGTGAGGGGACTGGTGCCCTGGGATTAGGAGCGATGCTGCCATATTGGACCATTGTTGTACACAGCCGTGCTATTCAGAGGTCAGTATGAGAGACTGCTTATGAATAGGAAGGCAAACCTCTAAAAACCTAAAAAAATATATATAAAATCTATATATATAAATATATCATATAATAAAAATATATATAAAATCTCTAAATATATATCATATAATAAAAATATATATATATATATATATATATATATATATTACTCATTAAAAAAAAAAAAAAAAAAAAATACAATGGGTCCTGTTTATATAAAGTTCATATATAGATTAACCCTTTCATGACTATGCCTATTTTTGACATTTGGTGTTTACAAGTTAAAATCCATATTTTTTTGCTAGGAATTTACTTGGAACCCCCAAACATTATTTATTTATTTATATATATATATATATATATATATATATATATATATATATATATATATATTTTTTTTTTTAAGCAGAGACTCTAGAGCAGTGCAGTATTAATTAATTATGCAATTAGCGGACCTCCAGCTGTTGCAGAACTACAAGTCCCATGAGGCATAGCAAGACTCTGACAGCCACAAGCATGACACCCAGAGGCAGAGGCATGATGGGACTTGTAGTTTTGCAACAACTGGAGGTCCGCTAATTGCATATCCCTGCTCTAGAGAATAAAACGGCGATTGTTGCAATATTTTATGTCACACGGTATTTGCGCAGCATTGTTTTAAACGCAACTTTTTGGGAAAAGGGACACTTTCATGAATTAAAAAAAAAAAAAAGAAACGGTAAAATTAGCCCAGTTTTTTTGCATAATGTGAAAGATAATGTTACGCCGAGTAAATAGATACCAAACATGTCACACTTTATAATTGCAAACACTCGTGGAATGACGACAAACTACGGTACCTAAAAAAATCGGCGACGTTTTAATTTTTTTTTCCAGTTACTAGGTTAGAGTTACAGAGGAGGTCTAGTGCTAGAATTATTGCTCTCACTCTCACGATTGCGGCGATACCTCACATGTGTGATTTTAACACGTTTACATATGCGGGCGCGACTTCTGTATGCGGTTTCTTTGCTGCGCGAGCTCGCAGGGACGCTTTAAAAAAAAAAAATTCTTATTCATTTTAAAATTAATAAATTGTTTTAAAAAAAAAATAATAATAATTTTGATTACTTTTTTTGCTGTCACAAGGAATGCAAACATCCCTTGTGACAGTAATAGGTGGTGACAGGTACTCTTTATGGAGGGATGGGGGGTCTAAAAGACCCCCCATCCCTCTTTTACACTTCAAAGTATTCAGATCGCCGTTTTCGGCGACTGAATACTGTATGTATATTTAAATCCGGCGCCATTGGCAGCTGAGTAAACCGGAAGTGACGTCATGACATCGCTTCCGTGTTTACAATTAGGAGACTGGAATGAAGCCGCTTACGGCTTCATTCCAGTCCCTCCCTAGCCTCCAGAGGCATCGGATGTGCGATCGGTGCTCCCGATTGAACAGGAGCCCTGGTAAGAGCGGCGGGAGGGCGTCCCCTCCCGCTCCTCCGGCATAACAGCCGAGCGGCTTTTAGCTGCATTGGTTGTTATGGCTGGAAAGTCAATTGCCAGCTCTAAAAATCAGTACCGGGATGATGCCTGCAGGTGCGGGCATCATCCCGGTATAACCCCCGGAAGCTGAGTACGCACATCTGCGTACACTTGGTGGCAAGGGCTTAATACAGAATCAACACAAGAGCGTATAGAGAACAATTGTTTTCTATGTGCCCTGTTCACGTCAGAATTCTGTGTTCAGGTGGGTTTGCAGTGCATTTAGACCCCTTTCACAATGAGGCGTTTTTCAGGCGCTACTGCGATAAAAAATAGCGCCTGAGAAAAGCCTCAGCTGCAAACCCAGTGTGAAATTTGAGTGCTTTCACACTGGGGCGCTATGAGGCCGCCGCTGCCGCTAGTGAGTGGTTTTAACCCCTGCTCGCGGCCGAAAAGGGGTTAAATCCGCACGCAAAAACGCCGCTGTAGCAGCACTTTGCCGGCAGTATAGCAGCACCAGGCCTGGACTGGGACAAAAAATAGTCCCGGGCATTGGGGTGCGGCAAGAGCACAGGGAGGAAGAGAAGAGCACAAGGGGCAGCGGAGAGCATGGGGGGAGGTGGAAAGGACAGGGGGCAGCAGAGAGCATGGGGGGGAGGTGGAGAGCACAGCAAGGGTGGTGGAGAGTGCAGGGAGGGCAGCGGAGAGCATGGGGGGGGGTGGAGAGCACAGGGGGGCTGGTGGAGAGCATCGGGGAGATGGAGAGCTCCGCCCCCTCTATGTTTACATTCTCCCGGCGCCGATGGGCTGGGTTTAGCATGCAGCTCGGCGGCCGCGGAGAGGCTGCATGAGTGGCGCGGGCTCAAAGAGCCTTGTCCCCGCGTGTACTTGCAGCATGGCGGCCCCGGCCCACCGGGCAATTGCCCGGTTTGCCCTATGGCCAATCCGGGCCTGAGCAGCACTGCCCCATTGTTTTCAAGGGTCAGGAGTGGTGTATTCACTGCTCCTACAGCGCTACAAAGAAGCTGCTGGCAGGACTTTTTATGACGCACTCTGGCTTTCACACTGGGTTTGCAGCTTTTTACAGGCACTATTTTTAGCGCTGTAGCTCCTGAAAAATGCCTCAGTGTGAAAGGGGTCTAAGCATAGGCCTGGGCACACCCTAATCACCCTGTGTGGCGCAGATTCCCCCTGATATTTCACCAAAGCCCCTTAATGGGCTTCTACATTATTTTTTATTTTTTTTAAATTGTAAAATATAACAAAAAATAAAATATTAAGAATAAAAACGACAGTACTGATCCACTCCATACTGGCGCCAATCTCTGCCCTACTGACACTTGTCAGTATATATACGCATATATGTTTGAGCGTTGGGGTGCACACCCTAATGCAATAGGCTGTGCACACCTATGGGTCTATGTTTTTTTTTTTTTTTTTTGTGACACTTCAATCAAAAAGAAAAGTAAACATCAGGGTGAGTTAATGCAACCCCCACCAGTCCCTACATAATGCAATGGTGTGAATGAGCCCTTAAAGAGGAAGTAAACCCTGATGATCTTTGTTTCCCTGCAAAGGTAAAGCATAATGGGCTACTATGCATCGCATACTAGCCCATTATGTGTCACTTACCTGACACAGGAGCCAGCGGTGTCACCGCTGTCCCCTCTTCCACGAAGCATCCATCTTCCTTCTGGGTATTGTGGCTCCGGCGCTGTGATTGGCGTGATCGCCGTTAGCAGCGCTCAGTGCGCCTGTGCGCCGCTGTCTGCCTTTTGCAAATATCTCCTAAACCGTGTAGGTTTAGGAGATATTTCATGGACCTACAGGTAAGCCTTAATCTAGGTTTACCTGTAGGTAAAAGTGGTCTGTAAGGGTTTACAACCAGTTTAAAGCAGTAGAAAAAAATAAAAAAAAAAGATTTGCCAATGCAAGGTAAAGGCATAATGTGCCAGTATGCATCGCATAACTGCACACTGCACGTTGAGGAGATATTCATTTTACCTGCAGGTAAGCTTTTTATATAAGCTAATTCAGGAGTTTACTACCACCAGCTGTGGCTGTTGTCTGAATGGGGCAAATTGGAATGCTCTTATGCCACGTACACACGACCGGACTTTCCGGCAGTCTTCCTGACGGACTTTCAGCTGAGTTCCGACAGACTTTGCCACACACAAGCCCACCAAAGTCTGACGGATTCGAACGCGATGACGTACGACTGGACTAGAATAAGCAAGTGCTTAGCCTGTAGCCAACAGCTGCCCTAGTGTCAGTTTTCGTCCGTCGGACTAGCATACAGACGAGCGGATTTCTCCGTAGGAACTGGGTGAATGAATGAATGAAATATTTGTATAGCGCACAACGTGAACTGAATCGCCTCAAGGCGCTGTGAAGAGCTTAGTTGTCATCAACTAGAAGAGGAAGGTCTTGAGTTTTTTCCTAAAGGCCTGGTGGTTTTCTTCCAGGTGGATGTTAGTTGGTAGAGTGTCCCATAGCCGAGGTCCTTGGACAACGAATCTCCGATCCCCCTTTGATTTGTACCGTGCTTTGGGAGCGAGGAGGAGGTTTTTGTTAGATGATCGAAGACAGCGGTTTGGTGTGTAATGATTTATTTTCTCAATTAGGTATTGAGGAGCGTCTTTATGCACGCATTTGTGGGTGAGGCAGAGGGTCTAGAATGTGATCCGATTCTTTACGGTTAGCCAATGTAGGTTCCTCAGGGAAGGGGAGATTGATTCCCAGGGTTTTTTTCCGGTTATCAGCTTTGCCGCCGGCGGATAAATTTGAAATATGTTTTATTTCTAAAGTCCGTTAGATTTTTGGACAGCAAAGGTCCGATGGAGCCCACACACGATCAAATTGTCTGACGGATTCGTTCCGTCGAACCTTTGCTGTCGAAAAACATTTTGCAGCATTGAAACAAACAAAATTTGCCAAATGAATTGTTCCAGTCGCCCTGTGAAAGACAACATCCTAAAAACAGTCACAAGGGTATTTATTATTCACAACTTTTACATAAATGCCGATACGTTCACGCAGCACTTTTTTTTTTTTTTTTTGTTAAATAGACCCCCCATGTCTCTTACTAGAAGTCCTCAACCGCTTCAGCCCTGGAAGAATTTACCCCCTTCTTGACCAGAGCACTTTTTGCGATTCGGCACTGCGTCGCTTTAACTGACAATTGTGCGGTTTTGCGACATTCTACCCAAACAAAATTGATGTCCTTTTTTTTCCCCACAAATAGAGCTTTCTTTTGGTGGTATTTGATCGCCTCTTGGGGTTTTTTTTTTTTTGCACTATAAACAAAAGAAGGGACAATTTTGAAAAAAGCATTATTTTTTACTTTTTGCTATACTAAATATCCCCCAAAAATATATAAAAAAAAAAAACAATCATCGCGGCCGTCGGCCACAAGCATTGGCACCCCCGCTGTGCAGCGGCGCGCGCCTGCTATCCGGACCCTGCGAGCCAACGTATAGTTACGTGGTTTCGTACAGGGAAGCCAACCTGCCGCAGTAAAACTGCAGCGGCTGGTCCGGAAGCAGTTAAAGTCTTACCAACCCAGGACCCTGCATTGACTATATCTGGTCTCCCACAGTACACAAAACATGGAAATGCAATTATTTTAGTAAATATAAACTGCTAAATTACCTTTTCTCATCAGAAGTGCATATAGCAGCGATGTGACTTCTATGAGTGTCTGATTAAAGGGGTTGTAAACCCTGTTTTATTTTTTGTTTTTTTAAATAACAAACATGTCATACTTGCCTCCACTGTGTAGTTCGTTTCTCCCCAATCCACCTCTTCTGGGGACCCCCGGTGGCACTAGTAGCTCCTCCCCACATCAGGTGTCCATGGCGGATACCCGTGCAGGCTTGCTCCTGAGTCCTGCTTCTGCATGTAGTCACACAGAAAGCAGGACTCGCGCCCCCCCCCCCAATCACTGGATTTAATTGACAGCAGCGGGAGCCAACGAGTACGCTGCTATCAATCTATCCAATAAAGAGCCGAGATAACGGGCAGAGAGGTAATGAGAACTAATGGGCTCAGGGGAGTAAAATGGGGGGGGTCTGCTCAGTATCAGAAGTTTTTTTCACCTTAATGCATAGGATGCATTAGGGTGAAAAAACACGAGGGTTTACAACCCCTTTAAAAGCTTGTAGTAGGAGTCTTCATTTTCCTCCGACTGTTCTATGAGGCTGCAGGACCCATGACCCTCTGCCTGGACAGTGCTGATTGGCCCCGTGCTGACCACATGCACTAAGAAAAAAAAAAAAAAAACTCTAGCAATACACACCAAATGAGCATTTGCAGAGCACCTCCAAGGCTCTATACCAGGCATGTCCAAAGTCCGGCCCGCTGCCCGGTTTTGAACGGCCCTCCCAGCGCCGGGGCCACAAAAGATATATAGGCTCAGTCTGGCTGCCTCGGAGATGGGAGGCGGTACGAGTGCCGTGCACACAGGAGTATTTCCTGTTTACATGGCAGCCTCTGTAATAGGAAGTCCCATCTCCGCCATTGGACGACTGTTCTGTCCATCAAAGGAGGCGGGACTTTCTATTAAAGAGGCTGCTGTGTAAACAGGAGATTCTCCTGTTCTTTGGCGCTCGTCCTGCCCCCTCCATGTCCCCTCCAAGGTTGCACTGATGGCAATGGTGAGTACATTCCTGGCTAATAGTGAAATCCTGGCAATGTTGGCTGCATTCCTGGCTAATAGTGAGTGAAATCCTGGCAATGGTGGCTGCATTCCTGGCTAAGGGTGGTGGGTGCATTCCTGGCAATGGTGAGTGAATTCCTAGCAATGGTGGGTGCATTCCTGGCAATGGTCACTGACCCTTATTTTGCTTCACAGTTCTTTATTTAAAATTTTAAGTTTTTTTCCTGAAACTTCCCTCTTAAAGTGAAGGTGCGTGCTATTCGCCAATAAATACGGTATATCCAAATAACACACCGAGCTCATCTCTTCAACACATACAGCCACAAAGGCAAGAGAATTCTTGTTGGGCCGTGTATTAGTGTTCGAACGAACACACTTAGACCGAATTTAAATGGTTCAGAGAATGTCAGGCAAAATGGTCGGCCCTCACGCATATTCACTTCATCAAATCTGACCCTCTTTGAAAAAAGTTTGGACACACCTGCGCTATACTATCAGATGTATTGGGTACTGGGGAGGATCAGAGAAGACAGGATTAAACATCCCTTTTACACAATGCAATGATTAACCCCTTAGGTTCCACCCAGAGTATAACAAGCATGCTTTACTGCATATACAGACTGATTTTACTGTGGTGGGTTTAGTAACACTTTAATGCTGGTCATACGCTTATGTGGCAGCACAGCGGTGAGCCTTAATGTGGAGCTGCCACACATATGCATACAGGCAGAGTCCCTTGTTTGTGCTGTGTGTATGCACACATGCCACCTCTAGCACAGTCGCTGACGCTTCCGGACCCGTCTACGAATGGCAGCCTGTGCTTCCTACATTATCAAATTTTTAAAAGACTGGCTGTAATGGGTTAAATTCTGAGCAAAAAACAAACAAACATTACTTCTCCACCATACATGTGCATTTACTTTATGTTTTGTCTCTCCTCAGGCTGGAATTACGCTGTTGTGTAAAGGCAGCCTATTCATTTAAATGGACTGCCTAATGCACATTATAAAGGCTGTATGCATTATTTTAACCACTTGCCAACCACCGTCCGCATATATACTGCGGTAAGGCGGCTCGGCTGCAAAAAACGATGTATCTGTACATTGGTCTGTGCATGTGGTACTGCGGGAGCTCGCCCACGGGACCGGCGTACTCAATATCCCCCGGCCCCCCGCTTTAGCATTAAAGAGAGGAAGAACGGGGATCTGCCTTTGTAAACAAGGTGAATCCTTGTTCGGACAGGGGAGGAGAGAGCGAGATCAGCTGTTCCTAGTTATCAGGAACACGATCTCTCTTCTCCCAGTCAGTCTGTCCCCCTGACAGTTAGAAACACCCCCCAGGGAACACAGTTAACCTCTTCCCTGCCAGTGACATTTATACAGTGATCAGTGCATTTTTATAGCAGTGATCACTGTATTGGTGTCACTGGTCCCCAAAAAGTGTCACTTAGGTTCAGATTTGGCCACCGCAATGTCGCAGTCCCGCTAGATCACCACCATTACCAGTAAAAACAATAAAAAGTCCCTAAATCTTTCCCCTATTTTGTAGATGCTATAATTTTTGCACAAACCAATCCATATACATATGTAGAAGAATACATATTGGCCTAAACTGAAGAATAAATTTGTTTTTTTTTTCAATTTTTTTGGGATAGCAGAAAGTAAAAGAAATTTTTTTTTAATTATGTTTTTTTGTTTATAGCGCAACAGATAAAAAACACAGAGGTGATAAAATACCACCAAAAGAAAGCTCTATTTGTGGCAATAAAAGGACATCAATTTTGTTTGGGTACAACGCCGCAATGTCGCAGTCCCGCTAGATCACCACCATTACCAGTAAAAACAATAAAAAGTCCCTAAATCTTTCCCCTATTTTGTAGATGCTATAATTTTTGCACAAAATAATACATATTGGCCTAAACTGAAGAATAAATTTGTTTTTTTTCAATTTTTTTGGATAGCAGAAAGTAAAATTAATTTTTTTTAATTATGTTTTTTTGTTTATAGCGCAACAGATAAAAAACACAGAGGTGATAAAATACCACCAAAAGAAAGCTCTATTTGTGGCAATAAAAGGACATCAATTTTGTTTGGGTACAACGCCGCAATGTCGCAGTCCCGCTAGATCACCACCATTACCAGTAAAAACAATAAAAAGTCCCTAAATCTTTCCCCTATTTTGTAGATGCTATAATTTTTGCACAAAATAATACATATTGGCCTAAACTGAAGAATAAATTTGTTTTTTTTCAATTTTTTTGGATAGCAGAAAGTAAAATTAATTTTTTTTAATTATGTTTTTTTGTTTATAGCGCAACAGATAAAAAACACAGAGGTGATAAAATACCACCAAAAGAAAGCTCTATTTGTGGCAATAAAAGGACATCAATTTTGTTTGGGTACAACGCCGCAATGTCGCAGTCCCGCTAGATCACCACCATTACCAGTAAAAACAATAAAAAGTCCCTAAATCTTTCCCCTATTTTGTAGATGCTATAATTTTTGCACAAAATAATACATATTGGCCTAAACTGAAGAATAAATTTGTTTTTTTTCAATTTTTTTGGATAGCAGAAAGTAAAATTAATTTTTTTTAATTATGTTTTTTTGTTTATAGCGCAACAGATAAAAAACACAGAGGTGATAAAATACCACCAAAAGAAAGCTCTATTTGTGGGAATAAAAGGACATCAATTTTGTTTGGGTACAACGTTGCACGACCGCACAATTGTCAGTTAAAGCAACGCAGTGGCAAATAAATGGCCTGGTCATTAAGGGGGTAAATCCTTCCGGGCTGAAGTGGTTAACAAAGCACAGTAATATGTTACCATGTTGTGGTGCAGGCAGGTGATTTGGGGTGCCATTAAGACTTAATGCCATCACACACAATGATTCGAATCGACAATGTGAACCCAGCAAGTACAGAAAATAACTTGTAGACATGTGCACTGCCAAAAATTTGTGTTAGTTTCTTTTGTTTTTTGTTTATTTTTGGGTCATTCGTTTTATGTTCAAAATTCGTTATTTATAATAAATTGGTAACTTCATCAATTCAAATTTCGAAATTTGAAAATCCAAAAATAAGAACAAAAGAACGAAAATCCAAAAATCTGAAATAACTATTACTAACCATTAAATTATAGGTATTGGAATTTCCTTTCAAATTTGGCTGTTAGTGAATGTAATGAATATGAAGTTATCCGAAGTTCCGGAAAAATTTGTTAAACGGGTTTTTCGTTAATTTGAATATTTCCGCATTAACTAATTTGACGAATTTAGTTGAAAAACTCATTTGGAACGAAACAAGTTGCACATGTCTAATAACTTGTTGATCTGTCAGAAACCCAGTGAACGCCTAGTATCCTGTAAATTGCCTCCGTTACAGGCTGCACTCTCCTCTCATCTGCCAGGTGCAGGACCTGGTTATCCATGGTCATGAAGCTCTAAACATGTAACACTCCACTCGGGTCCCTCTTTGCTGCTTCTGGCCCCTCCCTCCTATCGAGTGCCCCCACAGGCAGCAGCTTCCTATGGGTCACCTGAGCCAAAACTCCGTGTGTTTATTCAGACACAGGGCCCCACCCCCTCTCTTCCCTAACTGGCTGATTGACAGCCGCGGGAGCATAGAATGCATATAAACCTTCTGCCTTTACAACTCCTTTAATGTTATCGAAAACATAGTGATGCATCAACAATCAGCTCTGTGCAGAAAGCATCCTAATGCATTTTGGGAGTGAGCGTTACCTTCAGATTCATTATGGAAAATTTGTGCACCTTAGGTTTCCACCCATTCTGGGAGAAAAAAATGCCGGGCTTACGATCTCTTTCCTATAAATCGTATTGTCTGTGCAGAAAGCATCCTAATGCATTTCACTCCCAAAGGAGCTTATTCATAGAGTCTATGTATAATGATCTCTATGATAAAGCTCCTTTTGGGAGTGAGCGTTACATTCAGATTCATTATGGAAAATTTACGCACCTTAGATTGCCACCCATTCTGGGGAAAAAAAAATGCCGGGCTTACGATCTCTTTCCTATAAATCGTATTGGAAACAAATCTCATTTTTACCAGCAAGATCATTAAAAGAACGACCAGGTGACAGCCTTAGGGAGTCGAGAGTGCGTCTTCATATGACAAAGCATATCATATGATGAAAAGATGTTGCAGGGGGCGTGGCTATGAGCATTGTTACTGCTAATTAAGCACTTCCCACCCACCATATTGTAAAAATGACGGCCGGAAAGCGTTTTCATTATCCTGACTGGGATTCATACGACGTCCTGCAGGATCTGCAAGCCATCGGGGGGGCGCACAGCAAGAGCCAATCGTCTGCTCTCCTGACCGGGTTGGGGGGGGGGGGGTGTCTGCGCTCATAATCAGCGCATTGATTATCAGGGCAAACCCATCGAGCATGCCCACTTCAGACTCTGCCCATCAATGATGCCTGCCAGTGCCACCTATAAATGCCCATCAGTGCTCATCAGTGCTGCATATCAGTGCCTCATCATCAGTGCCAATAAATGCAGCCTCATCAGTGATCAGCGAAGGAGCAAACTTACTTATTTACAAAGTTTTGTAACAGAAACAAAGAAAAACTTTTCTTTTTCAAACTTTTCGGTCTTTTTTTTTTTTTATTTGTAGCTCAAAAAAATCAAAACCCCAGTAGTAATCAAATACCACCAAAAAAAAGCTCTATTTGTGGGGAAAAAGATTTTAGATACAGCATTGCATGACCGCGCAATTGTCATTCTAAATGTGACAGCGCTGAAAGCTGAAAATTGGCCTGGGCAGGAAGAGGGGAAGTACCCTGTATTGAAGTGGTCAATAAGCCTTTAGCTTGTCAATCAGCAGCTGGCTTTTTACCCAGCCTACTGCTTTCTGGTTAGGCTGAATTGACTGTGCTGCTGAATTCCTCCCACTTTTAATTGCAGTGTCTGGGAGGGGAAACAGGCGAGACACAGGTGAAGGTGTATTATTTTTCTGACTCAAGGAAGGTAATTTTTTTTTTTTTTTTTTTTTTTATGAAACTCTTGTGTCACAGAGTAACTGGATTTGGGGCCTGTATAGTCACACAGAAACGTAATCATTAAACGTGATTATTTTTGATAAAAGATAGCCTTTAAATGTTTTCCCTCCCCCACTGAAAAGCAGCCACAAGTAAATCCTTCCCTTCCAACCTGACCACATCCAGCTCTTACTGTGCACACAAGTCCATTTATACCTATGGTTGCTTTGTTATAATAGCAATCCATTCAAGGCAATACGGCCTTGGACATAGGTGTGAATGGGTCAAGCAACGATTGTGTGAAGTTGGAGCTTGAGGATTTTTTTTTTTTTTTGCTTTTTTTCTGCAAAGGCTGTGTGGCAATCAGAAGGGCAATGCTGTGAAGAACGCAGGCTTAGGACTAAAAGATATGTAGGTTGCTGGGGGGAACATTTAATAAGAGAATACGTTGTCCTTTAAAGTGCATGTCTAGTCAGATTTTTTTATTTTAGTTTTTGGAAGGAGTGGGTAAAAATTAGAACTCTTATGAAGTTTTTTTTATTGTTATTTGTATATCTGCTAAGGAGATTCACTCAATTTATTGTGGTGACCATGAGGTGATTAGGCCTTTACATACAATGCAGCGTGATTCTCCCCCCCCATGTGTATTGCACACAACAGACAGGCTAAAGCCTAGTACACACGATGAGATTATTAACGAATGATCGTCCATTTATTTTGTTTTTGTTTTTTAAAGCAAATTTCTAATTGGAAAACTAATAGGTTACTGAAGTACGAAAATTCTTGTATTCCAGAATAAAAATTAGGAAGTGATGTAATGTATTTTTGGATGAAAACTGTACTGATTAAACGAAAATCTTACGAGAAAATTGTTCGTGTACGTCCCTTTTGGAAAATTTCGGACGACAGCTGTGTAAGAACGATCAGATTATTGTATGATTGCTTAGAAAGCAGTATTTTTTGTACGATATTATGATTGTGTGTACAAGGCTTAAATGTAAAAGCATAGTTTCCAAAGGATAAAAGATCTGAAAAGCACCGGGAAAAAAATTGCATTTGAGGCTCATAGGACATTTATCTAAGCAACAGCAGACAGAGTAGACATCGCTAAGGTCCCTTTCACACATGCGGACAGTATGTCCGTATTTGATCCATCCGTTTGCGGATGAAATACGGACACACACGGGATAGCCGCTGACACCCGATATCATCCGTCTCCGCTATGGTCCTATTCTGCAGACGGAGGAAAATCCTATTTTTCTATCTGTCTGCAGAGCGGATTGGATGAACACAGACAGGCGGTCCGTGTTCATCCAATCCATGGGCATCCGCAGAACTTTTTCCAAGGGGGGGCATCATTTTAAGGCCACTCATGCTCCGCCCCTTTTCGACAATCTCATGAAAATCTTTCCACTGGTAATACATATGTGTTATATAACAGATAATTCATCTTCACTTTGTATTGGAAGTTACTCAAGCGGCTGTGTTCCATGCCCATATAGCCTAGAGAATGTACATCTTTTTACATTGCAATACATCTGTTGTGGCCATATTTTGATCTCATACTGTCACTGTATAGGCTGTTTTCATCAAGATAAAAATATGGCAAAAACCGATGTATTGCAATGTAAAAAGATGTACATTCTCTAGACTATATGGGCATGGTACCCAGCCACCTGAGTAACCTTGTGGACACCCATGCTTTCAAAAACCAGCCCTGGAAAAAATTTCATACCAGCCTCACAGCATTATTATACCAGCCCAACAGCATAACGTCATTATTTTCTTGTTCATGAAAGGGAAAACCATACATTTTACCAGTTAATAGTGGTAAGTGATCAATCATCAAGGGGGACCCCAGGAACTCAGAATGTGGGGGGGGACCACCTTCTGCAGAAAGAATACTCGAAGGTAAGGGGGGTGGGTTACTAATATAAGGAGGAAACCCTTTATATCAGTGCCCCTTACATTATCGTATTCACTCCCCCCTTACATCAGTGACACCCCCCCGACTGGCCTGGCGGTGCTTTCACTGACCTCCTCTCAGGTGCACTGTGCAGGGCTCAGTCGGCTCCAGCTTGGTGGGTCTGGTTTTATCCTATAGTCTCCTGTCCACAGTCCACACAAGTCTGACTTTTCCCATGACCCCCATCCCAGCGGCGCTCCCACTCTTGACTCCTCTCCAGACTCCCTCAGAGACTGCAGACATGCTACAGGAGATGGACTGAGACTGCAGACTTGATGCAAGAGCTCAATGCAGCCTCACCAGTGCCCACCAAATGCAACCTCACTGTGCCCACCAAATGCAGCCTCACTGTGCCCACCAAATGCAGCCTCACTGTGCCCATCATTGCAGCCCCTCTTGTGCCCCATGTCCCAGTCTGCAGTCCCTGTCTGTGGGAAGGTGTGTTGTTGATGCTTGGTACGGTACCTTGCATGCCAGCAGGATATCCATGATGGGCAGCAGCAGGCAGGGTCTGTTCTCATTTTGGATGGGGACAGTGCTCCTTCCAGAGGATCTGTCTGCTGTGAGATGGAGTGGTCCCTGGCCACCTGCACCTTCAGCCATCCTCATTTTCCGACCCCAGTCAGCCTGTCCTCTGGTCCCGGGGAAGTGGAGAGCACTGGGTGGGAGTTGGAGAGAAGGGGGAGCGTACTAGAGAGTAGAGAGTACTGGCGGGGTTGGAGAACACATGGGTGGGGGCAAAGAGCGAGGGGGAGTGGAGATCACAGGGGTGGGGAGCAGAGAGCGCTGGGGGGCCAATAAGAACAGGGGTAGAGAGCCCGGTAGGCTGAGAGCACTGGGGGGGCTAAGAGTGTGGGGCGGTGAAGAGCACTGGGAGGGCAGAAAAACAGGGGTGGAGAGCATGGGGGCTGGAGAGTACTGGGGGGGTACAAAGAGCAGGGGGGAGTGGAGAGCACCAGTGGGGGCCAGAAAGAACAGGGGTGGAAAGCACTGGGGACTGGAGAGCACTATGGGGGGGGGGGGGGTGGAGAGCACTGGTAGGGTTGGAGAGCACATGGGTGGGGGCAAAATGCAGGGGTGGAGAGCACGGAGGTTAGAGAGCACGGGGGGGGGGGGCTGGAGAGCACTGGGGTGGGGGCTGGAGAGTGATGGGGAGAGCTGAAGAGCACTGGGGGGGGAAGAACAGGGGGAGAGCAGTGGCAGGGAGTGGAGAGCACAGGGGGGGGAGAAAGAACAGGCGGGGGAGAGCACTGGGGGGGTGAAAGAACAGGCGGGGGAGAGCACTGGGGGGGAGAAAGAACAGGCGGGGAGAGCACTGGGGGGGAGAACAGGGGGGAGAGCACTGGAGGGAGTGGAGAGCACTGGGGGGAGCACAGGCGGGGGAGAGCACTGGGGGGGAGAACAGGGGGGAGAGCACTGGAGGGGGTGGAGAGCAATGGGGGTAGAAAAGGGGGGGAGAGCACTGGGGAGGAGAACAGTGGGAGAGCGCAGAGGGGAGAGGACTGGGGGGGAGTGGAAAACACTGGGGGGGAACAGGGGGGAGCACTACCGGGGGAACGGGGGAGAGCACTGGGATGGTGGCTAGAGAAGGATGGGGAGAGCTGGAGAGCAGGGGGGCAGGAGCGTGTGGTGGTGGAGGAGAGCACGGGGGGGCAGGAGAGTGTGGTGCGGTGAAGAGCACTGGGGGAGCAGAAAAACAGGGGTGGAGAGCACGGGGGCTGGAGAGTACTGGGGGGGTACAAAGAGCAGGGGGGAGTGGAGAGCACCAGTGGGGGCAAGAAAGAACAGGGGTGGAAAGCACTGGGGACTGGAGAGCACTGGTAGGGTTGGAGAGCACATGGGTGGGGGCAGAATGCAGGGGGAGTGGAGAGTACAGGGGTGGGGAGTGGACAGTGCTGGGGGAGCCAAAAATAACAGGGGTGGAGAGCACTGGGGGGGGCTGGAGAGCACCAGGGGGGGCAGAAAGAACAGGGGGTGGGGAGAATGGGGGGGCTGGAGAGCACTGGGGTGGGGGCTGGAGAGTGATGGGGAGAGCTGAAGAGCACTGGGGGGGGGGAAGCACTGGGGGAGTGGAAAGAAGAGGGGGGGAAGAACAGGGGGAGAGCACTGGAGGGCGTGGAGAGCACTGGGGGGGGAGAACAGGGGGGAGAGCACTGAGGAGAGAGGACTGGGGGGGGGCGGAGAGTGCTGTGGGGGGGACAGGGGGAAGGGGGGAGCACTGGGGGAAGTGGAGCACTGGGCGGGGGGGAACAGGGGGGTGAGCACTGGGGGGACAGGGGGGAGCACTGGGATGGTGGCTAGAGAAGGATGGGGAGAGCTGGAGAGTTGGGGGGGGGCAGCAAGAACAGGGGAGGAGAAAACTGTGAGGGGGGCAGGAGAGTGTGGTGGAGGAGAGAGGGGGGAGGCAGGAGAGTGTGGTGGTGGAGGAGAGAGGGGGGAGGCAGGAGAGTGTGGTGGTGGAGGAGAGCACTGGGGGGGGGGGCAGGAGAGAGTGGTGGTGGAGGAGAGTACTGGGGGGGCAGGAGAGTGTGGTGGTGGAGGAGAGCACTGGGGGGGCAGGAGAGTGTGGTGGTGGAGGAGAGCACTGGGGGGGCAGGAGAGTGTGGTGGTGGAGGAGAGCACTGGGGGGGGCAGGAGAGTGTGGTGGGGAGGAGAGCACTGGGGGGGGGGGGGGCAGGGAGCACAAGGTGAACTGGGGACAGTAAAATAAGTTGGATACCCCCCCGATCCTCCTATCCAGGTACTGTGGCACATAGGGCGTGCTGTACCTGCAGCATCTCCTTCTCTTGATCATAGTGCTGGATGGCTCTGTGTACTGCGGCCGCTCTGTAACATGCCCCCCCCCCCCCCCCAGACCGGGTCATGTGATAGGCGAAACGTTGATTCTCTTTACTATCACATGAGCCGGTCTGAGGGGGCGGGGCCATGTTACAGAGCGGCCGCAGTAAACAGAGCCAGCCAGTGCTCTGATCCATAGGAGTCGGAGAGGGCAGAGGATGCAGCCGCCAGCGGACAAAAAAAGGAAAAAAAAAGTGAACAAAAGGCAGCACTGCTACGGCAGACACCTTGGGGATTCCAGGGGGGGGGGGGCACTTGACCCCCCTTGCCCCCTGCTGCGGACGCCCATGATCCGATCCCCCAGAGACCAGAGCGGAGAGCTGATAGGGTGGTCCCTGCACAGTGTGCAGGGACTACCCTGTCATCCGCCGGCTCAGCGGGGATAAACAGAGCGATCCCTGCTGAGCAAGCGGATCATCACGGGGCAGATCATTACGGATCCATCCTGTGTGAAAGGGGCCTAAGGCGGGTTACATACAGTCTACCTGCCTATCCCCAAAAATATCAAATTGATATACTGTATATACTTTTAAAAACAAATACACTAAAATTGTTACTAGAGGACACAAACCTAACATAATATACAGAATTCCTGCTAAATCTTAAAGACAAAACTGTATTTAGGTATTAAAGCTCTCTGTGTAATTGAGGTCTTGGGGCTCATTCACATAGATGATGTAGCCTGTACAGTGTGAATCTGTGTTGTGTGTTTTTTTTCTTTTTTTTTTTTATGTGGCTATTGTTGGGTGCAGGCAGGTTATGTTGTGCTACAGGGACACAGCAGCTGTATGAACACAGCCACAGGTCAGAATTTGACAGGTGTATAGCCCAATACACACAGTGTGCATTCGAGGCCACTCACCCACACTTATCAAATCAGGACATGTGGCTGTGTTCATACAGCCACTGCATCCTCAGAGTAATAGACCAATCCAGCCACAGAAACAAACCACTCATTCACACTATCTGCCAGAGAACGCATGTGAATGAGCCACTATTTATTTTTACAATTACTTTTAAAATGTATTATCTGTTACCTTTTTAAAAAGTAATAAATTAAGCAATTTTAATTCATGTATTTTTTAAATAAATTTTCCTTTTTTTTTTGCTAATTTTTGTTATTTATTAAATTATTTATTGGGGGGGTCTTGGGTAAATTATCAGGGGTCTAAACAGACCCCTGACAACTAACCTTTGAGAGCAGAATTGAAGACCGCTTCAACAATCCCTTTCTCTGTAGCCTCAGCTGCCCTGAAGATTAATGAACAGGAACGATTGGTATGCAGTATCCTTTCAGAAAACGAAAGTCATTTACCGACCCCCCTTCATCTCATTGTGTACCCACAGCAGAAAAGCTTTAAACACTGGGGTGGCAGCGTGGGTACACATGTGGGGAATATGATATGAGCCTGCTGTGGACAGGGGGTTCAATTACAGGAACGATGCCCTGTGTCTTCAGACCTCCAGAAGCTGAAAGTCAGCAGGAGGGAGAAACCAGCTTATAGCTGCTGCAGAGCGTTGCACAGGGCATCATTCCTGTAATTGCCACAGTACTGATTCCCCCTGCTTTCCAGCCCCCCCCCCCCCCATGTGTCTGTTCCCCCTACAGGACGACAGGTGGTACCCCCCTTAACAAGGGCCCTGCACATACAGTAACGGAAGTTTTTTTTAATTTTTTTTATGACGACACCCTTAATGCCTATTTTTCTAACTCTAAAGTTCCAGATGACAATGTTTTACAGTCCAACAACCAACATATTATTGAACATAATTAAAATTACAATTTGATAGACACCAAATATGATACAAGTTGGATGCACAGCTCGATTAGATGTGTTCCATTCTCTTACTGGACAGTGTAGCATAGACTGTGTGTTTGGCTTCTTCTCACACATAAGTGTATATTTGTCCAAACCATTCCTTAGATTGTTTTTGACTATTTACAACAAGAAATAAAGATGCTTTCCAGACTTGAAGTACTGTTTATGGTGCAGCTAGAGGTTTAAGACATCCTGCTTTGCGTGTAACTTGGGGCTGTTTTCTGTCAATGGAACTGGACTTTTTTTTTTTTTTTTCTTTTTGTCTAATATGTCACCTAATATGTGTGTGTATTAAATGTGTCACCTCTCCACCACATGCATGAGATTTAAATCCGACCATTGTTGTTGAATTGCAAATCTTGGAGAAATTAGGGTGGCACTGTTCCATACGACTTCCCCATTTTCCCCTTTTAGCTTAGGGTGCGTCATACCTCATTATCGTCACGCTATTTAAAAGAAAACAAATCAGTTTTAAATGTGCAGCAATAAATGCGTAATGGCAGCCCTGGACCTTAGACCATTAAAAAAAAAAAAAAAAGACAGCAATAAAACCACCATATTAAAGTACTAAAATAATCTCTATAAAAAAGCGTGCAAATAGGAGAATAATGCCAACCAACAAAGAAATAAAGGTAAGCAGTGGAAGGAGGTGGGCTGTGATTTAAACTTCTGACCCTGAAAGCTGAATGAGGAAAATAAAGTCATAAATCTTGTTCTTGCACACACAGGTGCCTTTAATTTACAAGAATCATTCATATTAATGATAAAGAAGAATGAAGCCTGCCGCATGGAAGTATGGACAGAGGATGAAAGCAGGAGGTATTACACTTGCGCTACCCTCTGTAAGCTCAATTCACATACAGCATAGATCACAGATAGGTAGGTGACATGGAACCAAAGAAAACACATGGGGGAGATTTACTAAAATTGGTGCAGCTGTGTATAGTAACCAATCAGCTTCTAGGTTTTATTGCCAAAGACTAATTGAACAAGTTGAAGCTAGTTGGTAAATATGCACAACTGCAGCAGAGTCAGGATGCACCAATTTTAGTAAATATCCCCCACAATGACTGGGAAAGGTAGTACTGAACTAAAATAGCTTTTTTTTCTACATGCAGGACAGCTTCCCTTGCACAGCAGAAACCAAGCTCTTTTTTTTTTTTTTTTTTTTTTTAGAGCATACTCATACCTCTGACATGCATGCATACATACAGAGATATAAGTTTTTTGTTAATGTCTGACAATGTTACTTAGTTACAATTATCAGGTCTAAAGCAAGTCAAACTTCAAAGATGCAGTGGGAACTTAAAGGGGTTGTAAAGTTAGCAGCTTGTTTTGCACAGAGTGGCCCCGAACCTGGTCTTCTGGGGTCCCTTGGCGGCTGTCTCGGCTTCCCCCCGCAAGTACTTCTCACGTTCATGCGAGCTCCCTCGCATGGTGAGAAGCACTTGCGGGTGTGCTCCGATGATACAGCTATAGCCGCTCGCTGTATCACTCAGCCGCACGTCATTGGATGCGATTGACAGCAGCGCGAGCCAATGGCTGCGCTGCTTTCAATCCATCCACTCTAGCCAATCAGCGGCCAGGCTGAGCGGCAAAGAGGATGTCGGAGGCGAGCGCGGGACTTTCGAGGGGTCAGGTAAGTAAAATGTGGGGGCTGGGGGAGCCGACACTGGCAGATGTTTTTTCACCTTAATGCATAGAATGCATTAAGGTGAAAAAATATTTACCTTTACAACCCCTTTAAAATACTGTGCATTATGTAACCTTTTCTGTCAAACAGCGCAATATATTAAAAAGGCTGAGCACATGTTGAGGGACTTGCCATATACATTGGCACTTTCATGTCAACACAAATATTAGACAGTGTATGATACAATACTGCCACCAAGTGGCCAGCATTACAATTTTTACTGGGCTTACCTAGAAAACAGAAAATCAAGCCCCATTTTATTTTACTTTGAATGCCCTATGATAATAGCTACATATAAACCCTTCAACAGATATTCTCAGTTTTTGTATATATTTTTTAAAACTTTCAATATGATAGTAGCTAAAAAATAAATAAAATTTCAGAAGTCCAGTCAAATTCTTCAGATTTTGGGATTGGGAGTCTAATGCGTGACAGGATCAAAACAATCCCCATTTAAAAAAAATAAAAAGTCATGAAAATCTTTGTATAACACTATCAGCTCTGCATAACCCCCTCATCATCCCAGCACTTCTTATGCTATAGGAAACCTATATTGAAGAAAAAAAAAATAAAAATTGTAGTCTGCGATTGCTATCCTTATGAAAATGCTAGTTACCTGGCTTTCTTCGGCGTCAGTACATTGGAATAACTGACCCAGAGAATGCACATAGGAAATGTGAACTCCTGATGAGCAAACGTACTCAATGTACTGAAGTTGTATGACAACCAACCTTACATTTCTCTCCATCCACACATAGGGTTGCCACTTTTTCTTCAAGTCAAACCCGAAGACTTTAGCGGCGCACATATTTTTTTTTGTAGTATAAACTATATATATTGCTATTAAATAACATTTCTAATCATATGAAGTTAATAACAATAGTCCCCTTTTACATCTGAACTTGCAGAGTTCCTTTTCACTGTAAGGGGGGACTCGGCTGACTCTGAAGTAAGGGAGAACTCTGGGGACTCTGACATAAGGGATGGTCTGGGAACCCTGATTTAAGAGGAACAGTGAGAACTGTGATGTACGGAGAGGACTCTGATGTAAGGTGGAACACTGTGGCCTCTGGTGTAAAGGGGAACTCTGATGTAAGGGGTGCTCTTGAGAGCCCTGATTTACCTTAGTGTACTCACTCTGAGGCAGGAGAGACTTGAAATCACAGATGGGGATGGATGGTGAGCTCACGCACCCCTTGGCAGTCAGTACCTCTCATCCAGATGTATCTGAGGCTGCTGGACTTCAAACTTGTGACCCCCATGTTCCTTTTCTGAGGCACAGCGCCAAGGATCGAAGTGTGAGCAGACACGGGGGGGGGTTAGAGGTGCAGAGCCCTCTCTCGTCTGTATGTGGGGTGGGGGGAAATCATTATTATTGCTGTGCCACGTTAAGGAGGGAGACATTAGTCCTTATGGTTGGGCTTGTTGTATTTGTAACAATTGTAATGACACCAGATCACAGCGGGGTCTTTGCCAAGAGGGGACATGTTTCAACTACTACTTCCCCTTATGTGAAAACTGTTATAGGCAGCCATTACAACGCCTGACAATGCCAGTTTTCTGGCTATCACGTTGACCATCTGATAGAGATTATATATATATATATATATATATATATATAGCTGTACCTTCACGCTTTTGCGCTCTCATTTTTACTGCCTGAAAACTCCCCTATATGTTAGTCAATGTAACCATGCACACTATGGCTTTTTCAGGAGTTTACAGGCGTATGCTCTTACAGGCAGAAAAACCCCCCACCAAACATTTTTGGGAGGATCTTTCAAGCAGAAAAGATGCCCAAAAACCTGAAAAAGCTCAAAAACACAAAAAATAAAATAGGAAAACTGAGCTGCGGGGAGGGTTTGTGAAAAAAACAAAAAACGCTTATGCTCTAAAAAGCTCAATAAAAACATGCAAAAGAGCACAAACTTCTTCAAGCTGAAATAAAACCTCAAATGCCTGTAAAAGCAGCGATTTTGTTTGAGTTGCAGTGTGCATGAGCTCTAAAAAGCAAAAGAATAAGCATACATTAACTGCTCTGGGCTAAATTTCCAATTTTGCTATACTGCTACGGTCACAAATCCACATTCATTGTTACAGTCCAAACTTTTCACTTAAAAAGATGCAGCTGACATGACACTTTCTTCTCAAGTGGTATTTGAGTACAGTTAGGTTGTTCTTTGAAGCGGGGTTCCGTTACTGCCGGGCTGGAATCCAGAGCGAGGCTTGGAACGCACAGCAGCTCAGGCGGAGCTACACACTTCTGGTGCAATACCTTTCCTTGTCATTTTAAAATCATTTATATAAATGAATACTACACTATGAAATCATTTATCCTGTCTCCCGTTGGGTCACTTTTTGTATGACCACTACATATAACCGGAGGACCAAATTGAAGCTTTACACCAAGGGAACACCAGCCTTTGATGGCACAAACGCTTTTTGACCTACCTGTAAAAAGGGTCAAACAGCTCTGGTGAGTGTACATCCACATTTTGGGCACAAGCGGTGAAGATTTAAGGAACCTAACATTGGCGATACATTGGTGTTTGGATTTGGCACATTGGACTTAATGCGAAAAAAAATAATATATATATATATATATATATATATATATATTTTTTATTTAAATGTTTTTGGCTATATGATTTATATTTGATACTTTGGACATTATTTACTTGTATATATGTGAGCGCCACTTTTCTAGCACATTTAATATGTTCCCAAGCTCAGTCAAATGCTAGTCACCGAATACCCCAGTTGCACAAATAATGTTGTGAACATTTATTGCCCTCTACTGACCAGACTGCGGCACTACAACAACACTCTGCAGTTGTTGAGAAGTGCAGCAGCTTCTCTTGGTTTTTAACAGTTCTGAAAAAGAATGAAAAACCTTTTTTCTTAGGAGCAGAAGGAACCTCTGTGGCATTTCTCCCTAGTATACTGATGTGTCATAAAACTAGCGCTGTGGAAGATGTGGCTATAGTGGTGCTTTGCCTGCTTGTGAATCCTGTACAAGCAGCAAGAGATCATCTTACAGTTTACCAGTCCTTCAATTTAGTACCTGCATCAGTTTTCCCTTTTCAGGCCTTTTGCACTCTGCTTTAACCAGGTTATCCTGCAAATAAATACATTTCATGTCTTTGGGTAGCTATGCTCATGCCTCTACTGTATCTATGGAGAGAGCCATGAATGCCACCCAGCCTGGCTTTCAAACATACCTTTGCTCATCTCTAGTACATGAGGGGGCGATTGAGAATTAGTAGCTCACACATTAGTTTTTCCTCCAAAGTCTTCTTACAGAAAGTGACAAGGACACTACATTTCTGCCAAGATCAACCAGTATTTTGTATACTTGCTTATATCTTTGTAGCTTAAAAAGGTGCAAAAGCAGCCAACACATCTAAGGACTGGTAAATTGCATTACATTAGACTTTTGTTCTTAGGTTTAATTATCCCTGAAATGTGTGCAAAATTAATGGGGAAAAAATTTATTAAAACTGGAGCAACTTTGCATCATCGGTTTATTTTTACAGTTAGTTCAGGTAAACTTTAAAAATTAAAAGGTAGAAGCTGATTGGTTACCATGTACAGTAGTTCCAGTTTTTGGGTGCTCCAGCCTTAATAAATTCCCCTTACAGTGTGTAGACAGTTTGGTTTTGTGAACTATGCAAAAAAGGGAAAAACTATGCAAACCACAAAAGTGATGTTTGAGCCTAGGTTCACATTGATGCGATTTGGCATGTCAAATCGGGCGGCTATTGCCGGCAATGGGACCTCCTGAATTGATGTGACACCAATTTCGCAGGGCGGCACTGATTTCCAAAAGTAGTTTCTGTACTATTTTTGGTGACTTTGGGTGCGATTCCAATAGACATCCGTGCAGGGACCCACACAGATGTCTCTGAAATTGCCTGCGAAGTCCGACTAACACGCGTGTATGAAATTGTGCGAGTTCAGCTAAACTTGCACGGTTTCAATCCCGCAGCAGTGTGAACCTAGGCTTAAGGATATTTTCAGATTTCTAGCGGTAGCAAACCCCTTCCATCAACTTTCTTTTAAATTAATAATTCTAAGCAATTGTATTGTGTGCCCAACTTCATACCTGCTTGCTTTTGGTGTAATCACTCATTTTGTTTGCATTTGAAATGATGTCACCGGCGCATGCACCGTTCGCCCTTTAATGGCAAGCTCTTTGTGCTGGAAAAATGCTGTGTGCATGATGGGGTTGCATAATTTTCTTAGTTCGGCATCAGCCCCGACATCTCGCAATACTACTCCCCCCCCCCCCCCTCTTCTCAGGTAAGATAGCAGCAGGATCGGTGTTACACGAGCTCCTATTGGCTAAAGAAAGTTGCCATGGTAAAAACGTGGGGATCGAGGCTCGACTTGGGGATCTACTGCACACACAGTGAGGGCGGAAATAAAATACTATTCAGACACGGAAGACAGGAGGTAGAATGGCGGTGGCTGCAAGCAGGAGCTTGTCCAAAAAATGTTTTGGTTTCAAGTAAGAACCATCTATTACAACCACTTTAATAGAATAATTTGTTTACAATCCAAAATATGTTTTTTTTTTTTTTTTAATTAGATGAAGTCATTTTTTTCTAACTTGCCACCTGAAATAAATGCTATTTTTTTTTATCTGCAAGCAAAAAATCCTTGGTGCTGCCTCGGTTAATATACTGAATTGTGGATTTCTCCTCCTTTGGCACCTGGTGGAAGAGACAGTCAGAGCACAAAGCATATAATTGGTGTGCAATTCTCATTTTGAAAAAATATGCAAATACCATTGAAGAATTCCTGCAAAGAACAAAGTGCTGGAATATAAAAAAATAAAAAATAAAACTACAGTACATCTTTCACTGTAGTTTTCACCTACATGTGCAGTACTTGGTGCCATCTAGTGGTAAAACGTGTAACTACAGACCAAACCAAGATGTATTTCTTCTCATTTTGTTTAGAAGAGTCCTGATAGGAATGAGTTTTGTTTTCTACAAATTTGAGACAGATATTATTCTTACAACATTTTCCCAAACCTGGGTGAAATAATCTGGGGTTACCCTTAATCACATTAATTCATCTGAAAGTTAACATTTAATTTTAGGGCAGAGTAGTTTATTTATGAAAGCTGGCAAAATAACAGGTTTATTGTTTATATATAAAAACGTAATCTGGTTGATTATGTAAACAACACAGCTCTGCTTTTGCTTCACTTTCCCTAAATTCAAGATCTCCCACTAGTTTTTCTTTTTTATCCAGTAGATCTGTCACAGAAGGCATTTGTCCAGGTAGTTTCACATCATTTTTTTCTCAACACTGTCCCAAGTGTCACAAGCATTAAGAAATGTTAGCAAACCTTAAACATTCACTGTAAAATTTAAACACATGAACGCATTTTCAGATGTCATCCAAATATTACAGATGTAATTGTTTTTGAAATATGCAGGGAACATTCAGCTTGCATCCTAAAACATTTGCAAGGATATGTACAATTGTCTTGTTGCTATAGAAACATCAGCTGGTCTTTTGCATTAGTTTTCAGAGCTCACAGTACATTGTATGGACAAACCTTAGCTATTGACTCCATGAATTTAAAAAGGGATCAAGTGGAACATTAAACAGCATTTGTTGCTCATGTATTGCGGGGCACTGTAAGTCTTCCACCTTTGGGTTATACTGTACTGGACACTAGCAAAAAAAAAGAAAAAAAAAAAAGAAAAAAAAAAAGCGTACCTCTTTTTTTTTTTTTGCTAGTGACAGGAAAAGGAACATTAATAATCATCTTTTATGGAAAACATTTTTTGCTAGTGTCCTTTTTCTTACTCAAGATTGATTTTTCTTTTCTAAAGTGAGACTTCTCTATATTGTTGCTGAAGCTGGTCTCCGAATGGCAGCCATCTAGCCCAGCAGTCTTTAACCTGGCTTTTGAAGTGCTGAGTCCTGACCCCGCAAGACTGGATGTTGCCGAGATAGCATGGAAGGGATTTTTCTGCATATGGTACAGGCATTGCTCCAGCATTCTGAAGATTCACTTTCTGTGTAGGCCGGTTGTGCTGGGCACCAGAATCTCATTTACTTTAGGTACTGGATGACTTTTTAAATTCCTCATTCCTGATGATTTCCACTGAAGGGAGGGTTAACATTGTGGGACTGAGCCCTGTCTTCATCTACTGGGTAAAAGGTTCCTGCACTACTCTGGTCCAACTTTTATCCTGCTTCAGCCCATTTAATATAATTGAAGTTGGATCAAAGTCAGATCATAGTCTTAACTGATCCGACTTTGGCATGTCAAGGACTTGTGCTCTGAGAATCTTGAAGGAGAACTCCATGCCAAAAAACAAAAACGCAGCATGGGGTCCCCCCCCCCCCAAATCCATACCAGAGCCCTATTGGAGCACACAGACTAGCAGGTCAGGAAAGGAGGTGGGGACGAGCAAGCACTCCCCTGAACCATACCAGACCGCATGACCTCAACATGGGGGGGGCGGCAGGTGCTTTGCCCCCCCCCCCCCACAGCACCTTGTCGCCATGTTGATAAGGACAAGGGCCTCTTCCCCCAGAGCTGATTTAATAAAATTATTTTGTCAAAAACCTGTGTGCCATTTTTATTTTTGACCCCCTTTTTTTTTATAGGTGAATGGGTACCCTATACCCATTCACATAGGGTGGTGGGTCGGGATCTGGGGGCCCCTTGGGGATGCCCACAGACCCAGACAACCACCGGCCAGGGTTGTCGGGAAAGGCCCTTGAACTCAACATGGGGATAAGGTGCTTTGGGGGGGGGGCAGGGCAAATCCATACAAGGCCGAAGGGCCTGGTATGCTATTGGAGGGGGAACCTTGTGTGTTTTATTTTTTATTTTTATTTAATTTGGTGTGGAGTTTCCCCTAAAGAGTGATACCAGACACAACGTGCCTGTTATTGTCAGGATTAAACTCGGATATTCGTTCATTGAAGTCAGTTGGATGTCGGACTTCAAGTGACAAGGAAAAGTCAGATTCACAGTCATACAACTCTCATCCTACTTTGCTCTGCGACATCTGTCCTACATCGGTCCTACTTCCATAAGACGAATAAACGAGATAAGATTTTGCTCCGACTTTGAGATAGTCAATCAAAGCAATCCCAGTGTCAGATAAATTCCTTTTACTGCTGCTAAAAACACATATGTTGGATGTCGCACATTGGATAGTTAGGCCAAGGATCCGACTTTAATGATATTCAGTGGGCTAAAGTAGGACCAGGGTAGTGCAGGAACCTTTTTCAAAGCAGTTAAGCCGACTCTCATAGTAAAAGACTGATTTATACACGTCATGTGACAAGTGCTCCCAAAGTCGGCGTGTATGTCATACACGTGTGAACCCGGCCTCAGGCTCCTTTCACAATTGTGCGACCTGAAAGTCACGCGCTTTTGCCACAATTTTTTGCCCCGACTTAAAGCAATGCCTGTGTAATGTTGAGGTCTAGGGAACTCGAGTCGCCTCACAAGGGCAGGGACTACTTTGAAGTTGCGGTAACTTGAAGTCGCACAGATATGAATGGTACTCAGTGAAAATCATGGAGTACGACTTGTCATGTGACTTTGAAATCCCACGTCACAGGGCAAGTCGCACAAGTGTGAAAGGGTGCTCAGGGTCAAGGAAACCTCTCCTGTCTGCCTACAGTGACTGGTCACCTCAGGCCATCTAACGCTCATCTTCTACCAGCTGTCCAGATTTCATGTGCACCTTGCTTTGTATCCTGAGCCTTTCAATCACATGGTCACAACACATCTGAACCAACGCTTACTGATGGTGCCAAGTCTATTGCATCTTCAGCATCCCCTTTACCTCAAGTCAGATGTGACCATTTCCTCTGCCCTTTTCGACTGAGATTTTTACTATAGCTTCGCAATACTTTATGGCCCAAATCATTTGGTTATTTTCTGACTGACTGCAGAGGCCACAAGTGCATTCCTCTCTCTTTTGCAAGATTTAGCCCGTGTTCACACCAATGTGGCTTTGAAATCACGCTACTTCAGCTTGAGTTCACAGCCACATATCAGTGCAATTTGCACTGCCAATATCATTGCGGCTTGCAACTTCAATTAACAGAAGTCTAGGCAAGTCACAATGAAATCAGTAAAGAGTAGTGTAGGAAACGTTTTCATAATCGCTGTGATATGAATCGCAGCAATATGAACGGTTTTATTCCTGGCAATGGGTTGCGACTTGTCATGCGTTTTGGAACTGTCAAATTGCATGACAAATCGCACTGGAGTGAATGTGGGCTTACCTGTGGCCTTAGCAGTCTCTGATCTATCAGGTGCAGACACTCCATTTAAGTGATGATCTTGCCACGAGAAGTCACAATCTACTGCCATCTAAGTGTTGTACACATCACTAGCACTAGAGGACCAGTTTGCTGCTTTTAACTGTACTTTTTACATTCATGGGTACTTTTAAGCACTTGAAGTTTCAGGACCAGTTTATTCCTGGCTCTGGAAATTCCTTCATTTCCATCTTCTGGAACATCCTGGTCACGGGTACCAGCCAGCTTGTCTGGGTAGAAGTCCTGGCCACCAGTGTTTAGCTCTCCACGTTGTCAAAGGCCAGGTTTCTGCCCTTTTATTAAAGTCATAATTCCTTGCCTGCAAGGAACCCTTTCTGGTTTTGTGTAGGGATATGATAGTGTTAACTCCCAGGATATATATATATATATATATATATATATATATATATATAATTTTTTTTTTTATAGTTTCTTTAATCTCAGCCAGGATGTTGTTCTAGTCCCTCTGTCTGGCTATGTTTCACCAAAAGGAAATTTCTCTTTATTGTCCTGTTTGGGAAGTCAAAATTTCTCCCAACCACTGCTTCCTTTAGGAAGACGGATTCACCTTTTGTAATCCCCTTAGGGATGCTCAGTGTTCTCCTTCCACTATCTCAAATTGGCTCAGGCAGACTATCATTCAAGCTCATAGTCTCAAGGAATAAGTTCCCCCCCTTTACCTGTCAAGGCACACTACTAGATCTGTGACCATTTGTGATTTTTAATATAAAGCAACTATATTCTGAGAATTGCAAGGCTGACACCTGGTTTTGCGCTCACAAGTTCTACCAGATCATGGTTTCTGGCTTTTTTTTTGGTCTGGTTGGGGTTTTTTTGCTGTCCATCTCACACTTTATAGACTTAACTAATAAAGTGGATATATTAAAAATAGGGCTGTTACTGATTAAAATTTTTGTGTTCGATTAATCTATTTTTTTTTTAATCGATTAATCGACTAATTTCGATTAATTATAAACGCACATACAGTTTTTTCAATTTTTTTAAAATTAAACTTAAAGAACAATGTAGAAAGTTAGTTTAACTTATAAAACGTATCTAGTATATCTAGGCATCACTTTAGCCAGTCACGAAGACATACCAGGGTGTTTACATTTTCTGGAAGCAGACAGGATCGCATTTTATTTACGATATACCCTGAAGAACTGAACAGTCTTTCACACGGAACAGATGTTGCCGGTACACAAAGAATTGTCTGCACAAAACTGCTTAGGACAGGAAAACGATGGTTATTAAGTTTCCACCACATGAGCGGATCCTCCGTTTCTGGAATGGGAGCTTCTACTTGGTACCGCGTCAGCTCGGCCTGTACACTGTGTACTGCATCTGATTCGTCAGCTGAGGATTGTGATTCAGAGTCGCTCAGCAACAGAGTAAGTTTTTGTTTCTTCGGCACAGGTACTTTTGTCTCATCATTGCTTTTTCCTTCTAAGTCTGTTGGACGTCCTGCTGGCTGTGTTCTATCGTGGAAGGCCCTGCATGCATTCGACAATGCTGTCCACACTGCTTCGCGTTTCTCTCTTCTTAAACAGGTGAGTTTCTTGTAACGTGGATCTAAAGCCACAGCCATTTGCAATATTGTCAAAGCATCAATGCCTTCAATTCTGTTTGTGAAGTCGTTCAATGTTGCAGTTTTGAATCGTCCAATATAACCTGGATCGTCATCATTAACTATTAACAGTCTACGCAAAAAGGCCTGTAATGGAAGAACGGCAGAACATGTCGCATATTGTTCCCCCCCAACATATTCCGTAGCATCTGCAAGTGAACCTAAGACTGATGTATATTTGGCCATTTTGTCCCAATCTGACTCTGTCAGTTTTGGTCCACTGTAGTTTTTTGGATGATCAATGTGATACTGCATTATGGCATCTTTGACTTCCAGCAATCTGGCTAACATCATGTAGGTACTGTTCCAACGAGTTGCCACATCCTGTTGCAATTTGTGGAACATGACATCTTTCGGCGAAGAGACACTGGAATGGCTGCTCTTCAGTTCAGATGTGTTGGCCGAGCTGTGCTTGAAATGTCCAACTAAGTGTCGACATTTTGCCACAAGAGGTGATGAGTCAGCTGCCTTCAAACCTGCTAATATGCTAAGTTGAAGACAATGTGCGATACATGGTATGTGACTGTAATCCGTTTGTCCGATAGCAGCAACCATGTTTCGTGCATTGTCCGTTATGATACAGCATATTTTATCGGTGATGTTCCATGTTGCAGCAAATTCTTTATAGAAACTGGCAACGTTTTCAGCAGTGTGTCGTTCATCCACAAGTAAGCAACCTAAAGCTACTGATCTCAGTTTCCAGTCGGAATCAATCCAGTGTCCTGTTATACCACAGTATGATTCATTGTTGTTTGAGGTCCAAAAGTCAGTAGCGAGAGCAATACTGTGAATACTTTCTATAGCTTTCTTATGCTGTGTTAGTTTCTCGTTGTACATCTGACCAATTACAGCGTCGATGGTACGGCGAGTGGGTAACTTATAAGTCTGGTTTTGAAGAGCTATACGTAGTACTGTTTGTAGTCCATCATCTTCCACAATTGCTGTTGGACGTCCTGAACTGGCAATCCACTGAGCAATAGCAATTTTCAAGTCCGCAGAAACTTTGTCACTTATAGGCTTGTTTGACTGAGACGACAAGAAATTAGATATTGATGATTGTACTGAAGAACTCTTCTGCCGGTCACTGTTGACAACGTGTTGATACTTAAGTGGATGTTTGTGCTGTAGGTGGTACGTCAGCGATGTATTTGAACCACGAAAAGCAACTTATTGCAGTGAATGCAGTAAACTTTGTTGCCATTGTCTACTTTGCCATCAGCAGTTAGTCTAAAAATGAAATGCTTGCTCAACTTTCCGCTTATATGCTTAACTGCAACGTTGCTTTCATTGCTCGCCATTGTTGTTTACTGTCTAAACATCTATGTAAATTAAAATTTTATATAGAACGCCAAGGATCTCTTTCCGTCACACTGTTAACAGTGGAGGTTTTCAAGTTCTCACAGAACGTTTCCCTTTTTGCCCCCTTCCCTTGATGGAGCCTGATGCATCCTCCTGCTCCACAGATACAAAGGTATCGCAATCCAGTGGGTGCAGTTTGCACGCATTCAGCAGGGTAAGTCTCACTGTCCAGGCTATAAAAACAGAAAGAAATATGCAATCAGTGCAAAAATTAATAAACCCCCCCCCGTATGCAAGCTGAACACTAAGGAATTTCAATTTCCACAAAAAAAAAAGTGCAGCGCAAATTGAATCAGTCCCACATATAAATACATAAACAGAGAGTGATGATAAATAGAATGTCCAAATCGCTGACAATCCCTCCACCTCTGGTTTAACTACTTTCACCTCCCAGCATGGACCCCTGAGCAAACAGGAGGTCATGCAAGCAGAAAAACAGTCGGTTAGCACGGATCAAAGATTTTCTTCACATCTCCTTATTACTCAGCAAGGGGACCGGATCATAAGTACAAATGAAGCAACAGCAGACGCCACGCCGGACGGCACAAATCTACAGCTTATCAGCCAATAGGGCAAAATATACACTGTCCAGGCTGTCCGGTGATGTCACGGACATTAAGGGTGCAACAGATCAAAAAACTCACAGTTTGGATCATTCCTCAGATCAGAGTCACGGATTGGATAATTTTTCGGAACACCACCATATATAGTCCCCACTGTAATATCCACATCTCCCCCCATACTGTAATATCCACATCTCCCCCCATACTGCAATACCCACATCTCCCGCCATACTGCAATATCCACATCTCCCGCCATACTGTAATATCCACATCTCCCGCCATACTGTAATATCCATATCTCCCCCATACTGTACTGTCCACATCTCCCCCATACTGTACTGTCCACATCTCCCCCATACTGTACTGTCCACATCTCCCCCCATACTGTAATGTCCACATCTCCCCCATACTGTAATGTCCACATCTCCGCCATACTGTACTGCCCACATCTCTGCCATACTGTACTGCCCACATCTCTGCCATACTGTACTGCCCACATCTCCGCCATACTGTACTGCCCACATCTCCGCCATACTGTACTGCCCACATCTCTGCCATACTGTACTGCCCACATCTCTGCCATATTGTAATGTCCACATCTCTGCCATACTGTACTGCCCACATCTCCGCCATACTGTACTGCCCACATCTCTGCCATACTGTACTGCCCACATTTCTGCCATATTGTAATGTCCACATCTACCCCATAATTTACTGCCCACATCTCCCCAATACCTTAATATTAACGATTGTCTGCTCTGTCCGGAATAGACAGCAGGCAGACCCATCCATCTTCAGAGTAGACGGAACAAACAGGCGGGCGATGATGACGTCAGCGCGCCACTACTAAGCCGCCGTCGGGTGGACCAAGATGGCCGCGGCTCCGGAGCTAGGCCGAAGCCGCGGCCTTTACTATGGGCGTGACCGCGGAGCTCACTCCGCGGATCGTCCTCGATCAAAATAATTTTGATCGATCAAAGAAATTAACGATTAATCGAACAATTAATCGTTAATTTCCGCAGCCCTAATTAAAAAGAGGTCTAGTCACAGCATACACTTTAATTATTATTTTTGTTTTTAAAGTGACTGTAAAATCAGTAGTTTTTTTATCTTAATGCATTCTATGGGCCAGGAGCGCCAAGAAGAGGATGATCTGTACTGCACATAGCAGGTAAGTATAAATTTTTTTTTTTTTTTAAGGTAAAATCACAATCACTTTAACATCAGCTCTGTAAATAGAAATACAAAGGTCATTTTTGACATTACATTATAAGCTTGCCTGAAAAACCTCCTTTTATGTTGTAAGTGCTATCTGTCTTTCATTTGACCTTCTGGATGCCCTGCATGCTTTGCAGCTTCTCTACTCATTCCTTTTAGTTTTGATTGCTAAAGACTAAATATCCCATAGTACCTTGGTGCCTGCAACAGCACTGATGGCTTCTAAAACTCCTGTTCAGCACAACTGCAGTAACGTTATAGATGGTAAGGCAGGCTCTGTGAAATGGGTGTCAGAGCAGTGCATATTTACAAATAAATGGAAATGTGTCACTGCATTTGAGTTGGTATGTATGTCATATTCTTCATATGTACATTTTCAAAGAAATAATTGACATTTTGACCTTAGATACACACTTAAAAGTGTTTTTTATTCACAAAAATGTAAGAATCTGAAGTTGGTATCATTCTTTCACAATCCTTGTTCCTCAGAGCTCAGGCTAGAGGAGGGTGTAGAAGCACCATCAAGTCTGTTGTGCTGCAGTGCACGAATCATGTATGATAGGAGGAGAGAGCAGAGAGTGTGAGATGAACTCATCATTCTGCCACTTCTCCTTTCACTGCCAAACATGCTACCCTGTGGAAGAGCCATCTAAAACTCAAGACTAGATGAACAGAATTAAAATTCCTTTGGCAAGCTCCCTTACATAAAATTTCATGTTTGTGTTTAGCGGTTTGCTTAAAGTTTAGCATTAAAAGGTCACACCGCTGGTAAGATTTACATTAAAGTGTTCGTAAAGACAAAAGGATTTTACGGTGGATACAAAAATCCTATTTTTTCTTTTATTTGTGCTCTGTGTCCTGTTTGGAAGATTTCTCTTCACTTCCTGTCCCAGACACACAGTAGGAAGTGACAGGAAACACTTTAAACACCTGTTACCAGAACAGCTTCCCCCATTGGAATAATTCTGATCACCTCCTGTTCCTATTAAATCTGAACTCTAGGAATTCAGCCTCTTTGTAAAATGTGGTGACATTCTTTCTATGAGTTGGGTCCATCAAGGTGCATGCTACCTCATGGACTTACCTTTTTAATTTACATTTGACAATTGTATTAAGCTCCAGGAGCATAGCTATTATGCTCCTGGAGCTCTGACAGGAGAGACGCTGTGCTCTCACACAAAGCATCTCTGCCCATCCCTCCCCTCTGCTGTCCATTCACCAAAGCCTTTGTTTTCTGTCCACATAATACAAAGTGTTCTTTGATTGGGCAGGAGGAGGAAAGATTGCAGTTGCAGGCAACTCTGCAGCCTCACAAGCTAAGACCTGAAGTTCCAGCATCAGAGCACCTGAAGCATTTTGATAGCTTTACTCCCAGCACTCAGAAAAAATGTTAAATGTAAATTATAGATATATTCCACAAAGTGGCGTGCACCTCATTGGATTTAATCCCTAGTAATTCAGTACATTTTACAAAAAGTGCAGTTCCTAGAGTTTGGATTCAAATTATTTAGTTTTGGATTTGCAATTACTTTCTGTACTGAAGACAGTGGTCACCGGGGCAAGTAAAGGACTGAAAATCCCTAGTAGGGGCATAGACAGCAAGAAAACCAGTCATGGGTTCTAATCCCTCATTACTCTATCCACAAAAAGTTCACTGACAGACACAGAATCTTCAATCTTGACCGTAAGTTTATATCGCCACCTTCAGGAGAGGACTAGGCAGAACATGTAAAAACAGCAAAATGGCACAGTACCGCCCAGGGGGCGGTCCTACTGACTATAACCCCTCGCACTGCTTCCAACAGCTCAGTTTGTCAAAAAGCAGTACAAACATAAATAGGAGGGGTGGGTGCTGTGTTCGTCAATGAACTTCAGAGAAAAGGAGGAGTACAAAAATCCTATTTTCTCTTTCGTTCACTGACGGACACAGCATCTTCAATCTTGACCTTTGGGACGTACCCAAGCAGTGTAAAAAAAAAAAAAAAGGGGTGGGAACAGCAAGAAAATAACTACCCATAACCACCACAGACGACCAGGTCCCCGCCTTACACAGCTGGGAAACGGAAGCTTGATGTCGGAAAGCCCAGGAGGCACCAATTGCCCTGGTAGAATGTTCCATGACAGGTAAGGGGGGTGCCCGCCCTCTTATGGCATAAGCCTGAACCACAGTCTGTCTGATCCACTGAGAAATGGTGGACGACGAGACCATCAGGCCCTTCTTCGGACCAGCCACTGATACAAACAGCGAGTCCGACCTCCAAAAAGGAGCTGTAGCAGATAGATACACCTGCAGAGCCCGAATCACGTCCAAGGAATGCAAAGCAACCCTATGGGGTGTGACAGCCGAGGATATAAGGACGGAAGCACAATGAAGGACCAAGTAGGGAGACTTGCATGACAAGGCTGCCAACTCAGAAACCCTCCTTGCAGATGTAATAGCCACTAGAAAGACTACTTTCTGAAAGTGTCAATAAGGGGATCTCCCCAATGTTTTCAAACAGCGGTTTCTGAAGCACCGAGATCACCAGATTCAAATCCCACGGAGGCAGCAGTGGTCGTACCGGAGGGGCCACATGTCGAACCCCCTGCACAAACATACTAACCAATGAATGAGTCGCCAAAGGTCGGTGAAAAAAAACAGCCAAAGCCGATACCTGCCCCTTAATGGTACTTAATGCAAGTTTCTGATCCACTCCTCGCTTCAAAAACAGCAGGATCCTGAAAACTGAATATGTACACGGACGGCCACCCCATCTCCTCACACATGGAGATGTAGGCCTTCCACGCACGGTGATAAATCTTCCAAGAAGATGAATTCCATGCCCTCAGCATAGTGGAGATTTCCGAATCTGACAGTCCTCGGTCCCTTAGCATCTGGCTTTCAACAGCCATGCCGTTAAAACCAGTGACGTTAAAGCAGGATGAAGTATTGGACCTTGCGACAGAAGGTTCTCTTGCATTGGCAGCTGCCACGGAACTTCACCATCATACTATGTCGTCGTACCAAGGACGCCGAGGCCAATCAGAATCACCGGAATCCCCTCGGCCTCCACTCTGCGAAGCAGACGTGGTAAAAGTTTGAGTGGGGGAAGGCATAAATCGGGCGATAATGCCCCCATGGAGCCACCAACTCGTCTGCCACGTCCGCCCAGGGATCTTTTGACTTGGCCACAAACCTTTGTACCTTAAGAATGAGTAGAGGGGCCAAAAGATACATCTGGATGCAGTGATCATTCCCCTTGTTCCAGCATCTGACAACTTAGGTAGTCCCCCTGCCAGTTTTCTACGCCCGGAATGTACACGGCCGACAGGGCCGACAGGGCCGACACACGCCGCTCCACCCACCGCAGGATGTGAGCAACTTCTAGTGCTGCAGCCAAGCTCCTTGTTCCTCCTTGATGGTTGACATACGCCTCCATAGTGTTGTCTAACTGGATCCTGACCGGACGGCCCCTGCAGCCTCTGTGACCATGTGGAGAGGCACCGCCTGATGCTCCATCACATTTTATCGGCAGGCGGGATTCTTCTTGCGTCCAGCGACCCTGGGCTGACTGTACGCCCCAAACTCCCCCCCCAACCAGTCAGGCTGGTGTCCGTTGTGATCACCATCCAATGAAGAGGAAGGAATGACTTCCCGGACCGAAGGCCTGGAGACCTAAGCCACCAGAGCAGGGAATCCCTGACTAGCAGGCTCACCCAAATTTGACAATCCAGAGATAACTATTTGTCCCATGTGGACAGGATCTCTTTCTGCAAGACTCAAGTGTGGAATTGAGCATACGGTACCGCCTCGAAAGTGGCTACCAAGAGACCCAGGACTTGCATGCAAAAATGCAGCTACAACCACCTGCGGGACACCAACAATTTCACTGCAGCTTGACCGATGGGAGAAAGACTCTCACCTCTGAGGAGTCCAGAAGCAAGCCCAGGTATTCCAGGCATTGAGTCGGCACCAACACCGACTTCTGGAGGTCCAGTACTCAACCAAACTCCAGAAGAAGAGTTTGCATGCTGATCGCCCAATCCTCCCTTAATTTTGAGGCGGAAGCTGCTCTCAGAAGGAAGTCGTCCAGGTAACCCACGATTGCGATCCCTCGTTGCCATAGCAATGCCAGAATTGGGGCTAGCACCTTGGTGCAGACCCCTGGTGCCAATGCTAGGCCAAAAGGGAGAGCTACAAATTGGTAGTGCTCGTCCCTGACCGCAAATCGCAGAAACCTCTGATGCCCGACGCATATGGGGACATGTCCACCGACGGCAGGAAATCCCTCCGATGGAGTGCAGTGACAACAGAGCGAATGGATTCCATCCTGAACCATTGTGCCTACACAAAGCTGTTGAGGGCCTTGAGATCCAGGACTGGATGGACCCCTTCCTTCTTTGGGACTACAGATTGAAGTAGAATCCCTGAAACCTTTCCAGCGTCGGCACAGGCACTATCACCCTGTGCAGCAGCAGGTCCTGTACTTCCCCCGAACAAGGCTTCCTGACGAGCCAGAAGAAGATGAAGGTTGGAAGGAAAGAAATCTATTTGGTGGACAAGAAAGAAACTTTATCTTCTATCCTGATGAAACCAGTTCGCAGACCCACTGGTCAGAAAATAGCGAGGTCCACTGAGCTACAAACTCCCGAAGGCGACCCCCCCACCCGAGAGTCGGGCGGGACGAACCTTCATGCGGCAACAGATTTGCTCACAGGTTTGTTTGGTTTGCAAAACCAGGGACGCTCAGCGGGCACCTTATCGGAATGGGAACGCTTACCTGCCAACCTGGGCGGACGAAAAATCCACTTCTGAGCGGAAAAGGAGGGCCCTTGTCGTGGCTCCTTGTCTTTCCTGGACTGTGGGCGCAACAAACTCTTTCCCCCATTGACATTCTTGATAACGTCATCCAGCGAAGCTCCAAATAGCCTCCCTCCCTGGAAGAGCAAATCCGTCAGTGCTTTCTTGGATGACTGGTCCGCAGACCAGCATTTTAGCCAAATCAGGCGACATAGCACCACAGCTGATACTGAAGCTCTAGAGAGCAAGGGGGCCATATCTAAGGCTGCATCACAGACATACTTAAGGCCCTGCACCAATTGGTCCACCAGCTCCACGCAGAAGCCTGTTGCTTCTCCAACCAACCCGAGCAGTACAGGGTGGCTTTCGGTCACGGCACACTGACATGGACAGCAGTAGCCCGGTCATATGTATGCCCCGGAGCATGTAGCTCACCGGCCGTCCCTGGATTAGACGGGGCATGAAGTACAAAACATGTAAACAGAATAGAACTTGTTCCTAAAGGCTGTTTTAATAAAGGAAGATTATTTTGCATCTTGGTGTGGCATTCCTGTTTTGCTAATGCGATTAGAGAAAAAAAGTTTTGGCTTTACATACACTATATGCTTCATGTGTGTGTAAATGTTGTAGGTGTAATGCAAGCTTATCAGTATGTATTGATGTTTTAAAAAATATTGTTTCTCTTGATATATATATAATAAAAACTATGTACATAGCATAGGACACGTTTACTAGTACCATCACATGTACTGTGTTTCTCACTTGTTGAGTATACTTCTGTCATCTCACTGCAGGTTTGAGGACAGAGCTTTGTTATTGACACTCACTAGGAAACGTACTTTGTAACTTACCGTATTTATCGGCGTATAACACGCACTTTTTTCCCCTTAAAATCAGGGGAAAATCACGGGAGTGTGTTATACGCCGATCCTCCGCGCGATTTTTGGACCTTCGCCTGCTCTCGAACCTTCTTGGCGGCTTTCGGCCGCCTTTGGCCCTTCTCGCGGCTTTCGACCGAAAGCCGCCGAGAAGGTCCGAGAGCAGCCGAAAGCCACCAAGAACTTCCGGGCGCCGCCGAGATACACAGGACATCTCGGCGGCGCCATTTTTAAAAACATTAGCTGACATCAATGACGGACAAGGGTGCAATGAGGACAGGCTACATGACAAGGCTGCAATAATGGACAGGCTGCATATGACGCTGACAAGGCTTCAGATGGACACTGATAAGGCTGCATTGATAGGCATTTAAATGTATGGTTTTTTTCCTTAAATTTCCCTCCTAAAAGTTTTTCCTTAAAATTCCCTCCTAAACTTGGGGTGCGTGTTATACGCCGATAAATACGGTACCTTCTTACAGCATTTGTAGAGGTTCTGATTTTTTTTTTAAAATAACAAACAAGTTATACTTACTTGCTCTGTGCAATGGTTTTGCACAGAGCAGCCCCTGATTCTGCTTCTCCCTCCTGCTGAGTGCCCCTTTAGCAAGCTGCCTGCTCTGGGGGCACTTGTGTGCGCTTGCTCCCAGACCACTTTGGCTCTTGTGCATGTTGCTGGATTGAACTTGCGTGAGTATAAGGGGGAGTTGCACACCAAAGGTTTTTTTTATTTTCATGCATAGAATGCATGAAGGTTAAAAACCTTCAGCAATCCTTTAAGTTAGGCTTGCAGAGAAACAACATGGTTATCATTTCATGCCAATCTGATACTTTTCTGGCTAAAAATTCATAAAAGAAAACAAAAAGGTGATCCCTAATGGCGTACATCCACCCATCCTACAATGGTAATGAGGGCAACAACTTCAGCCTGGACTCCAATCAGGCCACGCCCCCAATGTGTTTCGCTCCTTCCCCCGAAGCGTAATCATGGGGATATTTCGCAGAGTCTCCTAAATTTGTATGCGCTAATCTGCTGGTTCCGTGGCAGATTAGGCTGTTAACAGACCAGGATTACTGGAACACATAAACAGTACAATTGAATCCAAACACACACAAAAAAAAAAAAAACGGTAAATCACCTTGACCTGTGAATTGATTTGACCAAGGTTATTTGGCAAGAATGCTAGCAACATTGTCTCTTTGAAGACACGTACAGGTTTGCATACTGAAACACATAAAAAAAAAAATGACAGGGAGTGCTCCATAATATTCCATTATGGGTAAGCTTTAGAGCTCTTGAAGAGGCCATATTATGCAATACTGTGTGATGTGACAGGTATTACAAAAGTTAGGTTTACATGTTGTAGACTGAAGAATGACAGAACCAAATAGCCCTTTGCCTGTGGTGTAGCTTGCTTTATTGTTTATGTCCACAAATATTTCCAAAAAAATTACAAAATACTCAAAATGGAGAAAACACAGAATTCACGAATTTCTGGGTTTCTACCCCAATGGCAAACTACTCCTATATACATTAAAATCTTCAAGATATATATAGAAATGGAGCAGTCTGGATGTACATTCTGCTAAATGGCGCCATGAAACAAGTAGCTTTACAGTTTCTTACACACTGAACGAGGTACGTCCGAAAAATTACAAAAATAGGAAAGAACGAAACATAGTGGAGTGGTAAAAAGTAACAAAAATAACTGAAAGACAACAGTCAACCTTCTTAAACCATTTTTTTTTTTTATCCTGCCAGTGCGGCGGGAGACCGTGTATTACTAGGCCTTATGGCAGTAAACATTCTAGCCCTTCAGTGGTGGGGAGAGGCCTAGTGCACAACTTACTGTAGGGATCTCCTCAACGCCGAACAAGCTTCACACAAAACAACCTGCAAGGACAAAGGAGTCAAGCACCCCAACACTCGCGGATATGAAAGGGCAGAGACGTAATCTGTAGAAATATAAAGGATGCAGAACACATCTGCGAATGTATTCTTAACTGTAGTGTAAAAATGCTATTGCAACTAGGGGAGTTAAAATGCTAGTGGCAAATGACCTACTTCAGGGATGTCTATCTTTGGCTGTCCAGCTGCTGGTTGAACTGTACTCCCATGATGCTTAAAATGGGAATGAAAGATGGGGTAGGACATTTAATGGTGCAAGAAAAGAATGCATCTCCCCCAGAGGGAATACACCTATTTATTGTTTACAAGTATTCTGACACTTCTCTTAGGGCTAAATAAACCTTAGATGCTCCACACAGTACAATGCTGTATGTAATGTCCTAGATGCATACAGCATTGAAAAATGTAACCTGTGCCCACTGGGCAGAGAAAGTCTCTCTAAAGGGCAAAACTCGAACAAGGTGCAAGTTCCTAGGTGCTGAATGACTGCTCAAAGATGCTGTACGTGCAAATCAGGATGCTCACTTTTTTTTCGCAGAAAGTGGATGCTCACTTTTAAAATCCTTACACCACCACTGAATTGAAAAGACAGTGTGATAAAGTGAAGGGGTGCTTGACTGAAACATCTGCGCTTAGTAATTTGGCGCAGCCTTGAGATGCTGGTCACCAAAACAATAACAGTCGTGCGGCAAGGGTAGTGCCTCGGTATGGGAAATGGGTTCAGCTGGGAGACTTTGTGAAAGAGAATTGTACGCATCTGGACAACTGTTTTACAACAGTCATCTTCAGAAGAAACACTTTTTTTTTTTTTTAACCAGGAACCACGCAGCCAAGAGCCTGTCTACTGACACAATACATCTTGAAAAAGCAGTTACTAAATGTGTCTCAACACCGCTTACCCGCACACCTAAAGTCCTTATACCGTGACACAGACCTGCCATTGTGGGGGAAGGGGGTGGCAGAGAGTACAAGCAGATAAAACATACAAACAAACAAAAAAAAAAAAAAAAAAAAGACATGAATTTAAAAAATAAGAGCCCAGGTTAAATAGAATCTGTACAAATAAAACCCTTGGCATTATGTATAGCAGGACCCAAAAACAGTAAAATATAGGAGGCTTTCCTTATAAATTAAATAATAAAAGTTCTAACCCTGCAGAAACTTTAATGCTATAAAGTGAAGATACGCACAAGCCTGTGTGCGTTTTGCCTCTACAACTTAAAACGCTGTAGCCCCTATCTACAAGTGAGACGCAAACTTAGAATAAAGACAGAAGGAAAAAAAAAAAAAAAAAAAAAAAAAAAAGGAGGGACCCCTAACTCTCCAGGAGATACCCAAAAATCTGGAGTGGATTCAACATGGAGTAAAATCAGATTCTTCCTCTATAACGGATAATTAAGAATGTAGGTAAAATAGGCTCAGACAAAGAGAAGTGGAGTAAGCGAGCAGCCAGAATAGGATGGTTACACAAAAAAGAAACATGGTGTATGTAGGGCTTTACCGGTGCTGCACTGGTAAAGCTTGAGTACCTCTGTGGTTATATTTAAATTCTTAACCCCTTTGCTGCTATAGGCTTAATGTCACAGATTCCAGTGGCAGTCAAGAGGTTAATGGAAATTCACAGGTAGTAACTGCACTGCAGGGACAGTAAAAGAAAAAGTGTAAGCTAAAATCCTCCCTTCAGTCCGTGCTTTTAATGTATTTACAGAATATAGGCAGACTGGGGAAACTCTGTACAATGAAGAGGGTCATCTGCTGTCATAAAAGAAAAAAAAAAAAATGGATCTGTTTTGCAGCACGGGAGACCAAGGAGTGCTGGCAGAGTATATTTTCATTGTAGCAAGTCTCTGGCTTTGTGTGCACACAGTGAGTGTATGTATGGGGTAGCACCTCCAAAGCACAAGCTGTTGGATCTACTGTCAAATGTCCAGGTGCTGCCCCCACCTCTCCCTCCACACCTGCTCCCCTCCCGAGGCTGGGGAAAGAATGCGTCATGCAGGGAGGCTGCCAGTGTGGCTCTGAATAGTCTTCTTTACAGATGAAAAAGGATAGTTTATGACATATCTTTAAATACAGAAGGAATCTTGCAGCCTCTGGGGACCCGTCGTATGGAGCCTGACTCTCCTAAGGGAGCTGGAAGGGAGGGAGAAGTCCAAAGTCATCCCTTCGTTACAACTGTTTGTCCCCTTCTTTCTTCAGTCGACTGAAAAGACAGAAGAAAAATGATACAGCATTTTAAAGGCTTTTTTTCTGCATTCACTATAATAAAACAATAATAAATGGCATTCTAGACCTGGAAAACATTTTTAAAAGAAACTGGGTTCAAACAAAGCGGAACCTCACCCAAAAGGGGAAGTTACGCTTTTCTGAATCCTCCCCCTCTCTAACTTTTGGGCGCAAGTTCGTGTTCTCACTACTTTGTATTTATATTCTTATTTTTACAACCAAAAATTATTTCTGCAATTCAGGTAAGCCTGCAATTTACATATCTGATGACTTTACCCATGCTCATGTATGTAAGGTAAACAGTTTCACTGAATATCAAAATAAATGTCTATTGAAAGTAAAGAATTGAGCCATTTTTAGCTCAGATAAATTTGTTAGGCCCCTTTTACACTGGGGCAGTGCAGGCGTCGGCAGTAAAGCGCCGCTATTTTTAACTGCGCTTTACCGTAGTTTTAGCGGCGGTATGCGGCCGCTAGTGGGATGGTTTAAACCACCGCTAGCGGCTGAAAAAGGGTTAAAATCGCCCGCAAAGCGCCGCTGCAGAAGCACTTTGCCGGCGGTATAGCCACGCTGCTGCATTGAATACACCACTCCAAAGATGCGGCTAGCAGGACTTTTTTCACCGTCCTGCTAGCGCACCACTCCGGCTTTCACACTGGAGTGAAAGGGTGTCGGTTTTTTTAGGCGCTATTTTTAGCGATGTATCGCCTGAAAACCGCCTCAGTGTGAAAGGGGCCTTAACGAGAGAAAATAAGCTCATAAGAAACAGGCTTTCCTTTATTTAAAGTCCATCTCCAGACTCTCATTTCTTTTGCTAATGTCACGGTAAAAAACAAAATAAAATTAGGATTTCCCCTCAATGAAGTTAAGCACAGAAAACCCCCCCGAGGTACGGTTTTCCACTATATCCAAAAAAAAAAAAAGAAAAGTAGGTTGGACTGGGGCTTTAATACTGAAACAATGTCCCACTACCCTCACTTTAGCAAAAAGAAAAGGCAGAGCCAAATGGCCAGCTCTGCCTCAATGTCTGCACCTAAGGCTCTTTCAGCAGAGAGGATGTGACCACATCTCTGGCCTAATGAGACTGACTGGTTAGGGTAATAATAGGACTAATATCTCTTCTCCTGTAGAGCACCTTCTTTAAGGATTTTTTCTACTTTGACAGAGAAAGATGGCCAAGAGAGGGGGGTTATTTCAATGTAGGTCAGTTTCAATATTAGCTACATTACATGAAAGGGCAGAGGGTGCCAAGTTAAGGTGGTAAGGAAAGTCATCTTAGACATGCAGAGATTAAAACATTTGATAGAGTAACATTGCTTTGTCAAGCCTGACAGTCCACATTTATGTAAAGGTGTCAAGATAAGATGACATGCTCAATAATCCTCTGTACAACTCAGAACACACAAGTGTATGTGGCCTTTGTAGAATGACCTGGAGGAATATAAAGGCTTTACATCTCTTGACACAATATTACATTTTAAAAGACACTCATAAGGAATTGCAGAATATAAAAACAATTAAAAGCAGCTTTTAATAAATGGGAATTCCAAAGTAGTCAATTGTCCTTTTCCCTACTATAATCATATGCAAAGGTAAACACCAGAACCATAAGGAAAAACTTAACTTTGCATAATAACTTGGGGTTGATTTTCTAAAACTAGAGAGTGCAAAATCTGGTGCAGATGTGCATGGTTGCCAATCAGATAACTACAGCTTGCTCAGTTAAGTTTTGACAGTAAAAAAATAGAAGCAGATTAGTTACCAGGCAGAACTGCACCAGATTTTGCACTCTCCAGTTTTAGCAAGTCAACTCCAATATTTTGGTCCTTTCCCTATACAAGAACTGAAGCATAAAAAAGGCATCGCTTAAATGCCAAACTTTCTGTAAATAGAGATTAAGAGAGACTCAATCAATTGAGGGAGATGAGAGAAACGAAAGGCCACAAACACTTTACTTGCACGTTTCTATGAAGATATTTTTATTATTGCCCCTATGTCAGAATCTTTTTTAATAACCAAGATACAATATAATGCTAGGTTCACCTGTAGTAATCCTCTTGGCTGGGTAAATGGCCGCCATGCATGTGAGGGTGACCATGTAACCACTGCTGTTCCATTGCCAACCTCTGCAGCTCTGCAGACTGGGCGTGCATTGCCTGGAGCTGGTGAGCAGCAGACATTTGTGGCGGGATACCTCCAGGCAGATCCCGGGGATAATGAGCACCTGAAAGAAATAACACACAAAATCACCATAAAAGAAATGCAAAGGCAAACAAGTATCTAGTTTAAATCACCTTAGTGTGATGTGATATACTGTATAATAGAGAATGTGGGTTTGTTTCAGTAACCAGGATCAGACAGCAAAACTAATAGGACACTTCCTAATAGGACCATATCATAAAGAAACAATGTAGGCATACCTTTTAATACTAAAAAAACTCCCCAAAAACATAGTAGTACTATGGATGTAGGCTGTCCCATAATGTAATCACAGACAGACAAATTGACGTTGAGAACCGGGCTCTGTAAAGGCCATATCATTGCTTCTAGGACTCCTTGCTCTTCCGTTTGCTGAAGATAGTTCTTTATGACATATGATTGCAGAAACACATTTGGAACTGGACAGACACTTTCCTTATGGTACAGCATGATGGATTTTGTATCTGCTTATATTCTTCAGGATTGGTCAGACCATCTGTTCCAAGCCAATCACCAAATCTGTGTGCAGAAATACAGCCCTAAACCTGGAAGGAACCCTTTTCTGCAACACCCACCCTTCAGGCCTACGGCGAACAACCAATTGTTACAAATTTAAGCTCATCTTTCTAGAACAGCTGTTGCCATTTTTCTGCATACCAGTTCTTGTGTATAGGCAAATCACTTGGTCTTGTTTCCATGTCAAAGAAGCTTTTTAGCTCTTAGTCTTCCATGAAGGCCACTTTTGGCTGACCTTTCCCAGATTCCAGGTCAGGTCTGAGCCGATGGTGCCACTGGACATCTTCCAATTGCAAAGATAAAACGGCTAAGCCATGCTGAAAGCATCCTATTCAAGTGAATGGGGTGACACAACCTGGTTGTGTCAAAGTGGTGCAGTATTAACAGGGTTAAAACAGGCAGTGAAGAGGCAACAATGCTACAACGCCTACCACATGCCTTCCGAAAAGCAATCTGTATAAGTATCCTTTTCAGATGCATGTCAATCTTGCCACACATCCAAATGTAGCCTAGCTGAATGCAAGTGTACCTGGGGGAATTGATGTTCTATTAAATGCAAAGAATGGACACACCAAATAGTTTTTTTTCTGCTTATCCATTTTGAAGGTTGTCAAACTGGTAAATAAAAACTAGTCAATGCATTATATTTAAAAATATGCTCAACTGTCTAAAGGTTTGGGAATAGTCAACTCAAAAATGATGATATCTTAGTTCTTTGTAAATCCTAGAGTGTTGAACCACCCCAAAGCTAATAATTCCTCTCTCTAATAAACATCTGTGGTGGGATCTCTGCGATTCCGTTACTGGATTGGCTTTCCATAGCCATTACAAGGGGGTCCCACTTTCCCTGTTGAATTTTTATTTTATATTAGAATATAAAATATTAATAATTTTACTATTTATATAACACCCAAACCTCCAAGGTGGGCAGGAACTAAATCAGGAACTAGAGAAAGAAGGTCTCTAAGAGAAATAGGAAAACAGCACATGACTCAGTCTACCAAATCCAGACTAACATTAACATACATTTTCTGTGGACTGGCTCTTTAAAGAATAACTGAAATCAACCTCTAGAACTCCAATATTAAGGCATCCCCACATCACATCTCCCTGTCACAGCAATTACTAAGCCAAGCAAGGTGCCTCACTGATTCTACTTCTCTCTGTGATCTATATGGCTCCAGCAGCAGATTGAAAGGGATTCAAAATGGCTGCAAGAAGTCGACTATTACGCAACTAAAACTAAAATCATACCTTTGTACACTTAGCCTTAAAGAGAAAAAAGATAATTTTGAAATTATTTCCTGTAGTTTTTAATAGTTATTGGAGGAGAATTGTCTTAAAGAACAGAAGATGCTTACATCATCTGTTCTTAAAATTAGGAATAGGCTGCACGCCAAAAAAACCCCCCATCAGTCTACATGCTGCTGAAAACACAATTCATTGTCCCCCATTTGTCCCATTTATTCTTACCAAACTGATGTAGAAATTGGAATCAAAGTTTTGGATGTTTACCCACCCAACAAAAAATTTAGGCTTAGGTGCTGCATCGCCTATATTATAAATACATACCGAAAACAGGGTGCCGTAGCATTTCATGTTCATGAGGTGGCTGTGCTAGCAAGGGATTAGGTATTGTACCAGGAGGGTATGGGAAGCGTGCCAGGTGAGGTCCAGCTGACAGTGGGTCAACCAGCGGATGCACAGGACCTGAACCTGAAACAGAATGACATGGGCTAAATTAGATAAGCAACCTTTCACAGATACAGTAAATCACAGGAACACAGCACATCATATTTCAGAGAAATCAGGACTGGGAGATTGGGTTTTTGCGAGCTCAGTAAAGGATCTGCCCTCACTAATATTAGCAGCAGAACTATTAAGCCAAGAGCATGCAAACAATGCTAGTTACTGCTTTCGCTGCCCCAAGAATCACACCCCAGTCTAAAAAAAAAAAAACCAAGCCAAACCAAAAAACTTACCCTGTGTATAATGGAAATATGGCTTAGTAAATGCCAGCTGTATACACTTGTGTCCTGACTGGTGATCACAATTACACATTTCCACTATACACCATGCATCAAAGGATGACACTATAAAAGCACACAGTAAGAACCACCACTGCTATTGCGACAAACTACTTGCAAGCAGCATCATCCACCAATTCACTTATGTGCTGCTGGGAAAAGAAAGGCTAACCTAAAAAGGATATCTAAAATATTCTCATATACAGATTGTTTTTAAAGTTCTATTTAAATGGGACATCTATGTGGATTCCGTTTACAATTTTTTTTAAAATTTTTCTTACACTATTTTTAACTTGCTGAATATTTTTAGACAGATGACAACTTTGACATATATTTCTTGATGTAGACCCAAAAAAGGATTTTTCAATCGATAAGAGCAGGGCAGGGATTGATCCCCCATCAGGTCCTCATGCCTTTCCAGTACAAAAGCAGTAAGCCCTCTACAGCAATGGCAGGCACTAAATTTTCTTTCCTTGAACTTCCAGTAATACCAGTTCTAATGAATTTTTCAAAATGGCTGCCTACAAACTAAACTACAGAGTGCTGTGCACAAAAGTGTTCTCCACATGCTTTAGATCAGGGGTGTCCAACGTTTTGACTACAGTGGAAGAAGAGGAATGGCCTTGGGCTTCATAAAATACACTAACAAGGAGGATAGCCAAAGAGCAGAAATTAATGATCACTGATATAGATAATGTATCTAGCTGAAAAATATATAGATTTTTTTAAAATAATTTTTATCATAAAAGAGGGCAACATAAAACTAGTGCAATGTTTGACGTTTTTGATAAAGCACCAATATCTGGTTCAATGGATGTAGTAGCAAATTTCAACTCATTCTCAAGGTGCTCATCAGATATTTGAGTTCTAATTTTGCCCTTTGTGTGCTTCAACCGTGGAAATAGTTGCTCAAAAATGTAGGTCCTGCCAAAAACTGATGACATGAATGAGGTGTGATTATGTAGAGTGGGATATTTTTCTTTGGGAAGATAAAAAAAAACGTAAAGTCCAGTAAAGACCTTTTCAGCTGCATGCGTTTCGCCAAGTGTAAATGCATTAAAAAAAAAAAAAGTAAAGTTAGTTTAGGATTTTGTGGTGGGCCGCAGGTTGGATACCCCTGCTCTAGATTCTTAAGATGAATTCAAGGTGACTAGATGGTGGTACTGGAGGCTCAAGAGGAATCAACGCCCAATCTGCCACAGCAATGCTGGATGCAAAACAGGTCTCCTTTGCCTAGTTTCTGAAAAGATTTAAAGATGGAGAGATCAAACTCTACCCCCATCTACTCTTAGTTGCAAAATTCTCGATAAAAGGGAAAGCTGGTCAGCCATACAACAAAACGATCTATAATGATCAAATATATTGTACACCTGTGGCCTAACTGAAGAGTTTGAAACTGCTTGGGCAGATGATTGGGTTTTCTGAAGGCAGAATTAACGCAGCAGAATGAAAAACCTATACTCCTTCTACTGACCAACTCAGTCCAAACATGTTCCGAGTACCTTAAAGACTTTAAACACGCACACACAAGCAATTGTTCCTGCTCTGTTCCACAAGAGGAAAGTTAAAAAGTGATGAAGAAAAAGCATCTATTTTTAACAAACAGGGCACTTTATCAGATGGATAGCAGATTATGACAGGAGATCAAAACAAGCATAAAAAATATTTCTGGGAAAATGGTATAGTTTGGAAAACTGTATTCCATTGGCATGGAATGGCAGACTGCATATTTTACTCTTATTTCACATGACTTTATATTATATACAGCAGTTGCATACAGTCCAACCCGTTCATGAATAGTGGGACAAACAAACCCTGCCAGGGGTTTTTAGGACAATTGAATTAATACTCATGGTTTAATTTTGATTGCAATTTGCTCCTGCAACTGCTCAATCACCACTGACTGGTTGGGTTTGCCCCACTTTTACTACATCTCTTGGTCTGCATGCAAACAAAAAAAATTACTAATAAAGCCATGTGAAACAGAAAATAAAAATCATATACTGAATACTTTAATACATTTGCTTAATATAGCAATTATAGTGGCAAGAAAAAGTATGGAATAAACTGGTTTGCTGGTAGTCATTTGCCATAAAATATGACCTGATCCTCATCTAAGTCGCAACAATAGATGTGCTTAAGCTTATAACACACAATTCCATTTTCTTGTGTCTATTGAACACACACATTAAAACAATCACACGCTGGGGGAAAATGTAAGTGAACCCTTTGAGTTATTAGCGCAGCAATGAATTCAAGCAAGCGCTTTCAATAGCCAATTCCCCTTTACAAAACTGCTTCAGCTCAGACACTTTCGCAGGATGTCTGGTGAACCACTCTCTCGAAGTCATTCCATAGTATCGCTAAGGGGTTAAGGTCTGGGCTCTGATTAAGCCACTGTGGTGGATTTACTTCAATGCTTCTGGTCAGTGTGAGCTTCAGCCAGTGGACACTCTGACACTACTCTGTAGGATATTTTGATGAATGCATATTCCCCTCTATGATGGCAAATGATGCAGATGCTGAGGCAGCGAAGGAAGCCCAAACCATGATATTCCCTCCATTATACTTCACTGCTGGGATGAAGTTTTGATGTTGGTAAGCTGCGTCTTTTTGCACAATATATAGCACTGAGTATTCTTCTCGAACAATTAAACTTTGGTTTCATTAGTCCACAAAACATTTTCCCAGTAGCGTAGAGGTGTGCCAATGTGCGCTTTGGCAAACTTCAGGGGGGCAGCAATATTTTATTTTTGGGAGCAACGGCTTCCTCCATGGTATTTGTTTTGCCATGGACCCCTTGCCTGTTTAAAGACTTATGTATGGTAGACTCATGAACAAGGATGTTTACCAGTTTCAGTAATGTCGTCAAGGTTTTAGCCATTACTGTTGGGTTCTTCTTTTCTTCACCGAGGATTCTGTGTTGTGCCATGGGAGTCATCTTAGCTGGGTGCCCACTTCCAGGAAGAGAAGCCACAGCACTAAACTGTCATTTATAGACAATGTATCTGTCGACTGCTGGATGCCTAAACACTGAGATTATCTTGTATCCCCTTTCCAGCCTTATGCAGGGTAACTAGTTTTGATCGTATGTCTTCAGAGAGTTGCTTTTTGCGAGGCATGGTTCACATCAACTGTTACTTCTTAAGGAGCAGCAATCTTAAAATGTATGAGTGTCTCTAAACCACGCCTCCAAACTCATTTCACTTCAAGTAATTAGTCTATGGGTCCATTTACATTTTCCTCCAGCACTGTGCATGTTTAATGGGCGTTTTCAATAAAGACACTAGAAAATATAATTTTTTTGTGTGTTATCAGCTTAAGAACATTGTGTTTGCCTATTGTTGTGACTGAAGCCTAAAAACACACTGCTAGCTTTCTTTTCTTTCAACCCAGCGGGCTGAATGACAAAAAAACTGACTGCTCAGGTGAGAGTCGCTGTTCTAACAATCCAATGTTAGTACAGTGATCTCCCCGGCTGTTCTATTACGCTCTGACAGGGGACGCCTCCCCTGCCAGAACACTCAGATCAGCACTCTTAGCCATTGGCTGAGCACACTTATCGGGAGCCAGTCGGCAGACCTTTTTTTTTGATCAAGCCCCTTTGACAGAAACCAGCTTCTGTTGGACCGGCAACAGTACACACATACTGAATGTTGGACGGTTTATACAGAACTGGCCAATGCCGCCTGATAGTCGGCCTGTGTGTGCAGGGCTTTAGATGAGGATCAGATCAAACTTCATTGCAAATAACGGTGGAAAATCTGTTTATTCCAAGGGGTTCACATATTCTTCTTGCCACTAATTAATGTAAAGGGAAGGTAGTAGTCATACCAGTTGCGTTCTAAAATTAAGGCAGGTAATGGTGCTGTTGCCATTAATAGAAAACACTTTGTTTAGCTTTATAAATCACCCCGAGGGATGTCAGTGAGTCTTCATCAACTCTATATTTACATATATTAAAACAGAATGGAGAAGTAACAAAGAGGATGAAAAATCTAAAAACAATTACCCTAAAAAGCAAACAGAGAACGACGACATCTATTTTTATCACTGATTTGGCTTATAAGCTTTAAGGTAAAAAAAATAAAATAAAATCTAAAACATTTTGCCTACTCCTATCTTAAAGTTCTCTACAGCAAGGGAGGGGTACCGTTATACAGTAGCAGGCCTTTGTTATTCAAATGCCTGATAGAAAAACTGCTCTGGATGACAAAAGTAACCATAACTTTGTCCTTTATGACATTTGGAGTGTAAAATATGGAATCTGATTGGTTACTGTGGAGCAATTTCTTCTTTAGTCACTTTGGTGAAAAGAAAAAAAAAGAAAAAAAAAAAAAAGGAGACAACGGTTGTAAGATAAACAACCATTCACCCTGGAAACAAACAAATTTCCTAAATAGCAAAGAAATAGACAGTTTTCCAATGTGACTGAATGAAGATCTTGGTGCCTACAAGACAATTGGTACTGTTCCCTAATACCAGAGACCCAGAACAAACAATTAAACACTGCAGGATACTCAAACATGAAAAAAGATAATCTAAACTTTATGATGGGTTAACTGGAGAATGCAGAGCCCATTTGGTTTTCTATAGTAAGGCAGGTCAAAATGTAGTAATTTAAGGAACCCACTCAGATTTCACTTTTCCAGAGGATTGGATTATTTCTGATAGATTGACATTGGGTACTACATTATAAAAATACTAATTTATTAAAAAACATTTTTTGAATATAATCAAACAATTGCTTGTGTACATGAGCCCTTAAAGAGATCCCAGGCTTCTGTTTTCTTACAGGTGAGAAGTGTTCCTTCTTCATGAGATAGACCACTAATGCACACAATCCTAAAACTGCAGAACATGTCCAACTATAAACAGCAGCCAGATTGCAGCCAAATCAGGTGATCTGAAGTGGACTATAATTTGAGTGGCTGAAGCACTGCGCTTTATTAGCTCTCCGTACATAATCAACTTCATTCAACTCCATTCCAAGCAATGCAAGCAAATCTGAACTACTAAAGCGTTATTCTCATTAGCCCAGGGCAGATCCAACAATTCTTAATATAAAAATCCGGTAACTCCATTCAGGGAAGGACAGGGGTCATCCTTACCATTTACCAAATAACCATTAAGATATTACAGCACATTTATTTTCTAGTCTTGAATTAGGGATTTCTATACCCATGTTTTTTTGTTTTGTTTTTTAAAGATGTATATATAGTACTGTTCAGTGTCTCAGGGTTAGAGTCAGGCTAGCGATATACAAATTGTTTCCGTTCAGCTGATTACTTCATCAAGGCTACATAGTGTAGATTGATGACTCTCGCACTGGGGCTATTGAGTTTTGACAGCTGGCCTCAACAGTTGTCAAAATATCCATACATGTCAGATTGGATGCAGGCACTATTTGGCTGACAGTTTTTCGCACACTTCTTTTGTTTTTTCAGTTGAGAGATACTGGCTTGGAACTGGCGGTAATTCACTCCATATATGGGCTAGCTTAAACCCACTGCTCATCGAAAGTAGGAATGAAGCTGGACTATACACGGGGGAATAGGTGGTCATCATAATCATAGCCTAACCATAAATGATGCCAGCTTATTCAGGAACTGTACCCATACAGTCACAAACACTTGAACAGCTCAGTACATGTGTACAAAGACTAAATATGGTGGTCACAATAATTAGGTAAACTTTACACCAATTTGTTCAAAAGGTCCATTTATTGAAGCACTAAATCTGCAAAAATATTGCAGTTGTTGAAGCTGGGACATTTGAACAGCAGCATACTTCTTTCAGTTCGACTTACTTGGTGTTGAAACATGGATAAGGATGACAACCCTGCCTGCTAAACCCTTAAAAGGTCAGCTGTCATGTACCCCATCACTTTTAAAAATTAAAGCCTGCTTAAGGTGGACCTGAACTCAAAAAGTGAAGATATGTCATTTTATAGAGAACAGCTAGAAGTTATCATCTGGGCTAAACAGTACATTGAAAATGTACTTTTTGTCTTTAATTCCACCTGAAAAAAGAACAGTGCATTTGCTTTGCATGGGCATTCATGCTCATTGAGTCTCATATCTGTAAGTTTGCAATGTGAGATCAACTAAGGCAATGTTTCTCAACTCCAGTCCTCAAGGCGCCCCTACAGGTCATGTTTTCAGGCTTTCCATTATTTTGCACAGGTGATTTGATCAGCTTCACTGCCTTAGTAATCATCACAGCTGTTTCATCTGAGGATAATCCTGAAGATGACCTGTTGAGGCGCCTTGAGGACTGGAGTTGAGAAACCCTGACCTAAGGTGCTGTGCTTCTGATTGCTAGTCTCACAAGATTTAAGTAAAATTTTGTGATGCCACTATTGTGCTGTTCGTGGTTTCCTTAATGGACAGGAAGATGTATCCGAGGACCCACAGTGCAAGGATTTCCTTGTTCTGTGAATTTCTACTTCTTCCACACCTACGACTTTTTGAATATTCTACCACTAGTCATTAAGAGGGTATCTCTGACATGGGAAAGGAAGGTCCTGCCATTCTACCATGATGTCTACCTCTGTACAGATACACAGAGCATAACAAAGCCTAATAAGTCAGACCTAGGGGAAAGGATCGGCTGCAATGAGTCTATAGGCCATACTGGTAATTATTTATTTGTCCTCGACTTGCCTTTTTGGGTACAGCTTTCACAGTTCAGGTTCCCTTTAAGAACATAGATTACAAGATGCAAGGTTTATTAGCCACAAAAGCCACCTATGTGACCCAGTCTCATTTTGTCCTGGGGGCCTGACTTTGTTATTGGCAGGGCTTAGGAAAGCCAGGCCTTGGTAATAAAACTAAATCATAAGAGAGACATTGCTGCTAATAATAGTAATAGCAGGCTTCTTGTGGTGACTGTGGGCAATACTTTTTTGGAAGTTTTTCCCAGGTAAGATTTCACTGAACTATACAAGATTGCAAAAAAATGCAATCGCGCTTTGAAAGCAATTACAAGCATCTATTTACTCTCGTCTGTTATTACACATGGTCAAATCTCTGCTAAATATGCAACTTAGGGGAATAAAGCAGAAATCAATGCAGGGTCATTTTTCCCAGACTTGGTGGTCCATATTTTTGCAGAGTTGGGCTGATGCAATGACATCAGTGCTGCTCTCTGCACCCATACACTGTGGAAAAAAAAAAGGCCACTGTACTCAAACCAGCCTACACTTGGGAGCGTAAGCTGGTTTGAGTCATACTGGGTGTCATTCAAACTGAAAGACTGAGGACATCTTGTTGCAAAGACGCACTGCAAGGATTTTTTCTTTTAAGAGGTCGGGGGATCCCTGTGTGCGATTAAAATTAAAACAGATTTATGGCATCCAAAATTTTCTAATTTACCTACTGTGGACTGGAAAACAAAAGCCATCAACCATTTGCCAGTATCTTTATTTTTAATTTTTAATTAAGGTTTATTTTTTACTTTTTTTTATTGAATACCAATCTAACAGACCAGAAGAGCAAACAAGATTACCACCCTAGAGAGACAACAAATGCATACAAGTCACATTTGTTGGTTGCATTCGTGTACAAAGTATTCATAACTAATGAAACTTTAAAGTTGCCACATATAAACAAAATGTATAAAGTTTATGAGAGCGCAACAAAAAAATTAATACCTGCCTCCAAGTCTGGAGTTACCGGATTAACTAAAGCTTAAAAATCGACACCAAACCAAAACACAGCTAAATACATACAATAACTCTAATATTCAATTTTTTAATCTGGGACTCGCTTTTTGGAAGATAATCCCGGTCTCCCGAGTCCTTCTTCTCTCTTTTTTTTTTTTTTTTTTAATGGTTGCATTTATTTACCAGGAAAGTGGACTGGAACACATGTCCCGTTTTCAGCCACGCCCGGCCAAGACTTAGAGTTACAGCAGCAGTCTATTGAAAACACATAATATCGTAAGATGCCTCCCGTCTTCACAACATCACACAGATGTATTACAAATTGATTTTAGATGCTACCAAAATAACAGGCTGATCTGGCCAGGAAGTGAGCTGAGCCACCCTAGGTTTGATCTGTCAGTCTTTTTAAAGGCTCATAGCCACAATATATTTATGCCAAAGGTCAACAGCCAAGACTCTGGTGAAACCAGATATCAAATGATATTTTGCACAGAGACGTTTTATGTCCTTGCTGTAGGTGAAAATTCAGAAAACTAGTTCATATGCTTACCGATTATGACCTTATATATTTTTTTGCCAGATACCTGACCTACAAGAAATGTACTCATCTACAGTGATGATCAATTACGACAGAAAGGGACAATGCATCAGTGGATGCAGCCCTTGATAGATAGGATCTCACCCTGTCCAAATTAACCATCCAACGGGAAAACTGGTGGCTCATACACATGCCAAATATTGTTGCAAAAAAGCCTAACTCAATCCTTACAGATTATCATGCTTGAGCAATTCTACATTGCACCTAATCGATACAATGTGGTAAAAAAGAGAAGTTCTCTCCATAGCCAGGAGCAAATACTAAGAGGCCAACAGTCATTTTCTAGTGCTTTCTGCAAAAATAGACAAAGCTATGACTTCGGCTCTAGATTTGGTGGTAGCAAGATCAGTGTAAATCCTGTTGTGTTGCTGGTCTGACTTTGGGAATATAAGAGAGTAATTTAGAAGTGAGGGAAGGAATATTAATTGCTGTTGAGGCCATATTAATACTCAGCCAAAACACAAGTCAAGCATAATGTATTATAGTAGAAAAGGGAAGTTCTCTAGCCTAATTCAACTTTGAACACTAGTTTTATATAAGAAGGAAAGCACAACAAAGACACACAGAAACTGCCTTGCCGAAACAAAGAACTGTTCTGACTTACTAAAGGGACAACAATAGAAAACCAGTTATGACACAAGAAAGCAGTTCCTGATATTTGACTGCTAGACAAACTTTATTTAGATTTCTGGCCATGTCAGTGTATGCGATTCCCCTAACAATGTAACAACCAATGTTACAAAAACAGCATCAGATTCAGGGATTAGATATGTCTAATTTAATAAAGCATTTATGGATGCTGATTCTTAGAACATAGATCAATCAATATCAATAAAAAAAAATAAAAAAATCAACTAAAACCATCTTACTGCAAAACAGGACAATAACTTACAGCATTGTTTATACGGTTTTAAATATATGCAATACTCTTGAATACCACGATTAGACCAAATATGAAAACACAAGCTTGCTGATTTACAACCCAACTAGAACATCAATCGAAACTATATGTCATTAAAATCTTGCAGAGATGGCCATTAAAACAGCTTAAAATAAAAAGGTCTTTAAGGAATAGTGTTAAAGGAACAAAACCACTTCCAATTATATCTATAAGCGTTTTGTTTGTATCATTGCTAACTGAACAGCAGCCAGCTCATTAGAATCCAAGTCACTTTGAAAGGACTGCAGGAATTTTTAAATATTCACTGACAGGTCAGACAAGGAAAGCCAGGACTGTTTTGAAAGGTTCAGCCTGTACTTGGTTGAGAAAGTTTACCTGTTTCCTCCCCATAGCATCCTATAAGAATGGAAGAATTAAACAGTGGAGGTCCTGCCCAAATGGACTACATTCCATCCTCCCTTTTACTAGTTACAAAACAAGAATCAACACGGATTTGTTTTTTTTATGACACATCCACATATAAAACTTTCTCCATTCTTGTAGAACTTACTGGTATGTTATTGAAAATGAGGTAAACTTCCCCACAGAAGTAAAAAAAAAAACAAAAAACAATCTTTTACTAGGACAAGGTTCCCTCTTTTTCTGGGATTCCCCCTTCTTTACCTCCCCCATTAATTAATTAGATGACTCACCTTGATGCAATGGGTCCTGCTGATGAAGATGGAGGTGTGAATGTATGTGCGAGTGTTGGTGGTGGTGAGGTGTGACGTTGAACATCTGTAGCCGGGCTAAGGGATCATTAGCAAGTGATGCCATTCGTTCTGCATGTATTCGTTCGGCTGCCAGTCTCTCAGGATAAGTCATTTCTGGCCGTAGTTGTGGTCCTGCCAAGGCCAGTCTTTCTCTCTCCAGGTGGTTTAGGCCGGGATGAAAAGCAGCAAAAGGATGTGGTCCTGCCGATGAGGGGATGGTAAGCGCACCATGTCTAGCAAAATGTTCCATGGGGTTAGCAGCAGGGTGAAGTTGGTCCAGCTCAGGGGGTTTAACCTCAAAGCCAGGTTTCATCCTCTCCCGTAGCTCCCTCTCCCGTAGTTCACGTTCCCTCAGTTCCCGCTCACGCAATTCCCGCTCACGCATTGTAGGGTCCATATTATACAAGCCTGGCATATGGTAGGCCAAGAGAGGGTCATTGGGATTAAGAGGGACAAAAAAGGGATGATTGCGATTGGTGGGTGACATGACGTGCGGTCGAGCATATTCACTTAGTGTACGTAGAGCAGGTGTATCTGGCCCAATATAAGGGGGGACAGCGGCTATGGTTGTTGGAGGCTCAAAAGATGGTCGAATGTGAGCTGGGCCTCCGATCTGAGACTCTCCAAGGCGACCTTCATGAGAACTGCAAGCCTTCTGTATGAAGAAATTTAGATAAATGGCACAGATGAGAAACACTGAAAAGTTATAACATAGAAATACAATTTGCCTACATTAGCTCTGCCGTAATTTTTTAAATGGGGTGCACAATCAATAAGTAACATCCCAAACATGTGGTTCATTGGGGACAGCCGGTATCCCTGGATTACTTTAAATAGCCAGCGGATGAGATTCTATTTTTAAATAACTGTTTAGGGACCAAAGACAGTTGAAAACTGACCGGTTGGGTCACATAAAAAGATTAACTGACCATTTTGACCACAAACCTGTAAATATAAAATAATGATAATATATAAGAAAATAAGTGGTTGGGATTACGGCATTCTAAGATTAATATCCAGCAAGGTAAAAGGAAAAAAATGTTTTTCTGCATCTTGAATGTGGAGTAAAATATGATTGCGGAAAAGAACGTACTGCTGCTCTTTCTGCTTCTCTTTCACGCTCACGTTCCCTCTCCTTTTCTTTCTCCTTTTCCTTTTCTCGTTCTCTCTCCTCTCTGACCTTTTGTTCTGCTTCCCTCTTTGCCTTCTCAGCTGCTTCCTCCCTCTTCTTGGCCAGCTTGGAGTCACCCCGTGGGATGAAGTAGAGGTCAGTTCTTGCACACGAGTTGTAACCACGATCAAGATGCTTGTAAAATCTGTATTCAAATATTAATTATTGAAGTTTATTGACAGAGATTAAGGATTGATAAAGTAAATGGCGGAGTACATGGATAGTGTGTTTGATAAATTTAGATCTTTCTTTATTTTTTTCATGCAATCTTTAGTAAGTATACTGCTTTCTAAAAACACTTGTATTTTAATAAACCTAAATCTGCAAAAAATGAAGGTAGACCCCAAGTTTGGCCCGTCCATTTCTGGTCTTAATGTATTATGCTCCCATTGTATCAATATCAGGTTGGTGTAGGAAAAGAAAAAAAGCCAACTGTCATTAAGAACCTTTCGAAGTCAAACTTTCTTCTAACGCTCACCTAACCTCCTGCCCACTGTACCCTGTTCCTTCTCAAATACTACTCTGACTCTATCTCACACTCTTTAACGCATATCTTCAACCTCTCTCTCTCTACAGGCATCTTCCCCAATGCTCTGAAACATGCACTAGTCACTCCCATACCAAAAAAGGCCTTACTCCCTTTTGCCTCCAAACTCCTTGAACATTTAGTCTACAACCAACTGAGCGAACGCCTCATTGAGAAAAACCTTTTTGATCCCCTTCAGTCTGTATTTCATCCACAGCACTTGATACATACTGCTCTCCTAAAACTCACAAACGACTTACTAACAGCTAAAACCAAGGGTCATTATTCTGTACTCTTACGCTTGGACCTCGCCGCTGCCTTTGAACAGCTCCACCACCTCAAAAAAACTAAATTTGCTTGGTATCCCTGGCAGTGCACTCCATTGGTTCGATTCTTCTCTTTCTCACCGCACCTTCATTGTCACAACTCCAATTCCTCCTCACCAACACCTCTTACTGTTGGGGTCCCCCAAGGCTCTGTCCTTGGACCTCTACTATTCTTGATCTACACATGCTCCCTGGGTCAGCTGATAGCCTCCCATGGCTTCTGCTACAATTTATATGCCGATGACACCTAAATCTATCTCTCTACCCCTCAGCTCACTCTATCAGTCTCCTCACACATCACTGATTTACTAACAGACATATCAGCTTGGATGTCACACCACTTCCTCAAACTGAATCTATTTAAAACTGAGCTCATAATATTTCCTCCCCCACATGCCCCTTCCCCTGACTCCTCTGTCAAGAGCCAATGGCACAACTATCAGTCTGTCCCCACGTGCCAGAGTGCTAGGTGTAACCCTAGACTCTGAACTGTCCTTTTAAGCCCACATCCAATCCCTGTCCAAATCGTGCCGCCTTAGCCTCCGCGACATCTCTAGAATACTCCCCTTTTTAACCAATGACACCACCAAGCTTCTAATTCACGCCCTGGTTATACTTGCTCCTCATTGGATTACCTTTACCTACACTATCTCTTCTTCAGTCCATAATGAATGCTGCTGCAAGATTCATCCACTTTATCAACCATTAAGTATCCTCCATCCCTCTCTGCCAATCCCTGAACTGGCTTCCACTCACTCAACGAATAAAATTCAAAGTAGTAACAACAATTTACAAAGCCATCCACAACTCTGCCCCAAGCTACATCACTAACCTAGTGACCTCCTGCTCTCTAGCTCTCGTCACCTCTCCCCATGCTCGCCTCCAGGATTTCTCCAGAGCTTTTGCCATTTTTTGGAACCTCCTACCCCAAACTGTCCGACTGTCCTCTGATCTATCCATCTATAGATGATCCTGAAAACACTTCTCTTTGAAGAAGCTTATCCTGCGTCTAATACACTGTTTTACTTTCAACATCAGCTCATCCCACACAGCTATTACCATTTCTATCAATTGACCCTCCCTCCTAGATTGTAAGCTCTAACAAGCAGGGCCCTCAGATTCCTCTTGTACCAAATTGTAATGTAACTGTCTGCTTCATTTTGTTAAGCGCTGCGCAATCTGTTGGCGCTATATAAATCCTGTATAATAATAATAACAGAACATAATTGTATGTTATACTCATCCAATATGTAATGCCTACCTTCATCTTTCACAACATATTGTTTTCTCCAAGACCGAGAATGAATATTAAAGGAATCCTTTAGTAATTTTTCTTTTTAGCTCTGCTTCAATATCATGCATGTAGACATTTTTAAATAAATCATAGCTGTTCATTAGTGACTGACATCATTAAAAAAGGTCAAACAAAGCTACACTACTTTCACTTCTGATTAGTGGAAACAAATTATGATTAGTAACTGGAATGATAAACATGTAGACATTTTCCATAAAACAAGCATCCTGCAATAGTACCTTGCAGACTGACTGGCATGACTGGGAACATCAACCACGGTGGGTTCTGGTGATGGACTTCGAGGAGGCAGTGGAGGACTTTCAGGCTCATCAATTTCATCCAGTACCTCTTCTTTGATCTGAATTGGTGGCAGAGGAGGTGGAATGGGAGATGGCGATACCACAGGAATGCAGACAGTGGAAGCAGCAGAAGTTGTAACAGGTAAGGGTGGCTGAAGATTTTGAGATGGTGATGGCAAGGATGATGGGGTAGGAACAGGAGCACAGGTAGGAGGAGTTATAGATGGTGGGCCTCCAGGCACAAATGAGTGCTGGGAGAAGGAAGGCTGAGGAGGTAAGGGATGAAGACCTGACTGAGGGTGCCCCGGTGTTTGGGGAAGACTTTGGCTTTGAGTCAGGACTGGTGGTTGTGCTGCTGTGGCCTGAAGTTGCTGACTCTGAGGCATAAGCTGCAAAGGAGGTGGATGGGCAGAAGGAGGATGATGAGCAGGTAGTGAACTAAGTGGCTTAAGAGCAGGAGGTGGTGGTAAGTTGGAGTTAAGGGAGAACGGAGATGGCCCTTGTAAGTGGGGAGGATGTTTATGGGTCTGTGCAGGAGTTTGCTGAATAGGAGTGGTGGGAGGAGGTTTGATATGAGGCATGGTAATGGGGGCTTGGGGTAAAGGCTGCTCACGCGAAGGCTGAGGTGGTGATTGCAGAGCAGGTTGAGGAGCAATTGGTGGACCCTGAGTACTAAGAGGAAAATTATGAGATGGGATTTGTGGCACTGGAGAGACCTGAGCTGGGCAGGGCTGAGGTGGTGAAGAACATGGATACTGTAAAATGGGTTGTGGTGGCATGTTGTGTGGCAAAGAAGCTAATGGTCCATGATGAGGTGACTGTGGGTGTATTTGAGTAGGTACTGGAGGCTGTGGCTCTCCTTGTGACCCTGCAATAGGCTGTATTGCTGGGTGTGGAGAGGGAAGTCTTTGAGGGTGCAAAACTGGCGCCTGAACAAGTGAGAGAGATGGGGGTTGTGGAGGCTGGGAAGGAGGTATTGATGGAGAAGGTGATATTTGAGCAGGAACAATGCTGTGTGGCAGAGGAGCAATAGCTGGAAGAGGCCCTGGAGATACAGCAGGAGGAATCATTGCTGGAGTTCCACTTGGAGGTTGAAGCATTTGTTGTTGGGCTGAGGAGTCGGAGTCGCTCTCATTATCTTGGGGACTAGGAATACTGGGAGATGTGCTGCGATTATCCTGGTCAATGTCCTTAGGATCACTGCTGCCTTCATCATTAACACTTCGGCTATCTGAGCTTTCACCTTCACCTTCTCCTTCTCCTTCACCCTCCCCTTCTGATGGGGAGTTTGGCCGACTGATCTCCTATAGAAGACACAATAAGTTAGTTTAGGAATTAAATTTCACATCAAAAGAAGAACTGTAATGTTAAAAAATAAACTTTTAAAGTTTAAAAGCCGTATTGTGTTTAACAAGACAATCTGAAGTTCTGATAAGCGAGTCATGGTGGCTTATTTAAAGCGGGAGTCCCGCAATTTTTTTTTTCTAAAAGTCAGAAAATACTGCAGCTTCTGACTTTTAAAATAAGGACACTCACCTTTCCCAGGGTCCAGCGATGTCGGCACCTAAAGGCCGAACCATCGCTCGGCCCTCGGATGCTGCCGCCGCCATCATCGGTAAGGGAGTCAGGAAATGAAGCCTTGCGGCTTCACTTCCCAGTCCCCTACTGCGCATGCGCGAGTCGCGCAGCGCAATTCGAATGGTCCCTGCTGTCTCTGGGACCTGGGCATGTCCCAGCAGACAGAGTGGTGGGACGGGAAGAGGCATAGACACCCGTGGGAGTCTATGCCTGGAAGTGCGTGCAAATACCTGTCTTAGACAGGTATCTGCACCCCCCTCCCCCCTGAAAGGTGCCAAATGTGACACCGGAGGGTTCTGAAAAGCGGAGGTTCAATTTTTGTGTGAACCTCCGCTTTAAGATGATTATTTTTTTACCATATTTTATTAGACATTAAAATCAGTAGTCTATGTTCTTGGTTGCATGCTAAATCACACAGGTCACTTACTCAAATACAACAGTTATCATTGGAGACGCTTTTCAAATGCCGACATATGACGGGATTGTTTAGGCTTGGATGAAGTCATTTGACTAAAGCTCAGGGACTATTTCCTAATGGTGTATAATTAACTATTTTGTTGCTGCGCAGTATAACTTGTCAGGAACTAATTAATTCAGATTTGTAAAGATACTGATAGGTCCACTATGACAACCTCTTACAGAGTTGATCTCTGAATATGCTTATAAAATACTTGCTAAAAGGTAAAAAACCTTCTGCATGCAGCCCCCCCCCCCCCCCCCCATAAATACTTACCCGAGCCTGATCTCGATCCAGCAACGTACACGAGAGCAGCATCTCTCTTCATTGGACAGTGAGGCATCAGTGGGAGCCATTGGCTCCTGCTGTCAATAACAGCCAACGAGGAGAGAACTGGCCAGGGCACACAGAGTTGGCTCGGGAGTGAGCACGCACCATACCCCCAGAGCAAGCAGCTTGCTATGGGGGCACTCGGCAAAGGGAGGAGCCAGGAGCACAGATGAGGAACCCCAGAAGAGGAGGACCAGGGCTGCTTTGTGCAAAGCCATTGTACAGAGGAGGTAAATATGACATGTTTATTATTTAAAATAAAATCTATATATTGCCTTAAAGCCCTTTTCACACAAGGACAGATCCGCTCAACGGAGTCTGCTCAGTTGATCTCCACTGAGCCGGTGCATGACAGGTCTGTCTCTGCTCACTGAACGGGGAGGGATCTGTCAGAGTCCTGCCGATTCTTATGGGGAGAGCGGACAAAAATGGACAACATGTCCGTTTCCATCAGATCTTATGCGATCCGCCAGACGGATGGCTGAACGTATCTCCATACGTCTGTCTTGAGCTGAACGCATGGCCAGCCCATAGGAGTCAGTCAATGGGTGGCCCGCTTGGATCTGCCTGAAAAATGGACAGGCGGATCCGAGCGGGCTTGTCGTGTGAAAGGGGCCTTAGAATCACAAGTTCTCAAATTTTATACTTCTGAGGCTAGTAATTATAAGCAGATTAAAGATGACTGTGTAGCCACGGAAGCACCTGAACACAGGAATTATAAAGTACCACCACTGCGCAGTAATACAATAACCTGGATGCACCAGGTTGCTTTTATCCATGTTCAAATGTTGAGAGAGCCTTTAAAATGACTGACATACCACAAATACACGTGCAACTCTAAAAGAATTTCAGTAGCACCCTAACTTACATACTTTTGAATCTCAAGAGGATGAAAATGCATAATTTGCCAACTTGTAAAAGGTAGCCTTTAAACAGTAGCAGAAAAATTAAAAATGGTCGCCTAGTAGAGTATGAAAGGCAAATCACCTGTGTTTTGGATTTCTTTACTGTGGTCCTGTCAGCCTCCTCGGTGTCAGATGCTGGTTTTTCCCTCTGACGTTTGGCACTTTTCATTGGGGATGAGGGCTCCTCTTTAATTTTCTGCAGCAAAAAAGGAGCATGTTAAACATTAAAGTGAAATGCAGCAGGGAAGCCATATTATACATTGTAAATTTGCTACCATATGGAACAGTAACTTAGAGCCACAGCTCATCTTTAGGTAAATTATACTGAATTAACAGCCCGATCTGACTTGTTAATTGCTACTTGCCTTCGATGGTTTCTTTAGGGACTCCGCTTTGCTGTCATTACTGGATGTGCTGGCAGCGCTTGGAGAGTTTCGGCCACTGGAACGGATGTCTTCATTTATGGGGGAAACTCTGCCGTCTGGACTTGCAGTCTGTTTCTTTCGTCCACTGCGTAGCGTAGACATCTATTTGGCAGGAGAAACAAGCATATGACAGAGATGAGTTTGCAAAAGTGAAGAGGGAAGCTTTTTGTCCAGATACTAAAATTTTTTTTTTACCCCCAAACTGACCAAGACCCTATCCAAAAAGGAAGGAACAAAACAGATTTTACAGCTACCAATTACAGGACAGCTGTACCTATATATTATTGATAAACCCACCTAAGCTAGACAACACTGCTACTCCCTCTGCACCCCAGAATCTGCCCCTAGGCACTGGGACTTTATTTACTTGATTGGGGCCCTAAAACAAGGATCTCAAGTCTTGATATACAGCCTCATTCAAATCAACGGGGACCCAGGGCACAGAGGTGGCGCACTCGAAATGGATTTTTGTTGGATGGGCTGGAAACAGAGGAGGATGTATCTATGGAATGAATGTATGTAAGCAACTGGGGTCTGGGGTGTTTTTGTCTTTTTGAACATGCCTTAAACATGCCAAAAACAGTGTCAATGCTATAGGTGTGTTAGTTTGCATTAGCATTTAGAATTTTTGCAAGTGTGAACTTATGCCTTGAGAAGTATTCAAAGGAACGTTTGTACACACTGAAAGAAATCTTCGCTCTTATTTTTACATTGACCCTCATATTGCTACTGCTTCTAAAAGGGTTTGATTTCCTAATTTGTCCATTTTAGCCTTTAGTCAAATATAAGACCTTGGTGCACTACTGTACAACTAATAAAATGCAGCTCGGCTTTCATTTATCATATAAAACAGTTGAATGCTGCTAAACTGTAACCTAGCCTTTTAGGATTGGAATAGTGTAACTTTTTTTTAACACTTCTCTACAATATATATGCAGTGCACACATATCTAAGCTAAACCAAGCACAGGTGACAACATAAAAGGCTAGCATACCGAGCCTCTGCTCCTCCGAGTTCTCATGCTATGCTTTCCATTCAGACCATCTTCTTCCTCCTTGACAGGTTTAAACATAAATGGCGGGGGATCCACAGGCTTTTCAATGGGGGGTAACTCTCCGTATTTCTTAAAATGAATTCGGCAGTCAGTGCAAAGTAGAATGTTTTCCCGACCCCCGTGGTGCCAGTCCTTAGAAGCTGCAGTAAGAGAACATAAGTGGCGTCAGACCAGAACGTAAGCAGCACTTGCTCTGTATACATGAAATTTCCAGACTCTAGCTGAAAAGGTTTAAACAGATTACATACTAGTGCTGAAGCAGTGGCGACATGCATAACCCTTCAACTCCTGCTCGCTGTCCTCACTGTCAAAGTCATCTTCACTGGCTGAGCTCAGGTCCACTAGGAAAAAGAAAAAGAAAACACACAGAATGAAAAAGAGATAAATGTTGAATACAAAAATTGTCAACACTTCAAGTGACCGCCTAGTTCTGTAAGCTCACTTATTTTCTTCTCTTAAATTGTGTGAATGCATTATACAATACTGGTAAGGCACAGAAATACTACAACAGAAGATAAAATAAAATGATCTTATTTAATAAAGCAAAACAGAAAAAGTGCAGAGACCAGTGCGAATTACCAAAATACAATGTTCACTGATCAGAGCTCAAGGGAAGGGGGCAACTGAAATACCCCCCACTATTATGTAGAAGGCACCCTCTCCCTTGCCGTCACCTGGGCACCGTGCACTGTTCGCTCTTGCTTTATGCACAGCTCTTTGTCAATTGTCAGGATGAATAATGTCACATTGGGGTGGTGTAGCTAGCACAGCACAAGTACACTAAATACATTTTCTTTTATCCCATAGAAATTTCCAAAACACATCCACTACGTAACGGCCCAATAATCTAATTTCCACAAAATTGTTTCTTTCTATGCTTTTCTATCTTGTATAACATACTCTGTGGGCTCTTAAACCTCTCCTTTTCCCAACTTGCTTTTGTTTGGAACAAGTAGTGCAAATTTGTTTTATAAAAAAGTAATGCCTGGTACACACAATGAGATTATCGGATGAATGATGGTCTGGTTTTTTTTTTTTTTTTTTTTGCATGCTAATCTCAGATGGACCTGAAGAGTTTACTAAAGTCGCAAAAATTCTCGTATGACAGAATAATAATTCGGAAGTTTGTAATGTGTTGTAATGCATTTTTATTGCCTTTTCGAACAACAGCTATACTGATTAAATGAAAACCGTCCGATTTGGCATTGTAAGAAAAAAAATTTGTAAAAATGAACTAAAGTCCGATCAGATAATATCGGATGAAATGTTATAATCGGCTCTCAAAAGAGCTGTACTAACGATCCGATTATCGTACGATCACTTTGAAAGTGGTCATGTTTCGTACCATTTTCTGTTCATGTGTACGGGCTTAATTTGAAAGCGGTTGTGAGCAATAGAAGATACTTTGAGTTATGAATACATTTTTGAATATACTTTTTCGTAAGCCAGAGTTTAACATCCCTTTAAACTGACCATACACTAGTACAGTGATGGCGAACCTTGGCACCCCAGATGTTTTAGAACTACATTTCCCATGATGCTCTGGCACTCTGAGGTGTAGTGGAGCATCATGGGAAATGTAGTTCCAAAACATCTGGGGTGCCAAGGTTCGCCATCACTGCACTAGTAGATCACTAACAATTAATTCTGAAAATCAAAATTTTTTTAATGAAATAATTCTAGTGTACAGTCAGCTTTAGGAGGACTTGTAGAAGACATCGGAGTGGCAGAAATAAGGGGAAAGGTAGGGACAGTGGAGGGCTGGGGACGGGAGGTGGTTAAGTGAGAGGTTAGGCCTCTTTCAGAAAAAAACCTGCCTGTCAATTTTTCAGCCTGACCTGATCGGAAGGTACCAGATAGTGTAATAAATGTTTTTAGGAGCCAACTAGCATCTTCGGTTCTACAACTAATCATTCAGCAAGCACTACTTTTAGTAATTCATGAACAGATGCACATCTGTCATTCTTATTATAGCCCATGCAAAAAAAAAAAAAGTACAGCAACACCATTGGTATCCAATCAACAACATTCAGCTTTCAACAGCTGTGACTAAGTGAGCCAATGAAGGCAGATTGTTAAGTGTTAGGCTAGCCATAAAATGGTTTGGAAAAACTAAAAACGATTTATAGGCCGAGCATGCATGAATTATTGTATCTTAAATAATACACCTTCACTGGACTTATTTGCACAAAATCTAGCACTATTAACGCACATTCATAAACAAAAGGCCAAGAATACAGAATTGAAAGTATAAAAGCTAACAAGCTTAGGACTACTGAAACCATTGGCCAATGAAAAGGAAGGCAGATCTGTAGAAGTTGAGGTCTCCCTCAAACGTTAAAACAAGAAATATAACTTCACACCGCCTTTCACCTTTATGATGGAAACATCATAAAAATTTCAAAAAAGGAATTTCAATGGTTAGCGAATACAGTAAAAAGAAACCGATTTATAATCTCACATACAAAGACGAGCTTTACTGTCTATGAGAAATAACAGATATTATAAATACAACATGATAAACGGTGAGATATTGTTCATTGAACATAAAGAAATCATACGCTATACACTTCCTTTATAACTATAAAGATTTGTATATTAGCTCAATCCAGACTGGTACTCTAATGCCCCGTACACACGATCGGATCTTCCGACAACAAATGTTGGATGTGAGCTTGTAGGCGGAAAGTCCGATGGTGTCTATGCTTCATCGAACATTTGTTGTCAGACTTTCTGCCAACAAATGTTGGCTAGCAGGTTCTCAAATTTTCCTCCAACAAATGTTTGTTGTTGGACTTTCCGATCGTATGTACACAAGTCTGTCGGACACAAGTCCACGCATGCTCAGAATCAAGTACGAGCCGGAAATGCATCAGCGTTCGTAATGGAGACATCACATACGTCTTGTACGTCACAACGTTCGTAATTGTTGTCCAACATTTGTGTGACCGTGTGTATGCAAGACAAGTTGCAGCCAACAGCCTTCAAACACAAATACACGGTTTTGTTGTTGGAAAGTCCCATCGTGTGTACGGGGCATAAGAGTCTCAGTATATAAAGCAGCCTTATGGCCAAGTTTCTGAAGAAAGAATAGTGCTTGTTGCCTATAGCAACCAGAACTGTCCTTTCATATCTCACATACTGCACTATAAACCAAAAATAAAGACTGATCTTGAGAACTGCTCTTCCTCTTGACATTTCTAGTGGTATTTACATAACTGATATCATAAACTGATGATTTAAACAATCAAAATGCAGTAAACTGAAATCTGATTGGCTAATGCTACATAACAAATTCGATTGTGGGATAAAAAATAGCCAGAAATATTTAGAGCTGCAGGCACACTACACAAATTCTAATCAATATCTCTCTCATATATACAGTATCTCACAAAAGTGAGTACACCCCTCACATTTTTGTAAACATTTTATATCTTAACTTTTCACGTGACAATACTGAAGAAATGACACTTTGCCACAATGTAAAGTAGTGAGTGTACAGCTTGTATAACAGTGTAAATTTGCTGTCCCCTCAAAATAACTCAACACACAGCAATTAATTTCTAAACCACTGGCAACAAACGTGTGTATACCCCCAAGTGAAAATGTCCAAATTGAGCCCAAGGTGTCAATATTTTGAGTGGCCACCATTATTTTCCAGCACTGCCGTAACCCTCTGGGGCATGGAGTTCACCAGAGCTTCACAGGTTGCCACTGGAGTCCTCACCACTCCTCCATGATGACATCACGGAGCTGGTGGATGTTAGAGACCTTGCGCTCCTCCACCTTTCGTTTGAGAATGCCCCACAGATGCTCAATAGGGTTTAGGTCTAGAGACATGCTTGACCAGTCCATCCCCTTTACCCTCAGCTTCTTTAGCAAGGCAGTGGTCATCTTGGAGGTGTGTTTGGGGAATACTGCCCTGCGGCCCAGTCTCTGAGGGGAGAGGATCATGCTCGGCTAGTATGTCACAGTACATGTTGGCATTCATGGTTCCCTCAAAGAACTGTTGCTCCCCAGAGCCAGCAGCACTCATGCAGCCCCAGATCATGGCAATCCCACCACCATGCTTGACTGTAGGCAAGACACACTTGTCTTTGTACTCCTCACCTTTTTGCCGCCACACACGCTTGACACCATCTGAACAAAATAATCTTGGTCTCATAAAACCACAGGACATGGTTCCAGTAATTCATGTCCTTAGTCTGCCGTCTTCAGCAAACTGTTTGCAGGCTTTCCTGTGCATCTTTAGAAGAGGCCTCCTTCTGGGACGACAGCCATGCAGGCCAATTTGATGCAGTGTGCGGCGTATGGTCTGAGCACTGGCAGGCTGACCCTCCACCCCTTCAACCTCTGCAGCAATGCTGGCAGCACTCATACGTCTATTTTCCAGACAACCACTGGATATGATGCTGAGCACGTTGATTCAACAGTTGATTCATGGCGAGGTCTGTTCTGAGTGGAACCTGTCCTGTTAAACTGCTGTATGGTCTTGGCCACTGTGCTTCAGGGTCTTGGCAATCTTCTTATAGCCTAGGTCATCTTTATGTAGAGCAACAATTCTTTTTTTCAGATCCTCAGAGAGTTCTTTGCCATGAGGTGCCATGCTGAACTTAAAGCGACTAGTATGAGAGAGTGAAAGCGATAACACCAAATTTAACACACCTGTTCCCCATTTACACCTGAGATCTTGTAACACTAACGAGTCACATGACATTGTGGAGGGAAAATGGCTAATTGGGCCCAATTTGGACATTTTAACTTAGGGGTGTACTCTTCGGTTTTTTCACTTGAAAAGATATACCGTATTTGCCGGTGTATAAGACGACCCGGCATATAAGACGACCCCCTAACTGTACAGGTTTTTAAAATGTTTTGCCCGTACTCACCGTTTAAGACGACCCCCCATTCCGAGGCTTCCGATGCTTCATATCCCTCTTCTTCGTTCTTGCTGGAGCCATTTCCTTCTTCCTTCTTGCTGGTGCCAATCACGGCAAGCAATGTATTCTATTAATGAATACAAAGCCTGCTGGGATTGGCGGAGGCTGTTACATCATCAGCCCGCGCCTCACTCTCAAAGCCAATCGGAGCAGGCTACTGTGTGTAGCCTGCTCGGATTGGCAGAGATTGCTACTCCAATCCGAGCAGGCTCTGTATTCATTTGAATACATCGCTCACTGGGATTGGTTCAATGGTATATACTGTATGTAGCCGAAGCTACATACAGTATTACTGGACATCCAAAAGGCATCCCAGCAGCTGACCCGGCGTATAAGACGACCCCTCCTTTTTGCTCAGTTTTTTTAAGTGTAAAAGGTCGTCTTATACGCCGGAAAATACGGTAATAAAATATTTACAAATATGCGACGGGTGTACTCACTTTTGTGAGATACTGTGAGTGCATATATATATATATATATATATATATTTAAATATACACACACGCACAATAAATTGTATATATATATATATACACACACACACACAGGTATTTTATCAGTTTTAGTCACATTTCACTGTGTAAACATTCCAATCTTTGAATGTTATCTTCAGACATAAGTTAGTGGAGCAAGTGCACTTACAAAACTCACTGGATGGAGGCCGGGAGGGAGTGTTCACCGGTGTGGTGGCGGTGCGAGTTTTTATCCGCCGAAAGACTGCCTGCCTCCGATGCCTGCGGTGGGCACGGGAGCTTGCTGCTTCAGGAGTTTTCTTCCAGTAGTAGTAAAAGGTAATAAGTTCTCCCTGCAAATAATCACTTTACGTTAATATAACAGCTTACTTAATGCAAAAGCTGATTGTGGATAAAGACTAGGACAGTTGATCTTACATACAATGAAAAGAAGAATCAGATTTTAGCACAGGACTTAACAGGCATGCTACCATGATCTAGTCAACAGATGAATTTTACAGAATTATTTTGTGTGTGTCAATATAAACCCATAAAATGCACCGATCTCTCAAACACTACAAGCAACTATTTTGTGTCCTCATTATAATGTGATTATAACAGCATACTAAAACTTGCTCTGTACGCAGTTTACAAAAAAAAAAAAAAGTTTGCTAAATATTGTTATATAATTTTGTAAATTGTTACTAAAGTTGGATAAAAAAAACAAACATCAGGTATGCATGCAATACATGTAAAATTCCCTGTGAATCTGCAATTACAGAATATATGTAATGACTAAGCGCCAACATTGGCACGAAACGCGTCTACCTCTTTGTCCCCTGCTCCAGCTGTCAACCACTTGTCACATGAAGCTTCAATTAAAGGATTTTTGGTAGTGCAACCATCTGGAATCATTTCCTTAAGTAACACAGCATGTGAGCTGGGCTACCACCCGACTAGTGTGTGTTGGGGATTAACCAGAGACTCAATCACTTGGAGTGGCTTTTCTTATTTCACAGAATATACCTGAAAATTTTGTTCCTAAATTTGAGCCTCTAACTACTTCAGCAAATTAAGTGTCATCCAATTAGGGTTTAGAACTATTTTAAAATTAAACAATCTGGCTCTATAATTCTCTGCCAAGTTTGACAACTTGTTGCAGGTTGTAATCTATTGGTGCTATTAGAGCTGCGTGATTAATCGATTCAACCCCCCTTAAAGTCAGCAGCTACAAATACTTCAGCTGCTGACTTTTAAAATAAGGACACTTACCTGTCCAGGGCACCCTCACCCAACCCGTCCCTCATCTTCGGGTGGAGGCGCTGACATCTTCAGGAAGGGTATCAGGAAATGAAGCCTTGCGGCTTCACAGCCCGTTTCCTACTGCGCATCGTGCAGCTCTAGGCGTTATATAAATCTTGAATATTTATCATCATCCTCATCAGTGTACATGGGGGGGGAGCCATATTTGCTAAAAAATCTACAGGTTGGACTTCCGGATTTGCTATGAAACGAGAAAACGAGAGTGCTGAGCAGTACAGCTGGTGAGTGCTCCATACGAGGGGGGTCACAAACACCAAGGGTGTGGTGAAGGCTTTGCATTATACGGACACTGAATTTTCACATAAAAGAGTTTTCCGCATTCTGGATTTCTTTTTATGGACTCTATATATATTCTTTGTTCCTTACACACTCGTTTATTTGATTTTTTCATTTTTTCACATTTGTATTGTATTGCAGTAGAGTCTATCTTTATTGAGTCACCATTGACTATGCACATGTGAATTTATATAATTGTGGGGTTAATATAGTTTTACTATTAATGTGTATAACTTTATTTATTCTAGCAGTAGTTGAGCGCTACAAGGTGATGTTTTGATTAATTATTTATTTTATTTCTGTATTCACCTTCTGATTTATACATTATACTTTACCATTTCTCTCATTGCATATTTCTGTTGTAAAATGTGGTGTAAACTGCTGGCGCTATATAAATCCTGTATGATGATAATTATAATAATAATAGCTAGCCATGCTAATGGAAACAATGTTGTGCATGGACTGCTATTCCTCCCTTGGGCAAGAATAGTTTCTCTTCAGGTGTGAACCAGATGTAAGAAGCTTTTTGCATCATTCATGACTCAGAAGGAATAGGGTGGGCCAAATGATTCCACATAAATTAAATGCCATATGATAATTTTATTGTGCTTGGGAGTCTAGTGCCACTAGGGTACCCAGGGATTGCCACACAGGAGCTGTGCAGAGATGCTCACATAAATAAAGCGACTTCCAGGAATTCAGCCACTTTGTAAAACGTAGAGGCGGACTATGAATTAAGTCTAACTAGGTGCACGACACCTCCTAGGCTTAGCTCTAATTACATTTAACAGATTTATTGCTCTACAGGTGAGCAGCTACACTGGATATAAAAAGTCTACACACCCTGTTAAAATGTCAGGTTTCTGTGATGTAAAAAAAAATTATACAACGATAAATCATTTCAGAACTTTTTCCACATTTAATGTGACCTATAAACTGTACAACTCTGTTGAACAACAAACTGAAATCTTTTAGGTGGAGGGAAGTAAAAATAAAAAAAATATGGTTGCATAAGTATGCACACCCTTTAACTAATACTTAGTTGAAGCAACTTTGATTTTATTACAGCACTCAGAATCCGACCCAAAAAGACTACCAGCTTGGCACATCTTTACCTGGCAAGATTAGCCCACTCTTCTTTGCAAACCCCCAGTCCAAATCCGTCAGATTGCGAGGGTATCTCCTGTGTACAGTCCTCTTCAGATCACCCCACAGATTTTCAGTGGGATTCAGGTCTGGGCTCTGGCTGGGCCATTCCAAAACTTTCTCTGGTGAAGTCATTCCTTTGTTGATTTGGATGTATGCTTTGGGTCGTTGACATGCTGAAAGACAACGTTCCTCTTCATGTTCAGATTTCTAGCAGAAGCCTGAAGGTCTTGTGACAATATTGACTGCTATTTGGAATGGTTCAGAATTCCCTCTACCTTAACTAAGGGTCCTGTTCCAGCTGAAGAAAAACAGCCCATAAGCATGATGCTGCCACCGCTATGCTTCACTGTGGGTATGGTGTTCTTTTGGCAGTGTTGTTTTTGCGCCAAACATATCTTTTGGAATTATGGCCAAAAAGTTCAGCCTTGGTTTCATCAGACCATAACACATTTTACTACATGCTTTTGGGAGACTTCAGATGTGTTTTTTTGCAAAATTTAGACGGGGTTGGATGTTTTCCTTCGTAAGAAAAGGCTTCCGTCTTGCCACTCTACACCATAGCCCAGACATATGAAGAATATGGGAGATTCTTGTCACATGTACCATACACAGCCAGTACTTGCCAGATATTTCTGCAGCAGGCCTCTTGGCAGCCTCTCTAACCAGTTTTCTTCTCGTCTTTTCATGAATTTTGGAAGGACGCCAAGTTCTTTAGTAATGTCACTGTTGTGCCATATTTTCTCCACTTGATGACGACTGTCTTCACTGTGTTCCATGGAATATCTAATGCCTTGTAAATTTTTTTGCACCCTTCTCCTGACTCATACCTTTTAAAAATGAAATCCCTCTGATGCTTTGGATGCTCTCTGCGGACCATGACTTTTGCTGTAGGATGCGACTAAGGAAATATCAGGAAAGACCTACTAGAACAGCTGAACTTTATTTGGGGTTAATCAGAGACACTTTGAATGATGGCAGGTGTGTACCGACTCCTATTTAACATGAGATTGAATGCGATTGCTTAATTCTTAACATATCTACACCCCCAGTTATAAGAGGGTGTGCACAATGCAACCACATTTTTTTTTTAGTTTTACTCCCCCCTCCCCCCTTAAAATATTTCAGTTTGTTTTTCAATAATTGAGTTGTACAGTTTATAGGTCACATTAAAAAGGTGGAATAAGTTCTGAAGGATTTATCTTTGTCTCATTTTTTTACATCACAGAAACCTGATATTTTAACAGGGGTGTGTAGACTTATATCCACTGTATGCTCGCCCCTCCTCTCTGCTGCCCATTCATCGAAGCCTTGGTATTTTGTGAATGTGTTCACATAAATACTAAGTGTTCTGTGATTGGGCAGGAGGAGGGGAGGGTCAGGCATAGCGGCTTCAGTGACTCTGCCAGGAGATATAAATAGTAGATATGTGCATTCATTATCGTTTGAATGCATTTTCACCTGATTTTTGTGTTCGCTTTAAGAAAACGTTAATGAATGCGCAGAATCCGAAATCCAAAAATAAAAAATGTTTTATTTTCATATTGCGACAACAGTTCAATATAGATAGAAGATTTGACATGACGGCGACAATAGCAATCTGTGTCAATCAAACCTGCGGCCAAATGCGCCTAACCCAACTTATTAGTCCAAGATTATTCAACAGAAAGAAAAGATTTAACATTATAGTGACATGAAGGTCTGACAAAGCAGCTAAAAACATACGCAACGAGCGGACATTTACAGTCAAATGCTCCGCCCATAGGCTATAGAAGAATTCTAATGTTGTTTGACTAGTAATAATAATTATTACTAGTCAAACATGAGATTTCTACTATAGCTTGTGGGCAGAGCATTCGACCAGAAATGTACGATCACAGTGTCGTAGAGCTGCTTTGTCAAATATTCTTAGAACATCCGACGGACACCATAAGCCTTTAATTGACAGATTAGACCTTAAAGCGGTGTTTCAGCTGAAATTTTTTTTTTTTTTTTAAAGTCAGCAGCTAAAAAAAAAAAAAAAAAAAAAAAAAAAGTAGCTGCTGACTTTTAATAAGGAGACTTACCTTTCCAGGGCACCTGCGATGTCGGCCGCCGAGGCCGACATGTCCCTCGGCTCTCGGGTCCCAGCTCTGCCATCCTCACTAAGGGAAACAGGCAGTGGAGCCTTGCGGCTTCACTGCCCGTTTCCTACTGCGCATGCGCGAGTTGCACGGCGATTTGTGAATGGGACGCGCTGTGTTAGGAAACACACAGTTCCCAGAACACAGCGTGCCCCATTACCCAGAAGACGACGAGGAGAGAAGACGAAGATCACCGAGGAGCAGGAAGAAGGCAGATTAGGAAGACTCCCTAGCAACAGGGATTTCTGACAAGGTAAAGAAAAATGTTTTATGTTTTTTTTTAATTTTTTAAGAATATTAAAGATTCTTTTTTTTTTTTTTTTAAGCTGGCCCACCACTTTAATTCGGATTTTCGTACAAATGCATTTTTTAATGAAGCAAAATAAATAAAAACGAATTTCGGGAGTAACTAAATAAATTTATTTTTCAGATGAAACCCGAAAAATGTTTCAGTGTGCACGTCTAATAGTAGAGAAAAGTCCACAAGATCAACTCCTTGTACTTAACTCTGTGTGCCTTAAAGTGGAGTTCCCACCCAAAAGTGGAACTTCTGCTCATACACCCCCCCCCCCCCCCCTGGAGCATCTTTTGGCACCTTGCGGGAGAGAGGGAGGACAGGATAACTGTCTTTCACAGGTATCCTGTTCCCACTTCCGATTGCCTCAGCCGTGGGTTCTGACGTCACGGCCTGGGCTCCTCCCCTCCACCAGCCTCCGGGCCAGTAGGAGAGAGGAGCGGAGCCTTGTGCAAGGGCAGCAGTGTTCCTGGCATGAAGCCATGAGGCTTCACTGCTGGGTTCCCTTACTCACAATGGAGGTGTTATGCACCTGACAGCTGATGGAAACATCGCTGGATTCCAGGACAGGTAAGTGTCCTATTATTAAAAGTCAGCACTTGCTGGCTTTTAATTTTTGCAACGGTGGGCAGACCTCCGCTTTAACTCTTTACAAAGGAGCTGAATTCCTGGAATTCAGCTTTAAGAGTCTTCAGACAATTTATACATGTTTGTAATCAGAATCCTGGTGTATTGGAAATCCGGAAGGACACCCTAATGTTTTTATACATGGGACTGCCAAAATCCTGGTGATTTAAAGAAACTTTTCTCCCCTTTCACTAAAATTAAAATCAGAATATAGCTTTGCATGCTGATATGAACTCCTCCTACATTCACCAGTTAAACAATCTTGCTTTTAATCCAATTACTGTTTATTGACTCCCTGGTTTAGTGAGGCACTGGGGAGCTAACCCTGGCCTCAGTGTTGCATCCTGGGAAGTTCTGGAGGCAGACCCAGAGTTCCAGGATGTGAAGGGAGATGCATTAATCTACCTTTAGTGAAAATGGCCACTGTGACAAGATTGGGAGAGAAAAGAAAAATAAAGTATGCAAAGAATAAGAATCCTGCGAATATCTATAAATATCTATTTGTTGATTGCCATTACTTAACATATCTATAGGTGTCTTTGTTGAAATTTCCAAAAGGTGAACTTCTAAAATATAAAAGTTTTATATAGCAAGGTGCTATGCCTGAAACCCAGATAGCTACTAAGTCCCCATTCACACTTGTGCAACTTGCTATGGCACTGTGCATCAAAATTGAATGACAAGTCTTAATCCATGTTTTCCTATGATAACCATAGTTCATACACTACTTTGGTCTGACTTTCGTTTGACTTAAATGCCACAGAGTGCACCTGAATGTTATACGTGTGAGATTTGTGCAACAGTTGTCCATTACGACTGGTAAAAAGCCAAAGTCGCACCCATCCAAAATTGCATCAAAAGTTGCAACACCAAAGTTACGCAAAAAAGTTGCTTGACTTTGGAGTCGTACAAGTGTTAATAGAGCCCAATTGGAAAATCTAGAAATCTGTAAAAGAAATGGCTCAATGAAAACATGAAACAAGCAGTAACTATATGCAAAAGTAACCAAATATACACAGAACAAACTGTATATATTCAAAGCAAATGGGCTCACATTTCCAGATACTAAAAGTAGCAGTAGGTGAAATGCTACATTAAAAAAAAGTAAATCTAATTGCACTATATAAAAATCAGAAACAGAATCGCTACTTCTGCCTTTGTACAAGCAACCTACAAACAGAAACCACATGTAGACCTCTGCTTCTGTGACTGCAGACACAGACACAATGAAACCTAAACAAGCCGACCATTAATCCAAACATCTTTACGAAACAAATTTAAATGCAACCTGCCAGTACACAAAAATAAATAAAATACGTTTTTTTTTTTTAATACAACCTGCAAGTGACATGAGCGCTGTTCTTTTCATTATTTGGTGGCCAGTGAGAAATACCTGCTGCTCCGAGTACAGGGAGGGTACAGGGAGGTGCCAGTCCCAGGCTAAACAGCAGACTGCTTATCACAAGTATCACACCTACAGAGCATAGTTCAAACTTCCCTGTGTTGTACCAGGCTTCAATGCATGAAAGTAAACACAGAAAGAAAGCTGGCTACCAGGTTTCATGTTTCCTTAAAGAACCAGGATCACCCATAAAAGACAACACAGCCGAGAATCTCTAAGATATCACAATTTCCGAGAAACACTGTCCTCAGACAAGTAAGAGCTAAAAGGGGTGTGTAATCATTGCCGTCACCTAGTTATAGCATCACATTAGAAGGGCTAAAGTGCAGCAGCATTGTAAGGGTTAAATCCACTCCTTTTGTCAGTTTTGCTTATGAATGCTGCATTGATGAATACACCTATTACACAATATTCTCTATGATTCACGCTAAAGCTTCCTGAACATTTACAAAAGTGTTGACTATCTTAACAAATGAAAGTAGTATTAAACCAAAACAAAAAAAATAAAAATAAATTGCAGCTTACCAATTATTAGGTGTGGTAGCTGCAGCTGTTTTAATTTTTTTTAGCAAACCCTCCCCCCCTTGTGATCTGGTCAGTAACACCCCTCCTGGATTTGGGAGCCCCCACTCTGGATGAAGCAGCACAGGGGCACCTTTGGACAGCATCATTATCAGTCGGGGGGTGTGTGTGTGTGTGTGTGTGGGGGGGGGGGGGGTGTTAGATGTACTATCAGATTTAAATAAACAAATTAATGTCAAACCCTAGTTCACACTTTTGTGTGTTTATGAAACAGAGAAAAGCTGCGATCCTCAGGATCAAGGCTGATCTCTGTTGTGTACTGTTACACCTCATCCATTCATGTCTGAGCTTGCAAAGCCCCTGTCTTATCTAATGTCACTAGCATAGTGCCATTAAAGCGGAGGTCCACCCTAAAATGGACCTCCGCTCATCGGAATCCCCCCCCCCCCTCCGGCGCCACAATCGGCACCTTTCAGGGGGGAGGGGGGTGCAGTTACCTGGATAATCCAGGTAACTGCACCCACTTCCGGGCTAGCTCTCTGCGGAAAGGGGCGTACGTTACGCCCCTTTCCGCAAGCGTCCGCCCCCTTCAGCAAGTGCCCCGCTGCCTGCTGGGAAACACACAGCTCCCAGAGGCAGCGGGGACCGTCCGGATTGCGCCGCGCGGCTCGCGCATGCGCAGTAGGGAACCGGGAAACGAAGCCGAAAGGCTCCATTTCCTGATTCCCATACCCAAGATGGCGGCGGCACGAGCGAGCGATCGGCTTCGGGTGCCGACATCGCGGCGCGCTGGACAGGTAAGTGTCACTATTTAAAAAAGTCAGCAGCTGCAGTATTTGTAGCTGCTGGCTTTTAAAAAAAAAAAAAAAAAACGCGGAGTCCCGGTGGACTCCCGCTTTAAGTCAGCACTTTGATGTACCTGAGCATTCACAATGTCTATTTGCAGATAGCTTGGTGTAGATCAGGGATATGCAATTAGCGGACCTCCAGCTGCTGCAGAACTACGAATCACATGAGGCATAGCAAGACTCTGACAGGCACAATCATGAAACTCAGAGGCAGAGGCATGATGGGACTTGTAGTTTTGCAACAGCTGGCGGTCCGCTAATTGCAGATCCCTGGTGTAGATGTTACCCCAACTGACCCTGCTGAATGACAGAGTTTACCCCTTTAACATCTCACAAACATGGCACAAACAAGGCAGGGAGCTGCCATGGCATCTAATTCCCGCTAGAAGACCTCCAATCAACATTACTTAGCACGGCTTATCACAAAAAATCTTTGCGCAGACTACACAATGTAAAAAAATAAATAATTATTTAAAAAGGTTTGTACACAGATATTGTGAATGTCTGTTCCTCAATTCACAAAACGTGAAATATGTCATGAGGTGCCATTTTGGATCTACTGCATACATTTAAAAGAATCCTTTATGACAAATGTATATGGCCGCACAAAGTAACCACCTTGCTCTGCTAGGCTATAAGCATTCCATGACATTACATACAAGCTGAAAAGTGGTAATAAACGTACAGGCATGTTTAATTTACTAACACTCTACACGGATCTTCCTTGCTGATGAAATATTCATATGGGGATGTCACACTCTCAATCCTTCCAGTGCCCCTTAATTAAGCACAAATCCCCTCCTGGCACTGACAGGAAGCTCAGCTTTTCAAGGTTCCCATTCCTCACAGAACGAGACAAATATTGGTAGCCATAGGCCCACATATGTGTATTTTTCACACTGCTACTCGTCTATACCTGAACTCTGGACCAATTCCAGCAGTTCAACAATGTGGTGAAACCCATTTGAGAAGCAATGTATGTTTATGGTCAGATTTAAATTACTACAGAGAAACGTCCCATGCACATAGGACAAAAAGTGGGGGACTAGGCAAGGCTTAAACAGTATATGTAAATGATAGACTTGCTCATCTGTTCTAACACCAACCAAGAGGTTATCAATATGTTATGTAAAGTAGCCAGAGACATTTAAAACAGTACTTTATGCTCTTATAACCAACTATGCACTAACATGCAGCTTTACCTATATTGAGGGAAAGCCTCTCCATTATATATCATTACCAGTACATAGACCTCAGAGATGCAGCCATTCACAAAGGTCTGTGAATGAATAAACTACAGTTACCATCTGACGTCGCGGCTGATGGCTTGTAGCTCTCAATTAACTGTGAGGGTGACGGTGAGCGCATTCTTAGATCATTGATCTTCCTGCTCTCCAGTAACTGTCTGCCCATACGTCCCATAAGGGCAGCCAGCTATACTGAGATTGTGCAGGAGCCTGCCATTTCACCTGCAATCTGCTGAGCTTGGGTGCAATGCTCTGCAGGCTCCAGGAAAAATATAAATGCACATTTTTTTACCTGCAAAAATAAGTGCATTTATTTTTTAGGTAAACTTCAATGGTTATTCTAGAGAAACGCTTCTTCTTACATCAACATGGTAGGATTGAATGGTAGCAACAGTCAAGCTACGCGTAAATGATGGGGAGGGAGCAGTGAATGATGGGAGACAGCTTTTGCAGCAGGACCAGGGCACAACATCTGCTACAAGGCTGTGTGGAAACATTTCTATCAGCTCAGCCGTCATGTCTGGAAAATAACAAAAGCCTAAGGGGATGATTGCTATTAAAGTCCCAGCCAGCCGAGGACAATCCAGGAAGCACACGAAGACATCGAGGTCTTATATTCACTCCATTTTACACCAGGCGGGAGGGACGCTGCTTTGGCATTCTCATTGTAGGCTGTTCTATTAATACAAGCAGGCATCGCAGGAATGAGACACACATGGGAAACAAGCTACTGGCACGTATTCTATTCATCTGATTCCCCTCTGTCCGGGAAAACAGGGGATGAAATTATCTGCAGACGCAAAGTCATTCCAAAGCCTTAAATGAGCTAGAGAAAAGTTGCTCTCGTGAGGTTGGTAGCAGCCAAGATTTCTATTGCTTGAGAATAACCCTTTCAGAGACTGTGGGGTACAGAGACATGCTGCTATGGCAGTCTCTGGGATACCAATCTATTTAAATACAAGCCAGAAATAATCTTGCAATGAGAGGCTACATAGCAATCATTCCACACATATGGATAACACAAAATGGGCTTAATCCACTTATCTAGATTAAGAAATGGCTTGTATGTGTACATAGGCACGTGGATGAGAATGTGCCAGGCAAATGCCTGCTATGCTCTAGAACTTAGGGCTAGGGGAAGAAAAAGAAAGGCTTCAGACAGATTTGTAGACCGCCAAGATTTGCATCTCAGAGCATGAGCGTGGGCGAGTGCTCGTTTAGATCCCCCCCATCTCTGGAGCTCACTGAAGGGTTTCTTCAATTCGGCCAAATACTAGATAAGGATACATATGTATATGTTATGTACATAAGTACTTTCATGTGCAATAACACCAGCTTGGCCACTGACAATCTAATAATGGGCTGCCTACGCAACTGTGCACTAACGTCCCATACATAGTTGGTGAGGTTGAAAAAAAACACAAGTCCATCTGGTTCAACCTGTGTGCGCATGTATGTTAATAGTACATTGTATACTCCTGTATGTTGTGACCGTTAAGTTACCCATCTAATAGTTTTTTCAAATTATCAATGCTCCCTGCTGATGTGACTGCTTGTGGAAGAGAATTCCACATCTTTACCACTCTGACAGTAAAGAACCCCCTACACAGTTTAAGGTTAAACCGCTTCTCTTCTAATTTTAGGGAATGGCTGCATGTCTCGTTAAAGGGGTGTTGCACATAAAAAAATTAATCAAAATTCCTTAAAAAAAAAAAAAAAAAATTGAAAAAAAAAAATTTGGAATATTTTTTTTTTTTTTTTAACTCCTCTCTAAATGCCTTTTGCTAGGGGGTCCTTTGTAGTCTGCCTCCTTCAGTGCCTGGGCTGGTGACATCACTTCCCCTCAGCGCAGGAAGGGCTCAGCTCTGCCCCTCCCTCCTGTCAGTCATCTGGGACATGTGGCAGGTTCCAGATGACTGCACGGCCAATCACGACGCATGGTGCCGCATGCGCAGTGGGTGCCCGACTGTGAAGCCACAGCCGGGTGCCCACAGTGAGAATGCCGCCGCCGAGCGGAGGGGGGAACGAGCGGGGCTCCGGTGGACTCTAGGTCTACCTGCAAAGCAAGCAGACCTGCGTTTTGTCAGGGAATGACACTGAGATCTACCTTTCTGCTAAGCAGGAAGATGGATCTGTGTGCTTTCCCAGTCAGACAGTTAGAAAACACAAACAGGAAACACATTTAACTCTGATCACCCCTGATGTTAACTCCAAAGACATGCTGGTAGGTTAATTGGCTTCTGTCCAAAATTGGCCCTAGTATATGAATGTGAGTTGGGGACCTTGGATTGTGGGCTCCTTGTGGGTAGGGACCAATGTGAGTGTGCGATGTATGTGTGGAGCGTTGCATAAATTTACAGTGCTATACAAGGAAACAAAGCTGACAAAAGCCTAGAAACTAAGATGTCCACGTCTTGCATCCACAAATGCAAAACAAAATGTGTGAGTGTAGGGACCCTTACGCTGTTCAGACGCTGTTGGCCGAGGCAGTCTGTCTGCTAATTGTTTAAGCCTGGCACATGAAAAGCAAACAAGGGATCTGTCAAGGCTGAAATCCTTTATACTTTCTTGCCACAGCAAGACTACTGGTTCCTCTCTGATGGTTGATGTACGCCACTGCCGTGGCATTTTTTGACTGAATCTGGATCAGATGACCCTCCAATGATAACAGGACAACCAAATTCCTCAGTGCTCCAGATTGTTTAGGAGACAATGTTCCCCTGGCTACAAAATCCCCTTCATTGATCTGATGTTTTGGACTCCACCCCAGCCCTTGTGGCTGGCATCGGTGGTGAGAATCTTTCAAGACAGTGGGAGAGGGTTTTTCCAACTTCAGAGCCTGGATTCAAGAGCCATCAGGCCAGATATAACTTGGTTCTTGGGATCAGGTGAATTGGTTTGTCTAGAGATTAAAACGAAACAGATTTGTCCTACAATGACAGGACATTGTATTGGAGTGAACTGAGCAAATGGGACTGCTTTGAAGTAGGCTCCTTATCAAGCTCAGAACTTTCATGCAAAATTACAGAGTTGGATGGCCTCTGAACTCTATAATCCAACTCTGCGATAGGCAAGTCTGCTTTTTTGGATTCTGGTCTGATTTGTGCCCTGTCTGCAGGGATACTCACAAAGGGAGTCTGCAGAGACTGGGTCACAGAGTCTGTGCCTTGGTTCGGGATCTAGAGAGTGCTCTACAGCTAATACAATGGTCTGGAAAGCATCATAGAAAGAGCTACGTGTCCGAAGGTCCCATCCCAGGCAAGCAGAAGGGAATCTATCTGGCTGGCCAATTTCTCCTGTTGGCAGCAGACTAATCCAATCATCTTGAATAACTGAATCTTGCATTACTTAATGAACAATAAAGAAAACCATGTTAACACAAAAATACTTTCATAGGCATACTAGCAACTAGATAATACTACTGCAACAAAATGTCATGCAATTGATTTTTGTATCCTACATAAAATGTGTCAGATCACAAAAAAAAAAGAAAAAAAAAGAAAAAAAAGAAAAGAAAAAAAAAAAAAAAAAAAATCGCTATACCAAATTCAAATGACTACAAGTTGAAATATGGAGTTGCTTATTAGGGGGTCAATCTAGAATAACTGATAAGTGTATATAAACACACAGAAAAATAAAAGTTTTGTTATATCTGTTTGAAAAGCGCAAAATATTTTTTTTGTTTTTTGGGAGGGTATTCCACAGTTCAACAAGATAACTGGGAAGGACTGAATTTTTTTCAGTTCTGTAAAGGCTTTTTGCTGTCAGCCACCTACAAGAAATTCGTAGCAGAGTGCATTTCTACCAGGGTCAACAAGTATTTGTATGTACTTGCACATTTCCCTATGTCTTATCCATTTAAACACTGACTGTACTGCAAAGATGGCCTGCATATTTATTTTGCCTGGACGGGCAAAAAACATTTCTTGCAAACCCAGGGGAGCTAAAATTATCCACTGGGCTTGTAACCCTTTGAAACCTTCAATGATGAGATTTGCTGCACCCTAGTTCTCAGCATCACCCACCTTCCATAACCTACACTGCTCGTGGCTAACACCCCATGAAAATCTCATTTTACATTGAAATCTGCTAAGGTATCTGTATTCTATGAAGATATGCAGCAACTTCCATGAAAAAGTGGCACTACTGAGATCCCTATTATGTAAAGCTAGCTGGTGATTAAAATGAACAGAGATATCGCTTTTCGTGGGTGTGGAATTTAAGGTGTATCCAATTGCAAAATTAGAAGAACAACAAATTGTGTAGTACATCTCTCCAATACATACACATTTCTGATGCATTAGCCATTTAAAAAAATAGGGTAGAGTACAGAAAAATACTGGATAACTGGGAATCCCCCCCCCCCCAAAAAAAAAAAAAACACACAGATAAGAAATCTAGGGGGACCCTAACTTGGTGATGGCTGACAATATTGCCTACGCTGTATTTAAATTCAAAATAGAATCATCAGCCCTGCCAGACTTCACTGCTGCTGAACTACAACATTGTCTATCCCCTCTTCTCTCTCTGTCTCTCTCCATGTGCATACATTTATTACTTTTCCAGCAAGACAATGCTACTGCCTCCATTTTAAAGAGCCTACCTAGACACCATTTGTAGGTAAAATGTCTCTGGGAGATATAGTTCTGGTAGGGCATGTGTAAAACAATAGCAACACACCTAAGGAACCTTTCTGCCCCCTCCCTCTTTCCAACTACTGCTCCTACAATAACTTTACAAGCCTGATAAGAACATCTCAGGGTGTATTTAAAGAGGTGTCCTCCTACATAAATAGGGTAAAAAATGATTGCTGGGACATGACGGCAGTGGGAGATTAGGGGGTAAATGTGGGGCATGCCTACAGATCCTGTGCAAGTCTGCACTGATGTCTTCTGAGCATGTAAACAGAAAGACAGCTTTACAATAGAATACATGTATATAAAATTAAAAAATCTAATGCACTACACTAAAATTACAGGGAACAGCCTCGATCATATTAAATTTGCTATATTATTACAGCAGAATGTGTTAAATTATTTTGCCACGAATTCTTCTGCTAATGAAAAACATCTTGTTTTGAGATTGTTGGCTTGTGGCTGGAAACAGACAGACGGTACAGAACAAACTTCCATTATCAGGTGCTTTAAAGTATTTAAGCAACACAGCCAAACTTTCACATAAGAAATTAATACACATCAGCATGTTCAGAAAATCCTTGGCCCATCACATTAGAAAATGCTAATGGACTCGGGGACATTCCTGCAATAGATAAGGTGGTAGTCGTGTGAAGAGAACTGTAAAATATCTGTCAGGCTCTCATGAAGACTTGCCACTTGCTGACACAAGCTATTTATATATAACTGGCATATGATGCTGCAGGGCTATTGGATGCACACTCCAGGCACCTGTTGTACACCAGCCTGCATGCAATCTAAAATCTCCCACACTGTACAAAAAGCAGCACATGCACTACTACCCATCTCCTCCAGGGGGCAACTGCTCTCTGTGTCATTTCCATCAATGCCATTCTCCCCTTGACATTTAGAAAACATCTATATCAGTTGTATTGTTGTAAGCCACCTCACTGCTACCAGGATAAAAGGAGCAATCTGTACAGAACAGACGTCTCTATGGGGCACCCTGCTGTGCTTCCAACTTGCTCTCATCACACGCTTGCTCTAATTTGTGTAGAAGCTTCCATAAATCAGCAAATGTAAATAGCTCAGCCACAGACTTTCTGCCAAACGTTCAGTAAATATATAGGCCAAACCAAGATGTTTTTTCCAGGCAAAGAAAATACAACAATGTTAAATACAATCAATGGATTCCATACCTAGACCCTTTAGGCTTAATGTACACGGGACGTCTTTACAACCTCTCCTGAACGATTTAACTTGACAGATAGTAACCCAAGTTTAAAACGGCTGTTTTGCCGCGTTTACATTTAGAAGTGTTTGAATAAAAATTTCAAAATAGTCAAAAATGAAAAACGTCTAAACAAAACGCGGCTAAACGCAACTTACCACGTTTAGCGCTTGAAATACCTCTAAACTCAGCGTCTGAATTCATTTGTTTTGCTTTCCAAAAAAAGGTCTCTAAACTCAACTGCCTAAAAATGAGATTAAACAAACCCGTGTACATGTACACATAAGATAACATTAGATGAGTTCAGGGGCAGCTGAAAAAAAGCAGCCAACTGCCTCTGGAAATCCGTTTACCAGCAGCAGTGTACATGGGGCCTTACAGGAGTTTGCTCTCACTGGCGACAATGTACATTCCCATATTTTAGAATAGCAGATAACACATCTCACCTATAGCACCATCTGCACGTGAAAATTGGCACTGGGAAATGGCTTATGAGCAATGTTATCCACTTCACCTCTGGAAGGTTTACCCTCCCCTCCCTTCATGACCAGGCCATTTTTTGCGATACGGCACTGCATCACGTTACATGACAACTGCGCGGTCGTGCGACACTATACCCAAATAAAATTGATGTTGTTATTTTCCCACAAATACAGCTTTATTTTGGCGGTATTTGATCACCTCTGCTTTTTTTTATTTTTTTCACTATAAAGAACGACCGACAATTTGAAAAAAAAACCACAACACAATATTTTTTACTTTCTGCTCTAAAACGCATCCAATAAAAAAAAAAAAAAAATGTAAAAAAACGAATTACTTCAATTTAGGCCGATATGTTTTCTGCAACATATTTTTGGTAAAAAATAAAATAAAAAAAAAGAACTCAATAAGTGCATATTGACTGGTTTGCGCAAAAGTTATAGCGTCTACAAACTATGGGATATTTTTTATTTAACTTTAACTAATTTTTTACTAGTATTAATGGCACTCATTTTATATCGGGAAAGCGGCAGGCAAATCGGACAACACTTTTTTGGGGACCAGTGACATTACAGTGATCAGTGCTAAAAATATTCACTGTACTGACAGGAAATGGGTTAATATCAGGAGCGATCAAAGGGTTAACGGTGTGCCTAGCTAATCTTTTAGTGTAGTGGGGGAGGTGCTTTGGCTAGCAGAAGACATGGATTGGTGTTTCTGCTTTACAGGTGTGTATGTGTATAATATACATACATTATATATACATACACATATATATATATATATATATATATATATATATATATATATACACACATGCACGCACGCGCACACACGCACACACACACACACACACACACACACACACACACACACACACACACACACACACGTGATCCTGCTCAGCGCGGCCGCCCTGTAGCAGTAAATCTGCTATGGGGCGGTCGGCTAGTGGTTATACAAAAGGGAAATGACAATTTTGTTTAAACTATATGGTCTTACATTATAAAAAATATTGACATATGTGAATCAAGGATCCTGGGGACATGCTGTTGCATAAAGGAGAAGGTGGCGTTTGCTTGCATACACTGCTCTTCTCTATTTACAGCGTTCACTGAGATGTGATACTTTGCAGAGATCTGACCTAAGGTATAGTCTTGTGCTGGCAGGCATGTTACAGGTGTTCCCACTGTAATTTGATCTGGGATTTGATCAGTGTTGGCAGTCACAACTTAGTTGGCATATGGCCATTCCGAACATTCAATGCTATAGGAGTAGGAACAAAATGAGTTGTGTGGAACCCAGTTATAACATGGGTTCATTTTCAGAATGCAATCCTTGCACACCAAGGATTGAAAGCTTGGATTTCCGTAGAAGAAAAAAAAAGCTTCAGAGACCAGATTTCTTCTTCTACAGAAAGCTGGACTCTGAAGCTTTTTATAGGAGGAGGAAGAGGAGCAGTGACCATTTGCTAATGATACAAATGCCAAAAATACTTCTTAACCAATAAAAAAATAGGTTTATGTTGGGTACACATAGGAGTTTTTTCTTCTTCATTTAACCCAGGGGGCTGAAAAAACAAACAAAAAAAAAAACCTTACAGATTGCCATACTAAAACAGCTTGTGTTGGTACAATGATCTCCCTGCAGAGTTATCGTGTTCTGACAGGGGAACTGCCCACTCACCAGAACACAGCAGTCACAGCTATTCCTGCCAAACCGACCATTTTTGGACAATTTTTGTCCCGTGTGTCCCCAGCTTTAATTTTCCCAATGCGCCGTTTCTAACAATAGCCTATAAGCTGGAATAACATAACCTTTGTCACAAGACTCCCACCCTTCTTGGGAGGCACCTGATGAAGTTTAAAAGGTGGCCACAGATATTTACATTGCAGACTGATTCTGATAAAAATTACAGTGCTGATTATTCTTCGAGATATGCAAGTTAAGGCTAAGTTCACTTTTTTTTGTTCTAAATTCAAACTCCCCTATATACCAATATAGCATTAATGTACTTTTTTTTTTGCAAAAGAACAGCTTTCTATTAATTCTACACCGGCTTACCTCACCCGCCCCCCCCCCCCTTTTTTTTTTTAATTACCTCACCCTCTTTATAGTGGTTTAAACACACTGCTCAAATACTTCTGCCTTACTTCCTGGTCAGACTTTAGGTCATGTCATGACACAGGAAGGAGTTGACCAGCTGACCTCATTAGTACACATCCTGCATCATCTACCCTCAGCTGGTCGACTCAACTGGCCTAAAGTCTGACCAGGAAGTAAGGTAGAAGTAATCGAGCAGTGTGTTTAAACAGCAATGAAGAGAGCAAGGTAATTAATGAAAAAGCCATTTTATTTCTGCAAAAGAAGTACATTAATGCTAAATTGGTGCATAAGGGGAGCTGGAATTTAGGAGAAAAAAAAAATGAAGATTCAACTATCCGATCTTTTTAAAAACACATCACACCATACATATACTTGTATGAAAACAAAACCTGTCCTGTGACATCCGTTTAATGTTGATGTTTGTCATGTAAATATAAGCACATTCTTTTGCCTTTCTGTATGCTATGTTGAATTTCAAATAAAAACATTATGGAACTAAAATTAACAGTGCTGGGCAATGACAATTTAGAGGCCTGCTTATCAAAAGAGGCTAAATACATACTTTTTTATTTTATCGCTAACTCCCATTTGGCATTTTATCTGTTTGTAAAAGTTCTACATGTGAAGATGCAATGTAGAAGTCTGGTAGAGAATGCACAGTAATAAGCAGATACCGAAATGGTGCAGTAAATAAAAATACATGGTCACGAGACATGTACGTAGCTATTGTTTTTATCCATAGGGCTGCTGGATTTGACTTCAGTCGTCTCTGTGTACATGCAGTCAAGCACTGTCTTGTTCCAGATGCTGCTGAGACAACCTGCTATCTGTACCCTGAACATATTGTGTTGATTGATCCTGTACCGCCACCATTCAGTAAATGTCTTGTATTTCTTCAAATACAAGGCATCGTCTGATTGGATGAGAGTGTAGGAGCTGGTGTCATAACCAGCACTACGCCATCCAATCAGAGCGCAAGATGTTTGATGAATGGCGGTGATAAGGGAGCAAACTGCTCCCTGTGTTCAGCATATGCATGGATGGATGCCTGTGGCAGTGCACTGTACCTGAAAAACGAGTCCAATAGTAGTCCTCTTTAAACAGTGAAGAAAAGATGTGATGATAATTACCAGTGACCTCCTGATCAATAAAAACACGGTCACATCAGACCCGCTTCCATCAGGTGGAAACTCGCCAAATATATCTGTCTACCACTCTCATGGTTAGGCTAGTAAGCCATATAGAATCAGTAGTTCAACGATTACTTCATAAGCCAGTCCACTTCTCCACAGTTCCTTGTAGTACAGATACATAAAGAAAAGCTGTCAGTATTAAACTAGTGGAGCCTTTCTATTTCATGTAGCCATGGATATGTTTCTTTTCTATAAGGAACTGTGGAGAAGTGGACTGGCTTACTAAAGATTCTTTGAATTTCTTTGAATTTGAATCTTTGAACTACTGATTTTTATGGCTTACTAGCCTAACCACGAGAGTGGTAGACAAATATATTTGGCGAGTTTCCACCTGATGGGAGCGGGTCTGATGTTACACTTATGGTGGTGCATACCTCACAATGTTTTTCTTGAGTAGGACATCACTGAGACATATCATCACATCTTTTCTTCCCTATTTAAAGAGGACTGCTATTGGACTCTCTTTTTCATATTTTATTATTTTCTTTTGCACATAGAATATTTTATATATTCGAATTCACTATATTTTTGTATTGAACACTGAATGAATTAGGCATATTGTTGCGCTACTGTGAATCTTGCTATATATGAGATTATATATATATATATATATATATATATATATATATATATAATATAAATATATATATAATATAAATTTTATTTAATTGGTTTTGATATTTATGGTCATAAGTAGCAGCATTGGTTGTTTTTCTCTTGCTTACTTTGAGCACGGGAGATCACTATTATATAAATTACTATTTCCTGTAAATAAATATTGTAAATTACATCAGGCTGAAACTTTTGCTTTTTGACAAAATGGGAAAATAATCTAAATTATCAACAAAACCACTGACCGTCTCTTTATTGGGCAGCAATTCTTTCCGAATCCTGAAAAAGTTCTTTCCGTATTGCCGTAATCCTTTGATGAACCGTTTCTGTATTATCAAAGCAGTGAGTTAAATGTTAAGATCTGAAATGCTTTTACCACAACAAAGAAAACCAGTAACCTGATAAAGTTCAGCTTATATAGAAGATTAAAGCCAGCCACAGATAGAGCGATTTTCTTTCCTGCAACCATGGGTTGCAGGAAATAAAAATCGCTAGATTTCCCTATCAAGTTAGTATTGATAAGGGAATTCCTCCCGTCAAGTCATTGTGTTCTCCTGGCGGGGGAAGCCAGTGATTATCGGAAGTGGCTATACCAGCCGGTAGCAATAATTGCATATAAAATCTGACATTCAGTCTGCCCATATAAGCTTCGAAATTTCGGCACTCAGCACTCTCAATAAAGTTTAAAAAAAAAAAAAAAAAAAAGTTAACTGTGTGAAGTGCTCAAATGGCACATCACACCACCTATTCACTGCATGGCAAAAAGGACACCACTATGCACACTCTGTTTTAGCACAGTCCCTCGGACATTTCAGGGTGGGGTTGTCAGATTACACAATATAGCAGGGAAGAAAAAAAAAGAAAAAGTACAACAGCAACATCAGCAATAACCAAGCTCAATATTTGATTAAGAACAGATACGTTTGTTTATGTAGAAGCCCTGAGTACATCTTTAAAATTATAATTTACAAAAAGAGGTCTCATCTGAAGCCATGTTTAGTCAAGCAAAGTTGGCAGTAGATTTACCTAAAAGCACAAATTAAAACCAAATTATAGCATAAAAACTATGAAAGGATTTACAAAGTTACATAGTAAAGGATTTGCACTTTTTTTATGTAGTTGTCCCAAGGAATAAAATATATTAAGTTGAAGTAATTTGTCCTTGGGTGGCATATCAGTCATATCAGTTCTTGGGCCTTTTACAGCATGGCACACTGCGGCTATTTTCAGAAGTAGAACATAAAGCTGCCATCACCTCAGCTCCATCCAAGGCTTCTAAAGACCCTATCATGTTTTATGTGCTGCGGTACTTTATCTGTCTTTTAATTTAGTGATGTGGATATATTTTGCTGAGACCTCTGAAGAGATTTATTTTACCAGGTGTGACCAAGTGTCCTTATAAACAGGAAACAGCTGCTACCGACTGTTCCTTTTATAGATAAAGCATGTCTTGTTGACCATACCTCATCATGAAGAGCTACCATGCATACACTAAAACCTGCAGCTTAAAAATTAGAAGCATTTTGAATAAATATTGGAAAAATGAAGAGCGAATTAAGTGCATAACCGGGATAACTTCTAGCCAGGACAATAATTTGCTTTCAAACTTTTGGACTTGCATGTATTGCACACTGCCTGGACCTTGCACTATTGCTACAGGCAGTACACTTGCATCCTATATTTCAACAATTAGAGGCGCTATCATGCCACGGTAAAGAGGAAGAACTACTCTGTTGCTAGGCTTGGTTATTACCTACAGGAGTCGCGATTAGGAAAGGTGGTAGCCAGTGTATGTATGGTGGCCAACTCAAAATGCAGCATTCACCTGTTACTGCCTATATTCCAACCTATAGTTTGTCATCGTCACAAGGCCAATCTAACTATCAAATCATTTTACAGAGTAAAGAGATCAGTCCAGCTCCCCTCAAACTTCTAAACCTCACTGCTGGCCTATCAATATGATGGTCAACCTCGCTTCCCAACACTGAAACTTAGGAGGTGGTATGGACAGTCTCTTGACGAAAGAAGCTGTTTCAATATGTGCACATTAGAGATCTGAGGAGTCTAGGGTTGTATGCATCTATAGGTGTGTAAACACTGACGCTTCTGTGCATCTGTGTTTATCAGCGTATGCCCATATGACTTGTTTTCCAGAATATAAAAACTTGCACATTTGCTGCAGGTTCCCAAATGTGGATGTGCATTCTATGGCTGGCAGTACCCCCAACCTGTGGCTCTTTAGGGACAAGTAAACGCTAGGCACATTGATGCCAAAAAAAAAAAAAAAAAGCATGTACCCTTAAACCAGACAACCACAAAAAATTCTGATTTGTCAGCTTTAGGCCTCATGCACACTGGACATTAAAATAACATTATAAAAACACCAGCAGCTTTGCAGTGGGTTTCTCCTACATTTTAACAAAAGCGTTTTTCAGCGTTGGTGTTTAGCTCTTTTTTGGTCAAGAAAAAAAAATTCTCTTTTCAATGGCTCCAAAACGTTTTGTTTTTTTTAAAGCCAAAAACTGCTAAACAGCAGTGCATGGACACATAGGATAACATGATGGGGAGTTTATCGACTGTAGAAAAAAAATGTCTGAATACAAAAACAGCTGCTTTAAAAACATCCATAAACGTCTAGTGTGTATAAGTCCTTAAAGAGGGATTCCGCCCAAAAAAAATATTAAAAGCCAGCAGCTATAAATACTACAGCTGCTGACTTTTAATAAATGGACACTCACCTGTCCCGGGGTCCAGCGATGCCGGCAGCCGAGGCTGATCGACCGCTCGGGCCTCGGCTGCTGCCGCCGCCATTCGAGGTGAGGGAATCAGGAAGTAAAGCGAATCGGCTTCACTTCCCGGTTCCCTACTGCGCATGCGCGAGCGGCGCCGCGCAATAGGAAATCTCCGCGCTGTCACTGGGACCCGTGTGTGTCCCAGCAGACAGCGCGGCAGGGCAGGAAATGGCGTAGACTCCCGTGGGAGTCTATGCCCGGAAGTGGGTGAAAATACCTGTCTTTGACAGGTATCTCCACCCCCCTCCCCCCTGAAAGGTGTCAATTGTGACACCGGAGGGGGGGGAGGGATCCGATCAGCAGAGGTTCCACTTTAGGGTGGAATCCCGCTTTAAGGTAGAAGAACTAAGGGCAAAACATTTTTATTTTGGATAGAGTAAGGTGGAACTATAACCTCTGTAAGATTTTTTTTTACCATCTATGGAGATGTTCCTTCACTTCCTGTCCCATAGCCAAAAGAGGACGTGAGAGACGATCGCTCTAGTGTGAGGCAATCCCTTCTGGTCACCAGAAATACTGTGCCCATAGGAAGATATCCCCACTATTGCTGTTGGATAAGCCAAAATTTATGTTTTTCTTTTACTTTGGATGATGAAGGTAAATATATATGCCCAATACAGGAATGAATCGCCCTAACAAGGGTACAGACAGCAATAAAAACCGGACAGGTGACCTAATCCCTTTCCACTCCATCCAAAACTGAAAAAAAAAAAAAGTTTTGCCTTTAGTTATACTTTAAGATAAAATGGGAGATCCACTGTGTTTGTGCCCACGTAGACCACTGACAGCGTTGACGATAGGAAGGAGAGGAGTGGTTCTTAATTCTTCCATGTGTTTGACTGTTGGATGCACGGGAACCAGATACATTGCGTCCCTTACCACACCATCTCTGTAACTACATTGGGTTTATGTTAACTGTTCCGTTCAAAAGCGATCCATACATGGCAGAGATCATCTTTCATAGTTCTGGACATGTTTATTACTGCTTATGTATACGAGATATCTGATGAAGAAGTGTATAAAATACATGGCAGCATTTTCTTACCACTTCATCTTCTGTCCAGCACTTCTCTATCAGCTTGGGAACTGGCTTCTTCACTAATCGTTGCAGCGCCTTCCCAGCATCATAGTTGCTTTCATGTAGCTAAATGGAAGAAAAAAAATAAAAATCAGTTTGTATTAGGATACTATGATTCTGATGTCTAAAATAGTGAAAAGGACACAGAAAAATAGCAATAATTTTGTCTAAAACCTTACCTTTGGTTTAAAATAATAAGAAACCTCCAACAATTACTTTAGCTCATACAGGGCTAACACATTGGAAATAATTTCCTTATCCTGTGTCCCGCATTCCTTTCAATCAGTTACTTGTGCATGCACCTGTGTTTATCAGAGACCGAAATGATCTGCACATAGAAATGGGTGCGCTCAGCCAGCCAGAGATACAAGTAAATAAGCGTAGGCCACACTGTTCTCGCCAGAAGCCCTACCCATTAACACTTGTAAATATGAGCTCAAGTTAATAAATTTTTAAGGGAACCAGCCACTACAAGAAACCGATTTTTAAACTGTTATGACTGTGCAGGTTTAGATTTATTTTCTGTCAATTTACTTTGGCTTTACTTAACCAATTCACCTCCTGGAGATTTTACCCCCTTCATGACCAGGGTATTTTTTTTTTTTGCTATTCAATACTGCACTACTTTAACTGGTAATTTCACAGTCATGCAATATTGTACCCAAATGAAATTGTTGCTTTTTTTTCTCCCACACAAAGATTTCATTTGGTGGTATTTGATCACCACTATGTTTATTTTTTTGCTATATGAATGAAAGAGACCAAAAATGCTGAAAAAAACAATATTTTCTACCGTTATAAAATATATCCAATAAAATCAAATGTTGTCATCAATTTAAACCAAACTGTATTCCGATACAGGTCTTTGGTAAAAAAAAAAAAAAAAAAAAAAAAAAAATCCCAATAAGTGTATATTAAATTGGTTTGTGTGAAAGTTAGAGCGTATACAAACTATGGGCTATATATTTGAAAATCAATAAACTAATGCACTGACCTAAATTTGCCTGATCTAAATTGTTAAAGCCCTGCTAGGAAAGTACAAATATCCCCCAAAATTACCCCTTTTTTAAAAGTAGACATTCACACAAGCCTCCAAGATTCCAAGTGAGATACTACTGAACTCTTAGCCCTTGTACACACGGTCGGACATTCTGACAACAAAATCTGTCGGATTTTGTCCGAAACTGTAGTTGCATGCACACAGTCGGACAAAGTTGTTGGAAGATCCGACCGTTCGTAACGTGATGACGTAATTTCGTTACGACGGGACTACGTTCAGGCTAGTAGCCAATAGCTTTGGTCTTGGAATTTGATCTGAGCATGCGTGGCACTTTGTCCGATCGGAATTCTCTACAAACGATCGGACAAAGTCCGATCGGATCATGTTGTCGGAAAATTTTATAGCCCAGCTCTAAAACTTTGTCCGTCGGATATTACGATGGAAACAGTCCGATGGAGCCCACACACAGTCGGATTATCCGACAACGCGGTTGGATCGGACATTTTCCATGTGTACAAGGGCTTATATGAGGATTTTATTCTCCCTCTCTGTAGCTGGTTAGCAGGGTCACAGGGACAGAAAATTAAGATTCAGGCACAAGTAGATTGATCGTGACGGGTCCTCTTTACGCTATCAGCATGGACCATCTTCTGAACAAGTGAGAGTATGAAGTGACCCAGAAAGCTGATCACATGTTTTAATATTACAGACCAATTGTCTGCCACCGTGCAATGTCACATGGAACACTGATCAGCTCCGGTCAAGTGAGACTTATTGGGCATTAAACTTTATTGCAGTAAACCAAAACAATTTTCATGTCTTATACGCAAGAAAACAAACAGCAATGGTCGTAAATAATCAGAGATTAAAACACCACCATAAGATACACCTGAACCCATTCACCAGGCACAGACAGCTCATTACTGCAGCACATAACCCAGAGAAAACAACAGATTATGGATCAGCTAGGCTTTGCTTGCATAGACATAAGCATCTCTCCTGCCTCATATTACCAGCAGACTGGATACATTTTTGACACTTCAGAGCAGCAAGCCGCAGACGTGCAGCATGCTCCGACATCCCCTTTGCTCCCCCCTGCTATGCGCACAGCCAAGGTCCAGTTGCCAAAAACAGAGCAGGGAACATGCCTCCTCCATCTCCGGAGTCGAATGACAACTCGCGCAAAGAAAGCAAATACCAAAATCTAGGCTTCTTTCAGTCAACGAATGGATAAACAGCACGCAAAACAAATTCCCTGGAATTCAGTACACTGTAATGCCAAAAAAACATCTACCGAGCACTCTGCAAAACCTGTTCATGGAACAAAAGAGCAATGACCAACACATCTAAATCCGCTTGTTTTACTAGACAGACAGCGGTGCAAAAAGTAAAGCAACCTCTATAAAACAATCAGAAATCGTCTCCTGCTGTGCCAATGCCAGTAAGAAAATGGGATACTGTATGCTGCACACTGTCACTGTGTCTGTTACTTTAAAAATATACAGATATGTGGCCGTGTGTTGAGTGATTCTTTGGGACCATGCAAGTTTCAAGCAGAACTAAATGTAAAAAATTACAAACAGGCAGGCTTTTTATTACACAGGAGACATGCAATGTTTCTTCTGCAATAAAATTCACTTATTGACCGGTTTGCAATCCCCTGTAGACCGTACACTGAGCTGTGCAGCTTGGCTTACATTGTGGCACACTACCAATGTGCCAGTATGACCGCATTCCTGGACATGTGCAGGAGTGATGCCATGCCATCAAGACAGCCTAAAGCCCCATACACACTATCAGATTTTCCTGCTGATGTTTTCCTTCAGATTTACCAAAACCATATAATATGAGGTTAAACCTTAGGAGTTCCAATGTGTCTTCTACTACATGGTTTTGGTAAATCTGAAGACAAAAATCAGCAGAAAATCTGAAAGTGTGTATGGGGCTTTAGACTGCCACTGAGGTTGCCCAGTGAGGGTCTTCATGGGCATCAGACTGTTGAAACTACGATAAGTATTTTTACCTTTAAATGGGCACTAGGACTGGCAATACAACATTATATGTCAACTGTCGGCCTGCATTCACATTTACTTTCATAAAGCAACAGACCCACTTCCCGCTCCTCCCATATTGAAACTACTATCTGTCCAATTTAATTGTATTTATTTTATACCAAAACAGGTAAATGAGATGAGATGAGTCTCCTCCCATCATAAGTAATACTTCCTTCATTTTAGGAAAAAAATAAAAAATTCACACGTTTCGCCTGTTAGTTGACACAAAGGAACATGAAGAGCCAAATCTATCCCCTAACCACTCTTTGATGAGCACCCACGATGCCTAAACTTAAGCTCATCACATGACTCTACCGCTGGCCACTCACAGTTCAGTGCTGCTTTTTTCAATCCCTGCTGCTGCCACTTTTGCTGGACAGCTGGATCTGCATGTAAACGTGAAGAAACATGAACTATATACTAAGCCGCAAGACTTGAATAAGATTATGCACATGCATACATGTATAGGCAGAGCATGCATATTTAAACTCTGTTTACAACTCTGGCACTAAGCTTATGTTTTGAAAAACGGAACCTGAAAGCAAAATCCAACCCATAAAATATATAAGGGAAGATTTATCATTGAGAGTGTTAGGTTGGCATTAACGGGCTGCAAGTCTCCAATATAGTGTGTGTCTGACCCATACAATCACTCATTACTGTCCCTTACAGATGCAAGAAACAGTTTGATAACCATAAGCAATATGAGAATCAGGGACCAGGGGAGTTCATTAACATGCCCTCACCTAGCAATCCAGCTTATGAAATAATAAAACAGGCTGTGGAATTAATTTGAATAAGTAAATGGTGCTTATGGGGCATACATGGTCTCCGAAGAGTGGGCCTGGTGGTAGTTATCAGTTGATATACCCAAACCCTGATTATTCCCTCTGCCAGAGACCATGTGACTGATCCTGGGCCATTGGTCATGTGACCTGCCATTGAAAGGAGCAGGAAAGGCATTTCACTGAGCTACATTTGTACGTTTGACTGTACAAGATTGTCAAGAGAGTGACTACTGTCAACCTTCTATTCTGGGGGCCCCCACTGATGCTCTCGGCTCCTCTTCTGTGTGTGCCCTCATAGTAAGTTACTTGCTATGGGGCACACCAATGGGCTCGCTCCCAAGCTGGGCTGTGTGTGTTCATCAACACAGAGTGCTACTCGGCCCCACCCCTGCTTCCACCCAATGGCTACCGCTGCTGCCTTTGTGTCCTGTGAGGAGAGGGACACAGACTAGCACTAATGAAGATAGGCACGTTGATGGATTGAGATAGGACTCAGGTAAGTATATAGGGAGGTGGGGGAGCAATACAACTACTGGGACATTTTTTTTTACCTTAATGTAGGGAATGCAGTAAGGTAAAAAAAAAAGTCCTGCCTTTAGAGCCACTTGAAGGTTTCTATTTAAATATAATATATATTGTCCATTTTAATTCTGCAATAAAACTTTACCACAATTTACACTAAATCAGAGCAAATATTAGAAAAAATATATATATTAGCAAGCACAAAGCGTGCATGCAGTATGATGGCAGGTACAGTCATGTAGAAAATGCCATCTGCAGCCAGTGTGATCTGACCATTTCCTTTTCTTCAGTGACACAGCTGGAAGGCTCCTTGGTTTTATAATGAACTCTATTCCTAGTCTCTCACATCTCAACAAGGCGCTGTATTCTAATTTATATCTTCAATTACACTGCATACTCCGTGGATGGCTTCTCTACTTCCTGGCTGAATGGGGGCAGGAGAAGGTGGCTTTAGCAACCTGTGTTTCTGTAATGAGTTATTACGTTCCTATTTCCACACAATACAAAGAGGTTTCAGACCTGCTTAGCTTCATGGAGACGAGCATGAAATGTTCATATTTCAAGAACGAGTGAATCCGTAGGAATAAATTATCCCAAGACTCCAAAAATTACATTTTGCAAAGGCAGGAAAAACAGGTTTACAGTGATGCTGGTGATGGCGTTAGCAGATAAGGGTAGCAGTATGACAGATGGGGTGTATTAAACCATGGTATTAGTGTCATGTCGACGGATGGGATGCTCCTTAGCCAACTGGAGACATTATCCACATCAATGCAGAATGTATGACAGGTCTCCTCAATGGATGCTTTAAGGCTATATGGGCAACATTATTTAAAGGGCCACAGAGGCTTATTTTTTTTTTTAAATATATGGTCCTCATTTTACATTATTATACAAGCAAGTTTTTCCTGTAACTCAATAACCAGTTTCAAGTACATACGACGTTCAACGTTTAATCAAAGCAGACAATCTTGCAAATATTTTTCTAGAGAAGCCTTAAAGATTGATTTCATACAAAATGTATTCCTATATTATGAGAGGAGTGTGTAAAGGCTTGATCCACCATTAAAGCCCCATACACATTATTAGATTGTCTGCTGATCTTTGTCTTCAGATTTACCAAAACCATGTAGTAGAAGGGCCTGCCTGATTGCATACACATTGAAACTCCTAAGGTTTGACCTCATATTATATGGTTTTGGTAAATCTGAAGGAAAAAATCAGCAGAAAATCTGATAGTGTGTATGGGGCTTAAGACTTTCCTGCTGTCCAGGTACATGTCACGGGAAGTTTCACGTCAACCTAGAATGGTCATGTCAGCTGGCCTAATTCTTGTCACTGCCTTCAGTTTACTTTAGGAAGCATACATTGGACAGAATGCCACAGCGGAAATGTCTCTTGCTGGGCTCAAGGACAGCCGATCCTACTTAGCAGTGCAGCACAATAATTGTACTTTACTGCTCCCTATAAACCTAGTACACACTATGAGAAAATCAGACGACTGATCGCTTGATTTTCAAAAAAAAAAGTGCATAATAGAATGGCATTGATTCGTACAAAAATTCTCAGCCGACAAAGGCAAATGTAGCCAAGTACTAGCATAGTAGGAGGGTTGTTCTATGCGTCCGAGTATGCGCATTGTTTACTTATAGATTATTTCTGTGCAATTACTGTACACATGGAACGAAAACCGAACGTTGTGTTCACTTATAACATTTTTCCAGGCTGCACCTTTAGTTTTCGTCATGCCAAAAGCCGTATTCTGCTGTCGAAAGCACTATAATAACAATCAGATAATCGATAGTCAATAGTTTGTCATAAATAAATTTGTCTTCAGATCTTCTTATAGTGCGTATGGGCCTTTAAGGCACAGCTATTTCCGCATCCATTAAGAACGCTATAGGATTAGGCTCCAATCACAGTTGGCCAGCCTAAGGGTCCTTTCATACGGGGCGGATCAGTGCTGATCCGCCCCCGTGGATATCCGCTTGCTCAGCGGGGAATCGCCGGAGCGATCTCCGCTGAGCAGGAAGATGACAGGTCTGTCTCTGCACACTGCGCAGAGACAGACCTGTCACAGCGCCGCTCTCCCCTATGGGAGATCGGGTGACGACGGACCGCGGTGTCCGTCGTCACCCGATCCAATGACGGATGGAAAAATAGCTTTTTCCTCCGTCACACTTTTTCGGATCGGAGCTGGTCAGATGTCAGTGGACATGTGACCGCTGACATCCGATGCTCCATAGAGCTCTATGGAGCAGCCCTTCAGGTCCGCCTGAAAAACTAACAGGCGGACCTGAACGGATCGGTAGTGTGAAAGGGGCCTAAGAATGTGGGCAGAATCATGCGTTTTTGCTCGTATTTTCAGAAACTCAGCCAAAAGCGCAACATACTCGCAGGACCATTATTTCTTAATGCCACCCCAACTACTTAGTTAAATATCCAAGTAGCATGAGATTAAAATTATTTGTTGGTGAACACATCCATTTGCAGCTCACTGATTTAAAAGGATTAGAGATGAGGAGAGCAACAAGATATGAGGTTTAATCTTTCAGCAATGAGACAATAAATTGCACCCTTACTCTTTAGGTGGTTTATCCTGTACAGGAATTACTTTCAGCAATCTGCTCAGATGCTGACTGATTCATTTGACAGCTGCACGAGCATGTAATATAAAATGTGATCTTGAAAACATGGCACAGCAAGCAAATAAAAACGTACTTTCAAGCAATGCGTACAATATTAACTCAAAATAATTAGTGAATAAGAACAGAACAGCTAACACTACCTTCCCTATTGAAATAAAATATGTATGAGACACAAAGGATGTTTATCAGTGCATTGCAGAGGCCAAACCCCCTTTAGAGTCTGAATGCTGAGCTGAAGGGATCCGTGGTGTTGACTTGCTTCCATCAGCGGCTGCCTGTTCTTATTTTTAGACTAGTTCATTTTACAAATTGGCAGGTCTCTGTTCTAAGAAGACAAGCACAGGGATAAAGAACTCTACCAGCAGCAAGGCACAAGGACAGAGAGAAAGGCCTGCGTTTCTGTGTGGCAACGCATCTTATCAGCTCCGTGTATCCCTCCTCCCTCCCGTCTCTTCCACACACCTTTATATTGCTGTGTCTGTGCAAAGACATTAAGCCTCTGTGCTCCCGCTGCTGATAGCAGCTGCTGCTGTTATTGCAGAAATGAAGCTCTGGATTGTCAAGCCTGATTTATAGCAGGCCTGGAAACCTTATTGAATTTCCATAATAATAAATGACACAGCTCATCCTGTGCTCCTCTACATCTCTAGGGGTAGTGTATCGCTTGCTACAATCAGAATCCAGCACAATAATGCTGTAAAACCTTGCAATCGGGGAAGCAGGAGGTACACTGGGGGCAGATCTGACAGCCACTGAGACCAGTCACTTTTAAAATGTTGAGTGACCACCGCAGCTCAAAAAAAAAAAAAAAGCAACATCAGATGAGGTTGCTTATGGCAACACATCCTTCCCCTTCCAGTCAAGCTTAATGATTAGGCACATAATGCAGCAAGCTGTCTCCATATGTAAAAACGAACAGCGGCTGTCAGTTATATGACATAGCAGTATTAAGATAATGATTTATCAGCTGATCACTGTCAAACAAGGACTACCACCTAGGAGGCAGTGTGTACGGCTATGCATCTATACCTTAATGATTCAAGACCCAAAATATATTCAAGGATCTGTACAGCCTACTGTCAAAGTAAACTGAAATTATGCAGTCAGATAAAAATAGGTACATTGCTGCAGGCCAATATTTAAATCTCTCTGCGGGTCAGTGTATTATTTAAAATGGTCACAGGCCCTATAACACTAACCACATTGCTAAATTCTTCTACTTGCAAGGATCCTTATTACCGATGTCCCCAAGCAGGCCAATGCACTCCCCTGATTCCAAGCAGAGCTTAAATTCAGCCTAGGAGCACTGTGAAAAGCTTGCAGAATCTTTCTGCAAAGAACTGTATAAAACTGTCTGATGTTAAAAAAAATAAAAAATAAAAATAAAAAAAACTGCAAAAGTCCAAGAAAGAAACATGGTCTAAATCAGGGGTGTCCAAACTTTTTTCAAAGAGGGCTGGATTTGATGAAGTGAACATGCTCGAGCGCCCACCATTTTGCCTGACATTCTTTGAACCATTGAAAATTCGGTCTAAGTGTGTCCATCCGAGCACTGATACACGGCCCAACAAGAATTCTCTTGCCTTTGTCGCGCTTGTTCCCAACACACAGACGAATGGTCTGCACTTTAGGGGGTACCGTTAATTCTTAATGGTACCCCACACATTGGAAAATGTAGGGTGCTTTTGGTGCAGTGCAATTTAAAAAAAAAAAAAAGCTCGGGGACTTCTTTCCCTGCATTTTTGTGAGTAGGGAAGACCATTGAAATTAATGGGCTGCCCTACACACAGTACGCAGCCACACAGATGTTGCATTTACGGGCTTAAAACAGGTGGTGAGGAGGCAACATAATGCCTCTTTACCGCCATTCAAATGCCTCTGAAAAGAGATCTGTGCATGGATTGCTTTTCAGAGGAGCAGCAGTCCTGGCTAATATCACACCAAGCCCTACAAAAGCAGTTTTGATGGTATAAGAATGGGGGGGGGGTCAGGATTAAAAGTAACATACACACAGACGCAAGCACACACATGCAGACACACATACAGACAAATGCACGCCGCACACACATACAGACACATGCATACACATACATACAGACATATATGCACACACATACAGACATACGGACACATGTGCACACACACATACAGACACATACAGACACATGTGTGTACACGCACACATACATACAGACACACATACAGACACATGTGCACACACAGATACAGACATACATGCACACAAATACAGACACATGTGCACACAAATACAGACACATGTGCACACAAATACAGACACATGTGCACACACACACACACACATACATAGACACACGCACATACACAGACACATGTGAACACACACATACATACATACAGACAGACACACGCACACAGACATATGTGCACGCACAACGACATACATACAGACACATGTGCGCACACACACACACACACACACGTGCGCACACACACACACGCGCGCACACACACACACACACACATGTGCGCACACAGACACACACACATACATACAGACACATGTGCACACACACACATACATACAGACACATGTGCACGCGCACACACACACACACAGACACGTGCACACACACACATACAGACACGTGCACACACACACATACAGACACATGTGCACACACACACATACAGACACATGTGCACACACACACATACAGACACATGTGCACACACACACATACAGACACATGTGCACACACACACATACAGACACATGTGCACACACACACATACAGACACATGTGCACACACACACATACAGACACATGTGCACACACACACATACAGACACATGTGCACACACACACATACAGACATACATACATACACACACGAATAAAGCCCTTTTTAACACTAATTTAGCTTGTAGCACAGTACAGTACCTTTGCAGCTTCCTCATTCAGCCGGGTACTGCACTGTAGGGGGAAGCAGAGAGCACAGCACACTCCTCTGCACTTTACTTTCACTTTTGAAGCTCACGGAGCTTCTCACAGTGCCGGGGATCGGCTGATCTGACAGCCCTGATCCCGCGGCACACTAAATTGAGAAAGACCAGGCGGGCCGTTCAAAACCGGACCGCGGGCCGCAATTGGCCCGCGGGCCGGACTTTGGACATGCCTGGTCTAAATACATACAAGATGTTAACCAGTTTTCCTGCCAATTGATTGACTGGTGTGTAAATACATTCTATAGCAATGCGATTCCTGTCAGACCTCTTTGCAGATTAAATCGCGGTCCTGCAATGCAGCCTGGTCCAGGACCCATCCCAGCAACAACTGAACATCAGAGTGGAAATAGCTCACTCTACATCTTATTAAAGTGTTTTTTTTTTTTTTTTGGGGGGGTTAACAAAGAACCTGGTCCTTTAAAGCAGATTAAAGAGGAAGTAAACCCTGATGAGTTAACTTCCTCTTTGATTCCCTGCAAAGGCAAAGCATAATGGACTACTATGCATTGCATAGTAGCCCATTATGTGTCACTTACCTGACACAGGAGCCAGCGAAGTCACCGCTGTCCCCTGTAGTCCGCCGCATCCATCTTCTCGGTGGGTCTCGCAGCTCCGCCGCTGTCATTCGGCGAAGCCGCGGTGACGTCACTCCCGCGTATGCGCACGGGAGCCGAGACGTGCGGCATCTTCGTTATCGAGGATGCCACGCTCAGTGCGCCGCTGTCTACGGCGCATGCGCCGTAGATAGCGGTGCCTGTCTTCGGGCAAATATCTCCTAAACCGTATAGTTTTGGGAGATATTTCTTGGACCTACAGGTAAGCCTTAATCTAGGCTTACCTGTAGGTCAAAGTGGTTTGTAAGGGTTTACAACCACTTTAAACGGCACATGTTCTCCTTGTACTTGTTCGTTTTTTATCTGGGTACTTCTGTGTCCTTCCACACTCCAAAAAATTTTTGTTAGGTTTATTCGCTCAATTGAGTGCACTGAAGTTGTGGCTGTTTAATCTCCTAAGCGCTTTGAGTCTCCAGAGAGAAAAGCACAATAGAAATCTAAATTATATTTTAAAATCTTATTCAAAATTAAATATATCCTTCCAACCCATAAAGGCTAGGTTCACTTGTGTGGGTAGTTTTGGGTGCATGAATTGCATGTGTTCCGACACCCGCAACTGCCCACAGCAAAAGTGTGCTGCTCTTTTACAGAAGCGCAGGGCTGCTGTTAATGGAAGCCCCAGGCATCTAAACATGCAGTGCGTTCACATGAAATCGCATGGCGCAAAAGTGTCATACGCTTTCCCTGCATAAAGCTGCAGGGACCTTTTTCCTGTTTCCCACAGGTACAGCAGCCAATTCAAGAGAATAAACTGCTGTGCCTGTGCCAACGCATAGATGTAAAACCAACCCTAAAGGCCACTGCGCACCAGTAGGAGTAAACAGAGAACCAATATAAGTGAGCAGTCACACTCTAATGGTCCACTGAATTTACGAATAACCAGGTACACCAAGAATAACACAGCAAAATCTATATTTAAAACAACTCTCTGATTTGTTGACAAATACCTCACCAGCTATCTATCAGACACAACTCATCAGAATGGAAATGCTGACAAAAGAACAGAAGGAAAATGATAATCCATTTCATCCAATACTGTACAAGAACAAGAAATTTGCTGGTATTTTACAGGGTCATAGTGTAGACATTTTTAACACTCATCGCACTAATTTTTAATTGCAAAAAAAAAACAACTGAGCTGATCAAGGCAACCAGCATTCTAATCATTTGAAACATTTGGCAACAACTGATGGCTGTAGGTTGCCTTGATCTATCTGGTTGTGTAACTGTAGTCTAGCTGTGTGTGCACTCTTAGACCCTTTCACACTGGCACCGCTCCATGAAAGCGCCGCTAGTTTTAGCGGCGCTTTTCGGCCACTAGCTTTTAACCCCCCAACCCCCCCCCCCACTAGCGGCAGAAGAAAGGGTTTAATGCACCCGTAAAGCGCCACTGCTGAAGAGCCCATTCATTTCAATGGGTAGGGGCGGTGGATTCACCGCTCCAAAGACGCTGCTTGCAGGACTTTTTCCAACATCCTGCAAGCGCACCGCTCCAGTGTGAAAGCCCTCGGGCTCTCACACTGGGGTTGTAGGGAAGGCGTTTTTCAGGCGCTTTACAGGCACCATTTTTAGCCCTTTAGCACCTGAAAAATGCCTCCAATGTGCAAGGGGTCTTAAGCTGACATTCACATATACAGTCATCTTAAATTTATACAAAATGTTTTCCTTTAGGTAGGATCGTCTACCATTGGTTTGAGATGTATTGTAGTGTAGTGTTACCATACTGCAGCTTTTATGAGATTTGTTGATAATGGAGGCCCAGCTTAAATTGGAACTTTAATCAGAAAAATAAGTCCAGCTAGATCACTTCAGGTTGGCCCCTTTTGCAAGTATTGTTATTTGTAAACATTACAAATAAGTGCCTATAACGGTTTAAAATCCAGTAATAAACTGTCTCACCCTGCTCCACAAATACTCAGTTGCTCTCTATTTTTAGGCACTGTGCTGAATTTGTAGAGGCCGGTTTGCTGACAGCCTAAAGATTTGCTGCTACTCAGGGGCTCTGGGTTTCAGCCTCCAGCAAGAACAATACAGCACACACTATTTTTAGTAGCATAATTATCAATGTGGAATGTATGCTTCTAGCTAAATAACTTTATTTTGTTGTTGTTATGAATAAAGTTCCACTCCAGTCTAGAAATTATTTTTTAGATTAAAACATGTTATACTTACCTGCTCTGTGCAATGGTTTTGCACAGAGCAGCCTCCAACCTCCTCTTCTGAGGTCCCCTGCTGGCACTACAGGCTTCTCCTCTTCTCTGTATGCTCCCATAGCAAGTTGCAAGCCTGCAGGCTTACTCCCAAGCTGCTTTACTTGTGCCCACAAACACACATGTTGCATCTCAGCCCTGCCCTCTCCTCACAGCATATGACTGAGGGCAGCAGGAGCCAATGGCTTTTACAGCTGCCCGAGTGGCTGTGAGAAGAAGAGGGGAGAGAAGACTGCAGCCAGGCACAGCGCTGGATCCCTGACAAACTCAAGTGTTTGGGGGTGGGGGAGTGAAAAATAGTGGGGTGTTTTTACCTTAATGCAGGGAATGCATTAGGGTAAAAAAAAACATCCAGCCTTTATAACCACTTTAACGAAAGGGTGAGTTCCACTCAATCTTTGGCAAATAAGGTTAACCAAAAATTACTGATGTGAGTGACCTATCAGATGAACAACAAAGCAGTTAAAACTGACCAGTAAAAACAACCTAACCTCTACAATGTTCATGTGATTTAGGGATATTACGAGTTCCAGGAAACCTAGAATTTCATCTAAAATATCAGACAGAGCTGACAAGCTGACAACAAACTTACTGTGTTAAGTGCATTAAGTGTAGTATCATCTCGAGAAGCAGCAACGCAGCCATCTTCTGTGGATCCCCCATCACACATCCCAGCAAAGGCAGCCATACTCCTGTCAAAAGAGAGCGGCATGAATAGAGTGCACACCAATGCCCTGTACTCAAGATGCTAGACAAGCCAAATCATGTAATAATAAAAATGTATTAGATATTCATCCCATAGTATCTGGTGATACTTCTATGAAATAAGGGGGCCTACAGTTCATCTAAACTGTCAGTAAACAAAATTATTATGGCAACCAGAGACGAAAAAACAAAACAAAAAACGGATCAATAAATAGGACATAGTTAAAGTGGAACTTCACTCTACCAATCAAAATTCACTTTTTAATCCTTATGTTTGTAGTATTAGTAATTACCTAGTAAGGTACGTACTTCTTGGTTTCCAGGAGGCCTAAGCAAATGTCGTCATACATCCCAGGAGTCTTCAAGAGGGGAGGAGGAATTTTCTAAGCCATGCACACCCCCTGCCTGCATGCCTGAGCTAAGGGCAGGTGGATTCTGGGGCGTTAATGCCACATGAATCATCTGCCCTTTCTCGAGATGGCCATGGCCAGAAATGCTGGGGAGGTGTTTTTCAAAGTGATTTCTCAGCAAAATAAAGCATGGAGACATGAATAGAAGGGAATCAGAATATTAAAAATTAATTAAATAGCATTTTTGGTTTGTGGTGCTAAGAAGCAGTGTGTAGCTTTGCTTTAAAGGTTAAAGTGAATGTAAACCCAATTCATGAAATTTGAGCTGGTCACATATCTGCGGTGTTTTGTTATCTCTCTTCAAAGTACTATGTTCAGTAGTTGTCTTCTGCTCAGTTCTTCTGTGATCAGTCTGATAACTCCTGACAAGTTCTCTGTCACATATGATAAAAGCAGCTGGGGCAGCTGCAGAGAGCTCCTGTCTCCTACTATCTACTGCCAGTGACCAGGACCCAACCGGCAAAGCCTGCAGGACGGTTCCACACTCTGGACCAAGTACCTTTACCATGAGCACCTTTTAACCCTTCATCTTTGACGGTGAGAGGGTTCCATCTACCTCTGAAATTGATTTTGATGGTCCCGCATAGCTGTGTTTAACTTTGCTGCAATATATACGGTGGAAGTCCATTACCCCCCCACCCCCCAATCACATGGTCAAGACATTCAGTGCCTGAAGCAGAAAAGCAACCCTATAACATCAGTGAACCTCCACCATGTTTGACTTTAGGGACTGTATTCTTTTCTTTAAAGGTCTCACACTTCTTTCTTTGAAAACAGTAGAATGATGAGCTTTATCAAAAAGCTGTAATTTTGTTTGGTCTGTCCACAGCACATTCTGCCAAAAGGCTTTTGGCTTCCTCAGGTTTGGGCAAACTTAAATCTGGCTTTTTTTTATGTTTGTGTCAGCAGTGGGGTTCTCCTGGGTCTCCCACCATACCGTCCCCTTTACATTCAGATGGCGACGTATAGTGAAAAAGAACACAGATGTACCCGGTGCCTGACGGTCAGCTTGAATTTGATTGGAAGTTGATCGAGGTTCTTTATCCACCAAACAATCCTTTGTTGCAATCTTCGATACATTTTTCTATCTTGTCCACGTCCAGAGAGATTAACTACAGAGCCATGGGCTGTAAGCTTCCTGACAATGTTGTGCACAGTGGACACAGTAACACCTTGTAACCTTGAAAATGTCCATGCTTTTCGACAATTTGTGTTCTCAAATCCTCAGATAATTCTTTGCTGCTCTTTCTCTTCTCCACGCTCCGCGTGGCACACAATCATACAACAAAAAGGTTAAGTCAATTTTTCACCATTGTATCTGGTTGCCGGTGTGAATTCTATATTGTCAGCACCTGTTAATTGATACAGGCGAGTTTAATTACAAATGATAGGAGCATCACAAACTTGGAAGGCAGTTATTTCTTACAATTTTGAGAAGGTGTTAATAATTTTGTCCAGTCCATTTTTGGAGTTGTGTGGAATGTGTCAGATTTGGCTTTTTTTCTTCACTTTTTTTGTGTCATACTAGTACAATACCAATTTGGGTAAAGGAGCGGTTTCTTGCTATCATGTTCCTGTTTACAGTATTTGGATGTTTTTATTGCGGCCGCTTATTTTGTATGCAATGCTGGTTTTTATCTGAACAAATGTAAGTGCAATACTTTTTAATAAACGAGTCCTTTGGGATTTTATACTATTTGGATGGTTAAATTTGGTGGTGAGGTGAATGGAGTCTGGTTTGATTATCCAATTAAAGTTCTTAATTTGATCTGAGGACGTATCTCCAACTGATGACTGTTTGACCCTCTGCAATAAAGGGTCCAGGCTCTCTGGTAAGAGTCTATATTGCTTGTGGTGGTGAACTGATGTGAATGTACAACATATATAAAGCGCTGTGCAAATTGAGAGTGCTATACAAGAACCTGTAATAAAGATAAGCAAACTGACCATGCTGCAATGGATGTATACCTAGTGTCCTCAAGTTGAAATAGGAAAGCAGGGGGACTGGCAGGATCAGCAGGTATTTTACAGGTGAGTATTTAAGGGGGGCAGGAGGGAGCAAATATTAAAAGGTTTTTCACCTTGATGCAGAGAATGCATTAAGCTAAAAAAAAAAAAAATGTCACCGATACAAACACTTGAAACCCTTACAGAAATAACATAACCAAGAACATGTTTCTCCTGGTTACTTTGAGTGCTTAACCTGTAATGTTTTTCTCTGTGCATAGAAAAGACATTTTAATCATTGTTGTAATGTCACTGTAATTTGTGGTCAGAAAAAGATAGCTCCGGCCAGCAAATACAACTGTCTGCTGAGTACTATGGGAGATTTCAGGGCTCACCTGGCTGCCCTCAGGTACATCAGCAGGTCACAGTCATTGACACCGGGCATCCACACCAGTTCTTCATGCTGAGTGACAGGATCACGGTCAGGCGAAGGGAATGGTTGTAGATCTGGAAGCTTGGCCTAAAATAAAAAAGTACAACAGAGCACTGAGCTGATTAACTTATTCAGAAACCAGAATTAGACTAAACATTTTAAACGTGTAAAAGACACAAAAAATAGTCCATTGCCAATAAATGAATTTAGAATTCTAAATTAGATTAAAGAACATTTTTAATATCAAAGTAGAACAAAAAAATAAGCTTTTGGCCAGTACTAGTACTTACACATATATGTAATACTTGGATTTTGTAACAAAGATAAGCTACAGACATGCAAATCTGGTTATTGTTTCTGGCTTAGTTAAATATTCCTTTTCTCTTTTTGAGCAGGCCCAATTGTTCACAAATCCAGGACTGGATAAAATAAGTCTAGCTCAAAAGCCATTATGCAGTTTAAAAAAAAAAAAAAAAAAAAAAATGCACTGCATAGTAGCACATTACGACAGACTTGTTAAAAAAAACCTCCAGCTGTCACTACTCCTGTTGGTCCCAAGTGCCTTTATCGTCACCCAGTCTTTCCTTCCAGGTTTGTCAAGTTTATTTTTTTAATGGTTGTCCATAGTTCACTCTGGAATAATTTCTTCCAGCGGGGTCACAAACGCAGATAAAATCCCAAAAGCAGTTCTTGCTCTTCCCCATTGTACTAAATATATGTTTTTTTTGGTTTTATGTGCCCATTTAGAGATTTCCACAGTTCCTATCCCATCAGCCAGACAGTGCCTTCTCTATGGACATGACACCAATTCATAAAGTAGGGAAAAGCCTCAGGCTTAGGTCTCATTCACACCATACGTGCCGAAAAACAGATGGAAGAACCAGATTTCACATCAGCTTTCATGCACGTTTCATGCAAGTTGGTTATATGTCCTGTTAACACCAGAACGTTGATGTCACAGTCAGAAAACTGCATACACATTGCAGATCCCTGCACAGAAATCTGCATGCGATACCAGTGACCTTGAAAATGTCCATGTGGTGTGAACAGGGCACATAGAAAAACAATTGTTTTCTTTGAGCCCTTGTAGAACACGTGCAGAAAAACTGACGTCATTGCACATGGTGTGACTGAGGCCCTAATGCAGAACTAAAACTTCCTATCTGTTACAACCAAGGAAGCATCCATCTATTTGATGATCTGCATGTTGTTGCTCTTGTGATTTAGTTATGACACCAGCCATTTAATGGTTTGGCAGTTAAACTGGAAGTAAACCCTCCTATCGTTTTCAGCCAAGGAAGCTGCCATCTTGGGCTCTATTTAATTCTAAACTGCCTTGATGCTGCACATGTGACCAATTATGAGACAAGCCATTGGATGGTTTGATAGTTTGGTTGAGAGCACAACCAATTTGACAGTTAAATTCCCATAAGGTGACGGGAATGTAACTTTTTGAAACTGTTAAATCAATGGGTTTACTTCCACTTTAAGAGGAGAGTACTGTTATTCACTGCATGCCTTGATCTATGACCATTTTGGAAACTCTTAAAATGTAAGGGGTTTGGTTTTGCTGTGTGTTCCGAAGCTCAAAAATATATATCATTGTTGCCTGATTCAGATCATTATGGCTGGACTGGGAAATGATCTTATGACTTTACAGACCAATCCTGCAGACACCTTCTTAGATTTTCTTACATTACCACCACTGCACCAGCACCTGCTATGTCTTCTTTTTCTGTCACTTTATCCTTCAAGAGTAGGTAAATGCAGACTTTGAAAGATCCAACTGACTTTTTCCTTCCAGAACAGCTGGGAGACACATTTCATGCCCTAGCCACTCATTTAGGGTAGTCTTAAAATTTGCTTTGTGCTTCCCAGTTTGAATTTCACAAAAATGTGAACAGATTCCACTTCCTGTAGATAACACTGCTGCTCCAATTAAAGCGGTTGTAAACCCGCTGATATGTTTGTTTGTTTTTTTTCCCCACCTGCAAAGGAAAAGGCATAATGAGCTAGTATGCACCACATACTAGCTCATGAAATACTTACCTTAGAACGAGGCCCCGACATCTGGCCCGATCCACGCCGAGGGAGCCGAGTGGCCGGAGCCGCGATATCGTCACTCCCACGCGGGAGATTTCTTCCCGGCAGGGTCCGGCGTCTGCCGGGCTTTCAGCCGAGAATCCCAAGTGTGCATGCACCACTGCAGTCAGTGGCGCATTGCGAGGGGAATATCTCCTAAACCGTACAGGTTTAGGAGAAATATTTTTTTTACCTACAGGTAAGCCTTATTATAGGCTTTCCTGTAGGTAAAAGTCGCAAAAATGACTATACAACCGTTTTAATAAAAAGCTATTTTAATGAGAGCAACAGACATTCAATATAAAAAGGCTTATTTCACTCCAAAAAAGGAGGGAAGCAGGAATCATTTGTATTCATGAAAGAATTATTATTATACAGGATTTATATAGATGGCTAGATTTGAAAACATTTTTTTTTTCAACAAGCATGTTATACCTCCCTGCTCTATGCAATGGAATTGCACAGGGTGGCCCCAAACCTCCTCTTCTCAAATCCCCCATCGACACTCCTGGCTCCACCTCTTCTGCAAGTGCCTCCATAGCGAGCCAATTGGTCACAGTGTTGGATTAACTAAGGCCCAGGGCAAGTATGGGGGTGGGGGTGTTTAGGTGTGAGGGGGCGATATTGCTACCTAAACATTTTTTAACTTAACCACTTTCAGACCGGACCATTTTGCTGGTAAATGACCAGAGGTCTTTTTACACTTTGGCACTGCGCTGCTTTAACTGGTAATTGCGCGGTCATGCAATGTTGTACCCAAACAAAATTTGCGTCCTTTTCTTCCCACAAATAGAGCTTTCTTTTGATGGTATTTGATTGCCTCTGCGATTTTTATTTTTTGCGATATAAACGTAAAAAGACCGCAAATTTTGAAAAAAAATGATATTTTCTACTTTTTGTTATTAGAAAAATCCAATAAACTCAATTTTAGTCATACATTTAGGCCAAAATGTATTCAGCCACATGTCTTTGGTAAAAAAAAAGTCAATAATTGTATATTTATTGGTTTGCGCAAAAGTTGTCACATCTACAAACTAAGGTACGTTTTCTGGAATTTACGCAGCTTTTAGTTTACGACTGCCTATCTCATTTCTTGAGGTGCTAAAATGACAGGGCAGTACAAAACCCCCCCAAATGACCCCATTTTGGAAAGTAGACCCCCTAAGGAAATTGATAAGAGGCATGTTGAGCCCATTGAATATTTTATTTTTTTGCCTCAAGCGATTGAATAATGACAAAAAAAAAATTTTTTTTTTTTTTTTACACAAAGTTGTCACTAAATGATATATTGCTCACACATGCTATGGGCGTATGTGAAATGACACCCCAAAATAAATTCTGCTGCTTCTCCTGAGTACGGGGATACCACATATGTGGGACTTTTTGGGAGCCTAGCCGCGTACAGGGCCCCGAAAACCAAGCACCGCCTTCAGGCTTTCTAAGGGCGTAAATTTTTGATTTCACGCCTCACTACCTATTACAGTTTTGAAGGCCATAAAATGCCAAGATGGCACAAAACCCCCACAAATGACCCCATTTTAGAAAGTAGACACCCCAAGCTATTTGCTGAGAGGCATGTTGAGTCCATGGAATATTTTATATTTTGCCACAAGTTGCGGGAAAATTACAAACTTTTTTTTTTTTCACAAAGTTGTCACTAAATGATATATTGCTCACGCATGCCATGGGCATATGTGAAATGACACCCCAAAATAAATTCTGCTGCTTCTCCTGAGTACGGGGATACCACATATGTGGGACTTTTTGGGAGCCTAGCCGCGTACGGGGCCCCAAAAACCAAGCACCGCCTTCAGGCTTTCTAAGGGCGTTACAGTTTTGAAGGCCATAAAATGCCAAGATGGCACAAACCCCCCCCCCCCCAAATGACCCCATTTTAGAAAGTAGACACCCCTAAATTTAGGGGTACACTAGTGAGACTAGGTAATAAATGGCGGGTGCCCTGAAACTATAAAAAAATAACTAACCAACCAGCGTCACCTGTAACAGTTATATGGTGATCACTGGTGAAAGGGTTAACTAGGGGGCAATCAGGGGGCTTTATGCGGTAGTATATGGGGGTCCCTGGCGCTATAAAAAGCTGCGGCGAACCTAAATACCTACCTGCCTAACTAGCGTCACCTGTGACACTAATACAGCGATCAGAAAAACGATCGCTTATTAGGCTGGGTTCACACTGGAGCGATGCGGGAACGCCACGAATGCGCGGCGGGTTCCCGCATCGCATGCCTCCCGGCGGCAGTTCACACTGCCCTATGCGAACTGCTGGGAGTGTCAGTGAAATGTTAATGACACCCCCAGATCAGTTCGCATATCGCAGTGCGATCTGCAAACTTGGATCGCATGGTGTGAACACCCATGCGATCCGATTCTGCTGCGGACCAAAAAAAGGGTCCCGTGCGAGTTTGCGGCGGGTGCGGCGGGTGCGACACGAATTCAGCCATACTATCTGTATAGCTGAACTCGAATCGCACAGAGATCGGATGTGATTTGCACTGCAGTGCGGTGCGAATCACATCCGTTCTCATAAACCGCTGCAATGTGAACCCAGCCTTAGTGACACTGGCGACGGGGGGTGATCACGGGGTTAAACCTTTATTGGGGGGGTTAGGGGGGTACCTTAGAACTAAAGGGGGCTAACCCTAACTGCCCTAACAGTTATTAGTCACAAATGACACCTGCCGGGTGATCAGGGGGTTAAACCTTTATTAGGTAATAAATGGCGGGTGCCCTGAAACTATAAAAAAATAACTAACCAACCAGCGTCACCTGTAACAGTTATATGGTGATCACTGGTGAAAGGGTTAACTAGGGGGCAATCAGGGGGCTTTATGCGGTAGTATATGGGGGTCCCTAGCGCTATAAAAAGCTGCGGCGAACCTAAATACCTACCTGCCTAACTAGCGTCACCTGTGACACTAATACGGCGATCAGAAAAATGATCGCTTATTAGGCTGGGTTCACACTGGAGCGATGCGGAAACGCCGCGAATCCGCGGCGGGTTCCCGCATCGCATGCCTCCCGGCGGCAGTTCACACTGCCCTATGCGAACTGCTGGGAGTGTCAGTGAAATGTTACTGACACCCCCAGATCAGTTCGCATATCGCAGTGCGATCTGCAAACTCGGATCGCATGGTGTGAACACCCATGCGATCCGATTCTGCTGCGGGCCAAAAAAAGGGTCCCGTGCGAATTTGCGGCGGGTGCGGCGGGTGTGGCGGGTGCGGCGAATGGCTGAACTCGAATCGCACAGAGATCGGATGTGATTTGCACTGCAGTGCGGTGCGAATCACATTCGTTCTCATAAACCGCTGCAATGTGAACCCAGCCTTAGTGACACTGGCGACGGGGGGTGATCACGGGGTTAAACCTTTATTGGGGGGGTTAGGGGGGTACATTAGAACTAAAGGGGGCTAACCCTAACTGCCCTAACAGTTATTACAGTCACAAATGACACCAATGCAAAAAAAAAAAAAAAAAAAAAAAAAAATGACATTGGTGTCACTGTGACTGGGGGGCAGGGGTAATTGGGGGGGTGATCGGGGGGTAAAGGGGGGGTGTGAGTGTGCCTGGCATGTTCTACTGTGTGTGGGATGTGTTGGTGCAACTCACTGATCCGCTCTCCTCCGTGTCGGAACGAAAAATACCGACACGGAGGAGAGAATACATCACTTCCTCTCCTGTGTTTACATTACAGGAGAGGAAGTGATGTCACCGGGGATTTCCATTCGTCGGGAGCGATCGCGAGGGGGTGGCCATGAATGAATGGCCGTCCCCTCGTCCGGGATCGCTCCCGAACGAAAACCGACCGCCGCAGGCACCGGGCGGGGGCCCGATCGGGCCCCCGACCCGCGGGAGGCAAAGGACGTACATGTATGTGCTTATGCCTGCCCGTGCCATTCTGCCGACGTACATCGGCGTGCGGCGGTCGGCAAGTGGTTAATGAAGGGAATGAATTAGGTGAAAGCAAAGTCCAATTTTTAACTTGTACCTACAGGTAATCCTATAATATGGCTTACCTGAAGGTAAAGTGAATATCTCCTAATTTTTCATTGTTTAGGAGAAATTCACACGAAATGCAGCCAGTGACATCACAGCACATGTGCTTTGAAGGTACGGCATACCCGTGCTGTACCTTCAGAGCTCCGTGCTAGGGCCAGAGTTTCCACGCACATGCATCCAGAGCCCGCAAACACAGAAGGAAGACCGGGTGAAGATGGAAGTTCTGGGAAGCCGGGACAGTGTTGCGCTGGAGGGCTCCGTGTGTAGGTAAGTCTGTCATAATGTGCTAGTATGTGGTGCATAGTAGTACATTATGACTTAAACGTGTGGGAGGTACTTTTTTTTTTTTTTTTTTCATTGTTGTGGCGGTTTACTACCACTTTAAGGTATAAAAATGTTTAGGCTTTAGAAACACTTTAAAGAACAATTTTGCATTAACCAAGCTGCTGCTTAAATTTAATGGGTCAGTAAAAAAGGCGTCTACAGAAGTTCTCAATCAAGTAATTTACTGTGATGGGACTAAACAAAACTATACGTGTGAACAGGCCAGGCTTAACCAAGTAAAATATGCAAAATGCCACACAGCTTGAGGGAGTAAATTCTGTCATTAAACAGATATTACTCTGTGTCAGGAGACCTAATTAGTAGCTTCAGTCATCTGCAGCGATATTAGCGGTAAGAATGGAGAGTACTTCACGGAGAATGGTTTCCAGCCTCTGTAATTACTTCTTATGGATGCAATACAAATCATACTTAAAAAGGCAATATTTATCTGGAAGCTGCCAATTATGAGTCAGAGGATCAGAGCCTTTGGCAGTGTTTTTACGCCCACAATTAGCAGGGCAACTTCTGCAGCCTAATAGTCCAGGACATCTATAAAATAATGTTTGTGGCTGGGCTGATAATGATGATCTCCATGAACATGAATTTTAAGCATCAGCAATAAAGTACTTCAACATCTATTGCAAACTTTAAAGTTCAGAACTGTATAAAAAGAGTGTAAGAATAAACATGTGTTTGTATCTTAAGTTGGACATAAACTGATTGATAATCAGCTGGTTCAACGGGGACGTACCAAATTTCAAACTGTGTGGCCCTACCTGTTCAACAGAAGTAAATTGTTAAATCAATCTCTGTTGAATGGACATGGTGGAAAACTTGTTGATCAGCAGCTGCTGATTAGTATATTGTGAGAGCAATGGGAGCCGGTCTTCTAATACAATGTATTAGCAGGGAGAGGATTCCTCCATCCACTTTGCTTGTGTGGGTGGAGAAATCTGTTTTTTTTTTTCTTCAGCCCATTGACTGAATGAAAAAAATAAAAAAAAATGGCTATGGCCAGCCATAGGACATTGGGTATAACAAAAGGACAGTGAGGGGATGAATATCTATGGTGTAATCCTGTTTAAGTTCACCTTACAGATTTATACTTATACTTTACAGTGTTACCAAGCCCACAACAGTAGAATCAATCTGTATATGCAGTAAAGCAAGATTGTTATACTCAGTGGAACCTAAGGGGTTTATCCTCTGCATGGTGTAAAAAGGCAGTTTGATCACCTCTTTACTGTCTCCAAACCAATCCGCTGATAGAACAGAGCCCTAGGAGGTACTCTGCACATGCTCAGTTTGGTGTGTATTGCTAGAGTTTTTTTGTTTTTGTTTTGGGGAGTGTGCATGTGATTGGCACAGGGCCAATCAGCACTGTACAGACAGAAATTCAGGGGTCCTGCAGCCTGGTAAGACAGCCAGAAGAGAACAAAAACGCCTCCTACAAACTTTAACCAGACACGAATAGAAGTCACAAGACTGCTATAACTGCTGATGAGAAAAGGTATTTAGCGGTTAGCTATGTACTTTATAAAAAAATAAAATAAAAAAAAGAATTGCATTTCCATGTTTTGTGTACTACGGGAGACCAGCTATAGTCAATGCAGGTGCCTAGGAACACTTTAATAATTATATTTGCCCCCTTTTTCAGCAATACTGTAGTCTATGTCTGCCATTTTATTAACGATTTTTTATTATTAACGATTTATATAGCGCCAACAGTTTACGCAGCGCTTTACAATGTATAGGGGAGACAACACAATTACAGTACAATACAAAAGGTACAGGAGGGCCTTGCTCATAGAGCTTACATTCTAAAAGGGAGGGGGTGGTGGTACAAAAGGTAATAGCTGCAGAGAATGATTTGATGGGGGCAATTCAGCTTGAATATCAGTGGTCAGAGACTCCCTGAAGTCTCACACTGGGTATACGCATTCGGTTTTTTTCCTTTCTTGTTAACCAGCGGGTTGGGGGGGGGGGGGGGGGGAAACAAACAAAAAAAACACTATGTTTGATGCAGGGATCTTTCCACCACTGTATTATTCTGATACCCCCTCCCCCCATCGGCTGCAAGTGCTGGTCGAAAGCTAGTTTTCCATCAAAACCATTCGACAGAAGCCGGTCCTTAGAACAGAACAGCCGTACACATGTACTGAAAGTTGGCAGGTTCCTGACACAGCTATGCAAAGATGGAGGTTGGGAGTCTGTGTCTAACACAGCTAGAAATCCTACACGATTACAATAATTATAGGCTGAATTTTAATGTTCCTGAAGAAACCAAACCTTGGCTGTCTGTGCATCAGATCCTATGAGATGCAGGTGAAAAGGATAAAACATGGCCTTGGCCACTATTTAAAACAATAAGAAGGGTCAGTCCATCCCAAACAGCTATTTGGGATATGTGTGCATGGGCAGCGGGGTTGACTTTGTCACAGTCTAAACATCTCCAGTGTACTCTAATAGTAAGATTTTCCAGGTTCACTCACCATGGACACTATAGATATTATAGGAAATACAACAGAGTGAAGCCCCTACCAGAATTCCAGCCATAAGACAACAAGCATGGGAACCCTAGTGAGAGTAAGGCAGAAGACTACAATCAAGCTAAAAAAAAAAATCAATGTTTGGTGGTAAGACCCGTTTACACAATTGTCCATGAGAAGTTATATTCCATACGGAGATGCCGGGACACAAATAATACTTCTGCCTAACTCAGTGCTCATTTCTCATACCGACTATGTTTTTTCAAGGTGACATTTTCTATATGGTATACCGAGTTTTACATTTAAGAATATGGACTGTTGGAGCCAGTGACAAGTTCTCTTATAAGATAAATTTCTGCCTCAGGGTTTCAAGATAAAGTTGAAAATAAAAGTACCTGGTGACTCGGGCCCACGCGAATTTCCCCTTGGGTGCTATTCAGCCTCCTGTAACAGACAAATTAGTGTCATTAGACAAGGATCTCAACATATTGATCTGGCAATAGAGCAGGAATCAATACAACAGTTTAGCAGCAGGAATTCCAATTGTGACAGATACCAGAGTGGACCTCAGATTTTCGAATACTGTACAATGCATTGTTTCTCTGCATTCTGGCAGTTCTCAATATGGGCTAAAAACCACAGTCAACCATGATCTTCTGATAAACATCCAATCAAAACACAGTGCAGAAAAAGTAGGAGACTGTACTGTGAGCATCCAATGGAAACGAATGCCTTCCCCAGAGAGAGCTAAATATGGTATCTTCTCCCAATGCCCACAACATACTGCACAGAATCAGGAAAAGCTCCTGACTGCCAACATGTATGGGCATTCTCTCATGAGCTTTCCAACACCATGATTTTGTTCTCCCATACCAGTAGCATGTGTGTGTAGGCAAGGAGAGCTATGCCTGGTACACACAATGGTATATTAGGACGAATGATCGTCCTTTTTTTGTTTTTGTTTTTTTAATACTAGTCTCATATTGAGAGGTTAAAGGGGTTGTAAAGCTTCGTTTTTTATTTTCTAAATATGTTCCTTTAAGCTAGTGCATTGTTGGTTCACTTACCTTTTCCTTCGAATTCCCTTCTAAATGTTTTTTTCTTTGGTCTGAATTTCTCACTTCCTGTTCTCCTCAGTAAACTTCACACCATCATCAGAGTGGTGTTTAGTCTGCCAGAACAGCTTACTGAACAGCTTACTGAGGAGGAACAGGAAGTGAGAAATTCAGACAAAGAAAAAAAACATTTAGAAAGGAAATCGAAGGAAAAGGTAAGTGAACCAACAATGCACTAGCTTAAAGGAACCTATTTAGAAAATAAAAAACGAACCTTTACAACCCCTTTAATAAAATTCTCGCAAGACAGAATACAAATTCATAAGTGATGTAATGTATTTTGGGATAACAACTGTCTTGATTAAAAGTAAATCTTAAGAGAAAAAAATGTGGTGCTTGTCCCATCACATCATTTCACATGAATTGTCGTGATTGGCTCTTGAAAGCTGTGTACTAACCATTAGACTAACGTACGATTGCTTTGAAAACTGTATTTTTAAAGGATTAAAGCGGAGGTCCACCCTAAAATGGACCTCCGCTCATCGGAATCCCCCCCCCCCTCCGATGCCACGATCGGCACCTTTCAGGGGGGAGGGGGGTGCAGTTACCTGGATAATCCAGGTAACTGCACCCACTTCCTGGCTAGCTCTCTGCGGAAAGGGGCGTACGTTACGCCCCTTTCCGCAAGCGCCCGCCCCCTTCAGCAAGTGCCCCGCTGCCTGCTGGGAAACACACAGGTCCCAGAGGCAGCGGGGACCGTCCAGATTGCGCCGCGCGGCTCGCACATGCGCAGTAGGGAACCGAGAAATGAAGCCGAAAGGCTCCATTTCCTGATTCCCATACCCAAGATGGCGGCAGGACCCGTCAGACGAGCGAGCGATCGGCTTCGGGTGCCGACATCGCGGGCGCGCTGGACAGGTAAGTGTCACTATTAAAAAGTCAGCAGCTGCAGTATTTGTAGCTGCTGGCTTTTAAAAAAAAAAAAAAAAAAAAAACGCGGAGTCCCGGTGGACTCCCGCTTTAAAGGACAAATTCACCTTTGGTAAACTTATCCTTAAATAGAGCCCCAACCCCACTGAAAGCAGGCAGTGTGGTGTTATACTTCTACAACCCAGCAATTTTACCTACGACATGGATTCTGCTGGCTCTGCACATAATCTCTCCATGATCCAATTTATTCCTATGGGTAGTCATAATCAGGACTAAAGAAGCCCCTTGGTGTATGGCTCACCTTCAGGAATGAGCGTGGCATGATACACATAGGATGCTGCATCAGGCTGCCTAAAGCCCAGATAACGGTGAATAGCCATTTTGAGCTTATGCGGTGCACCATAAGCACTGTAGTACATAGGTGAATCGATGAGATGTGTTGAAGTGCCATTCCTAATGAATGGCACCAATGTGCATTATTACAAAGAAACAAGGTGAATAAGCTATTAGGGTTTGTGTAAATATGTATACATGGCTTGCATTTAATATGCATCTGATTTGAGGAACAGGCCACCCTCAAAACAGAGATGTTAGTAAGATACATAATATAATAAATGTTTGGACTACTCAAATTGCAATCATTCAGGTCAACACATCAAAGACAGCAAGGAAGACTTTCCCAAGGCTTCTGAATATGTTGCATTTTGCCATAACTTTTGTCATAAAGTCATTTAAAATCAAACTTCACACGATTTAAAAATAAATCATTTTTAAGTATTATTTAAGCCGAAACTGTATGGTTAGAGCCCCAGTTTCAGCAGAATTTCATTGATCACCGCACAGTGATTGAGGCGGAAGGCTGGAATTGGGAGCAAGTATCTGGATTTGACAGGTATCCTCTCCGCCGCCAACCCCCTACCAAAAGGTGCCATAGGTGGCAGCGGGGGGTGAAGAAAACAAGCAGAGCTTCCCCTTTTGGGTGGAGCTCTGCTTTAATGCAAGAAATGCCCAGCCTTTAGAACCACTTTTAATTTGACATTCCCGATGGAAAACAGATGGCAAAAAAATAACTGACAGAAGAATTAATCCCTTTCCTACTCTATCCAAAAAAATAATATATATGTGGTTTTCGAATATATATATATATATATATATATATATATATATATATATATATATAGAGAGAGAGAGAGAGAGAGAGAGAGAGAGAGAGAGAGAGAGAGAGAGAGAGAGAGAGAGAGAGAGAGAGAGAGAGAGAGAGAGGAGAGAGAGAGAGAGAGGAGAGAGAGAGAGAGAGAGAGAGAGAGAGAGAGAGAGAGAGAGAGAGAGAGAGAGAGAGAGAGAGAGAGAGAGAGAGAGGAGAGAGAGAGAGAGAGAGAGAGAGAGAGAGAGAGAGAGGGAGAGAGATATGACAGTGGTTCCCCTTTATGAACTGACATATTAAAGATAATGCATGATCGGCCTAACGTGCGTTGCATGTGTATAATACAGCAGGTGTTACAACAAGACATACATTTCGACTGAGTACCCGTTGAGAAGCAGTGGTGAGCATCATCAAAGCTAGCTGATAGCTATAAATGGAGTGGGGCAACTGTCTTACCTCAAGAAATGTCATGCTTTCTCAGAACAGGAAAATAATCACATTTGTTTTATCCATGTAAACTGAATGCTACACCATTCCATGACAGGTATCCATCAACATGCCTGCATAGCAGGCCAGTCAATGGCTATACTACTTTATACAGGAGTAAGGTATAAAAATGGAGGACGTGAACAGTGATGAAACTGCTGAATAAAGTATTTAGTAATTAGAAACTTAGAATTCAGTTTCATTCCAGCATTTATCAGTGTGTACTGCAAAAAATGTAATACTATAGAATTAGTCTTATTTTCCAGACCACATACATTACATAGTGGCCCCATGCTGTTAGCACTATACAGCTAGATAACCGTAGCCGTCACACAAGGAGACTACATGTCTCTGCAGGGAGATAACATCGTGCATCCCACCACTGAGGCTGAAGTGCTATCTACAGACACGTGGCGGCTTTAAGGCCTCCTGTCACATGTAACTGCTTCAAAGACAAACTGGGCCCATGTGTGGTGCCGTGATCCCGGGCGGTAGAGAGGTGTATTCTCTGCGAGGAAGGTGTTAATTCTAGGCTCCCGGACTCCATCATTTCTATAGGGAAAAATACTAGAGAGACACAAAAGAAACTGATCTATCAAAGCCGTTTCCATGGCAACAACTTAATATTTCGGCCCTCTTCAGCTGCGGCGAATTACATAAAATGACAAGATCTTCCATTTGAAAAAATGCTGGTTGCTATGGAAACGCTGTGCTCGCTGAGGTAACACGCGCTGGACAGAGAAGCTGGGGAAGTGAAATGGCAGGAGGAGGTGGTGGTTGTGAAGACCCTTTTAATACAGAGGCAGAGTAAACAGCTACCCCCACCACCACTCCTCCCTCCCTCGTTACCCTGACCTGAACCTACCCCAGCGAAATGTGTTACCTAAAATGCAGGACTGTATACGGGCAACAAAATACCACCTGAATATGCCATATACAGTACCAACAACTGGAGACCGGGTAAAGCTATAAGCCATGCAGAAGGTACACAATCACCCAAGCTCAGGTAGCATAGCCAAGCATAACTGCTAACTGCCCACTTCATACCAGCTATGCCCTATGCACTTATTTCATACACCAGTAGCCCTTTTTTGGGCATTCAAGTTTTACTGGATTGCAAATTGGCAACCTAGAGGCTGAAGAAAAGATTTTTGCACTAGGACCCTATGGCTTTTTGTTATACCGGTTATGGTTTTAAACTACTATGAACCTAGACACAAGAATTGTTTTTATTTTTGTTTTTTTTGGTAATATACATAAAAAGCTGAATATTACAGCAGACTATAACAAGTCTACAATGTATCGCAGCATACACACTCTACCTGTATTACTTCCTTTTTTGTAAAAGGGTCCTCAATGAGATACAAGAGGGAAAATTGTAGTCCACTATCTGACAGTGAACATAACACAAGGTTTATATAATAGGTATATAAAATATGTTACAGTGCTGAATACATGCAATAAATAAAAAAGATAAATGTGGATTGGGTTTCTTAGGGGTTACTGAGCTTTTTCCATAACAAGTGAGCCTATACGTGTCACTTATATTTACTCGCTATATACCCATGTTTTCCAGTCTTTTAAGGGGTATGTGCCCCATTACAAATGCGGTTGTTTAACAAGTAACCCCAGGTATTAGATACTGTATCCAAGCATCCTTTGACACTCACAATTACTTATCTTATAATGGGTATAAACCTTTACTTAAGATCCCTTATATTATAAAAAAAAAAAAAAAAAAAAAGTATTTGCTTGAAATTAAAACTTTAAACCAGTGGTCTCCAAACTGTAGCCTGGGAGTCCGATACAGCCATTTTTTTGCTTAAATCCAGCCCTTTGGGAAACGTTCCTCCTACTCTTAAGGATGGGGCACACCATTTCTCCCAATGATGTGGCACTACTCTCCCCACAACACTAATGAGAGGGCATCAATCCTCCCACTGAACAATGGGCCACTATCCCTCCCTGCCAATGCCAGTGATGGGACACTATTCCTCCCACCAATGCCAATGATGGGGCACTATTCCTCCACTGATACCAGCAATTTGGCACCATCTTTCTCTAATATCAATGGTAGGATATGTTTCTACTACGGTTTGAATGACAGTAAACTGGCCTTTTGTTTAGAAAGTTTGGATGTTGTTGTAGTTGTGATGCATCCAGGTATGACTGATTATCAGCATTTTTCAAAAAATCCGTAATGGTTTCAAACTGGACCGATATTGCTTCAAGAGGTTTTACCGGGGTGATGCCTGCAGTTGCAGGCATCACCCAGATACCATTCTTTAGAGAGACGTCGGCTTCATTGTAATAACCGATGAGGCTCAGCCACTTGGCTGTTATTACAAGCAGCGGGAGGGGACACCCCCCCCCCCCTCCTGCCCGGGCTCTCCTGTCTCACCGGGGTGCCCAAGAAACCAGCCAGCACATCCGCCGGCAGGTCAAAGACCCAAACAAAGCTGATGCTTCTTTAGGGTCTCAGATCTAGAAACCCACAAGCGATGACATAACTTCCCAGATTACTGACGTCTTAAAAAAGTTTTCAAAAATGCAGATCTTGACATTTTGAATACTTTCAAGTGCGGAGGAGGGGTTTGGGGGTCTTATAGACCCTATTACTGTCACAAAGGCTGTTTACATTCCTTGTGACAGCAATAACAGTGATAACTTTTATTTTTTTTTTTAAAGTGTAAAAATTTTTTTTTAAATGTACAGAATATCGGCTATTGGCCTGAGAGGTTGCCGAAATATCGGTATCGTGTAAGGACCGAAAAACGATATCGGTCGATTCGATCCCTAGTAAATACTTTAGCAGAAGTTCTCCACTGATTAGATAAATGACCATATAGCTCAGTAGATACATTAAAGTTTATTCTATCTCTTATATATTCCATCGTGTTCGATACTCATAAGCACTGATGATTTCTAGAGATTTGTCTATTCCCACACTGCAGTGAAGAAGATTTCTCCACTGCCTACCAGTTTTTGGCTTGACAGGAATCTGGGAAAGGCTTACAGTCCAAAAGGATCATGTGATTTCCAGTACTCCAATTTAGTATTGCTACATTCATAAATTAGCTTCTTGCTCAAACGTGGGTGGACATGGAAAAAAATATTGCACCCAGTGAAATAAAGAACAGCATACTATAACAGACAAAGAGGGGTGTGCAAAAGCTGCCAAAACTCAGACTCAGTAGTTATTAGATGGAGCGGATGTGTCCGAGTTGCCCAAAGAACTGCGATTCCTTTCATAAAACGCATGCAAAACGACAGCTGTAAACTTGCCAGTTGCTATGGGTAGCTGCGACACTATACAGATAAGGCCCAAACCTCCCAGGCCATCAGATTAGGATACATATACTGAGTACACATTTATAGAAGGTATTGGTAGTGAGTTCTAAGAAGTGGTCCACTATAAAGATGCATTATTTGTGAACTATAAGAAAAAAAAAAAAACATTTGGCTCAATCCCCTTTCATAAAGGCAAACCACCGTCAACACATTTTTCTCAAATCACATCATTGTAATTATCTGGTATATACAGCCAACCAATCAGAACTGCACATGACCTCCAGTTCACCCGACATTCAGCATGAATTGGGCATTTCCCTATTAATAAACACAAACATTATAATAAGGTAGCAGGCTACAAAACATTAAAAAGAAAAAGAATGTAAAATTTGCCCAAATGCTTACAATCAATTATGTGCTATTAACTATGCCAGCTATCAGTCAACTTTATTGTACAGCATTATATTTATTGTATGGCCTGCGAAAGCTTTAGATAAGGAATTTTTCTGGCATTAAAAAAAAAAAAACAAAAAAAAAAAACTGAAAGCAAAAAAATGTTTTATTTAATAAGGGAAATACTAAAAAACAGTGCAAAAAAAATAAAATAAAAATAAATTATATATATATGTATGTATAATATATACAACACATAAACTGAGTAATAATGGCATTCAGCTGGGAATAAGCAGCGGGATACGGCAGATTCAGGGGGATTATTTGCGTTCCAACTTCCAGCACATTATCACAGTAATTCACATCATTAGCCCTGGGGACGTAGACTTTTCAATCAAGACAAAAGTTCCACCCACAGCTGTAAGCAGCCAATGACTGGCCACCTCCAACCTTCCCGAAAACATTATCTAAACAGTCAGTGCAGGCCCAAAACATTAAACCGGGAGAGCCGTATCGCTGACCATGCAGCCTGCAGCATCTTCTGTCAGTGCGGAGATTATGGCAATAGCAAAAAAAAAAAAAAGCCTACATTTAACCCCATTGGAAAGGAAACAGATGGAAATGCATCGAAAGTCAGAGCCATTCACATTGCAAATAGTTAACACAGCACTGCAGGAACAGACGAAGCCGGGATAAGGGAAAAAAAAATACACAAGAGCAGAACACAGTACAGAACGTCCTGACACCATGCCGTGCCGCTCTCAGGTAAGCATGCAGAACGGCTGCAGCAAGCAAGGCTTACAGGCTTTGCAGTGACATGCAATATTAATAGAACAAGGGCCGAAAACAGTCCATGGTAAACATTTCACAAGCTGGCAGTAGCAGCAGTGCGGGAGGCCAGAGGTGTCAGGTTCCTACCTGCAGGGGCTGAACAGGTCATCCATCACTAGCACAGGCGCAGCTGGCTCTGCCTGAACCCCTCACAGCCTGCAGTTCCTCCTCTAAACTCTATCGCTTTTCCTTACTCTAACTACTCAAAATGGTGGACATGCAGTCAGAGACCTCAGAGAGCTTTCACTGAGCTTGTGCTATGACCTCAGCCTCCACGCACAGCGCTGCAAACTTCCCCCCTCAGACTAAAAAGCACTGAGCATGTGCTGTGACCCCCCTCCTGCTTGTTTGTCGTCCACTCCCCCCCCCTTCTCCTGCACCCCTCCTTTCTCTCTCTTAGCCACAGACCTTCCTACAACGCAATCAATCTCAACCCTGCTGTTTCCGTAAATAAAGCAGAGTACACAGCCTCTGCTAGCACCTCTCCCTGGCATACTAAGCTTGTGTGCGAAGAAAGAGCAGGGGCCCTACCGAGGGAATCTCCAAGTAACGGTGCCTCAAGCTCCCCAGTCATGTAGCCGGAGACAGTGACAGAGCTATGCTGGCAAAATGAGCACTGCCACAAGCAAGCGGTAGGGCAGTGACACCGACACCGGAGGAAAGCAAGCATCTTCAGCCAGCTAATCAACCATCTAACTACTTAGGTTAGTTACCCTTCTGTATTCCAACACATGATTTTTAACGAGGCTTTCTTATGCACACTCTGAATTTCCCTACTAAACAATTGCAATAATAAAAAAAAATAATAAAAAAAAAAACGAAATAAAGAATACCAAAAAAACACACAAACAAAAACATACTAAATGAATGCAAAGCAAGAGAACTCTTAAAACACGGAATTGCATAGGTTATTAATGTAAAAATCAGGATGTTTTGATAAGATGCATTAGTTATTAAAATTATGGTCGACATTTTTTCTTTAAATTACACACTTTATACTTACCTGCTCTTTGCAATGGCTTTGCACAGAGCAGCTCGATTCTCCCCCGTCTGGGGCCCTGGCTCCTCCCCCCTGTCAAGATCGCCCATAGCAGTGATAGCCACTTTTTAAGGGCCCTGGCAATAGTAAAAAAATAAATAAAAAAATGCACCCAAACATGAAGGTGCAAATGGCCCCCAAAATGGCATTCTAGGGTATTTCACGGCATTTCACGGGTTGCCTTATGCAGCCAATTCAAGGAATGGGCTATCAACGCAGGCCCTCTGATTCTTCCTGTATTGCATGGTATTGTACAGTCTGCCCTAGCATTGTAAAGCACTGTGCAAACCTGTTGGCGCTATATAATCCTGTATAATAATAATAAAACGCACCGTGCACAAGAATAGGTTTGCAAGACCATTTCAGCACAGTGCAATGCACGGCATAAAAAAAATCGTGATCAGAACTGCACGATTAATCGTTAAAGAAATATGACGATCGCGGTTCAATCCCCCATAATCTGCCATTTCCACAATTCATGTAACAAGTGCAGAGTGGTTCTCTGCTCACAAGTTTACAGCTGTCAAAAAAAAAAAAAAAAAAAGGCAGTGGCAAAGTTTATCACAACATTGCTCAGCTGAGATAAAAAGAAACAATTGCTCAGCCCTGAGACAAAAAGAAACAAGGTATCATTTGGTTCTTTTAGATCAAAGGGATGAACTTCCTAAAGGAAGGCAGTTTAACAAACTTAACGATTAAGCCTTTTTCTGACATTTGTTGCTTACAAGTTACAAATTTTATTTTTTTTTGCTAGAAAAAAGGACTTTAGAAGCCCCACACACATTATATCCATTTTTTAGCAGAGACCCTAGAGAATAAAATGGCAGCTATTGCAACATTTTACGTCACACTGTCTTTCAAACGTATATCAGTCAATTATTTGGTAATAGGGAAAAAAAAAAAAAAGTGCCAATAATGCCATGCTGCGTCTCATTGACTTCAATGCAAAAAATGGCAGCCACATGAATTACAGTTTAAATTTTTTTTTTAACCACTTGCCCTCCAGAAGGTTTACCCCCTTTCATGACCAGGCCATTTTTTCGGATACTGCATGTGCAATGCTAAACCCCAAAAAAATATTGTAATCCCCCCCCCCCCCCACAAATAAAGCTATCTTTTGGTGGCATTTGATTACCTCTGCGGTTTTTATTTTTTATGCCATTAACAAAAAAAAAACAATATATTTAAATTTTATGCTATAAAACGTATCGAGTAAAAAAATATAAAAAATTCCCAATAAGCGTATATTGATTGGTTTGCGCAAAAGTTATTGCGTCTACATACTATGGGATAAATTTATGGAAATTATTATTTATTTTTTTTACTAGTAATGACAAATCAGTGACTTATAGCAGGACTGCGACATTGCGGTGACAAATTCAACACCAAGACACTTTTTGGGGACCAGGGACACTAATACAGTGGTCAGTGCTAAAAAAAAAATATGCAAGTAGACGTTTTCCTTATTTTTCTTTTTAAGTGGATGTAAACCCACTCTCATGTAAACTACTGCAATATTGGTTATCTAGAAGGATATACATGACTCCTGCATGTATACTTATTTGTCAAATGTCTCCCCTCTGTCTGCTATGAGTCCCGAAAAACTGCAGATTTTGTGGGTGGGTCCGTTTGCCAGGGCTCAGTGGGTGGAGTCGTGATGTCAGACTCCCCGCCCACCTCTACACCTCCCCTTAACATGCATTTTCTCCTGTGTATTTCTTACACGGAACTTCTGCTATGATCACTAACATCCAGTCCAAAACCCAGAAAAGTCCCCACATGACTTAAGCATGCCAAATCATGCCGAGTTGTGGAACAGCCAATCCTTGCTGAGCAGCAGAAGAAAGGAGTGGTAGGGGAATTGAAAAATAATGCATGTCTCTTAGGCTAGTGCATGAGATATGTAAATCACCTGTCACTCACATCAAGGGGAGGATTTGACAAAGTTTTTCTCTATTTGTCAAGAATTTATCTCACTGAACAATAAAAAGAGGATTGCTCAGAGCTGGATTAACTCTTTGTGGCAAGACTGGGCTCTGGGCTGGTTACTGCCTTGCATTTTGTCACCTTAACACATAAGATGTATTAAGCGGTTCTGCACCTTTAAAAAAAAAAAAAAAAAAAAGTAAAGCCAGCAGCTACAAATATTGCAGCTGCTGACTTTTAATAAATTCACACTTACCTGTCCAGGGTCCAGCAATGTCGGCGGCAGATGACGAGCGATCGCTCGTCTCGCTGCTGCCCCCGCCGCCATCCTCTGTCAGGGAATCGGGAAGTGAAGCGTTGCGGCTTCACTGCCTCGTTCCCTACTGCACATGCGCGAGTCGCGCTGCGTGTCTCTGCTGGTCCCCGCTTTGTCCTGAGAATTGTGTGTTTCCCAGAAACACACGGGGGGGGGGGGGGGGGGTGGGGGCACCCACTTCTGGGACAGGACCGCCGCGCAGAAGCCCCCCCCCACCACCAAGATGTATGCAAACCTGGTGGTCAACTACAAGAAATGTCTGACCTCTGATTGCCAACAAGGGTTTTGCCATCAAGTTCCAAGTCATGTTTTGCGAAGGGGTCAAATACTTATTTCACTCATTAAAATGAAAATCAATTTATAAAACTTTTTTGAAATGCATTTTCAAAAAAATTGCCATTTTTTTGCGATACGCCGCTGTGTTACTTTAACTGACAATTGTGCAGTCGTGAAACGCTTTACCCTATAAAATTTATGTTATTATATCTTTTTCATGTGACAACACTGAAGAAATTACACTTTGCTGCAATGTAAAGTAGTGAGTGTACAGCTTTGTATAACAGTGTAAATTTTCTGTGCCCTCAAAATAACTCAACACACAGCCATTAATGTCTAAACTGATGGCAACAAAAGTGAGTACACCCCTAAGTGAAAATGTCCGAATTGGGCCCAAATTGTCAATATTTTGTGTGGTCACCATTATTTTCCAGCACTGCCTTAACCCTCTTGGGTATGGAGTTCAACCAGAGCTTCACAGGTTGTCATTGGAGTCCCTCTCCCTCCCTCCATGATGACATCACGGAGCTGGTGGATATTAGAGACCTTGTGCTCCTCCACCTTCCCATTTGAGGATGCTCCAATAGGGTTTAGGTCTGGAGACAAGCTGGGCCAGTCCATCGCCTTTACCCTCGGCTTCTTTAGTAAGGCAGTGGTTGGTTGTCTTGGAGGTGTCTTTGGCGTCCTTATGTTGGAATACTGCCCTGGGGCCCAGTCTCTGAAGGGAGGAGATCATGCTCTGCTTCAGTATGTCACAGTACATGTTGGCATTCATGGTTCCTCAATGATCTGTAGCTCCTCAGTGCCGGCAGCACTCATGCAGCCCCAGACCATGACACTCCAACCCCCATGCTTGACTGTAGACAAGACACACTTGTCTTTGTACTCCTCACCTGGTTGCCGCCACACACGCTTAATACCATCTGAAACCCAAATTAGTTTATCTCAGTCTCATTAGACCACAGGACAGCATCCATGTGCTTAGTCTGCTTGTCTTCAAACTGTTTGCGGTTTTCTTGTGCATCATCTTTAGAGGCTCCTTTTGGGATGACAGCCATGTAGACCAGTAGACACTGTAGATGCAGTGTGAGGGGTATGGTCTGAGCACTGACAGGCTGACCCCCCCCCCCCCCCCCCTCAACCTCAGTAGCAATGCTGGCAGCACTCCTATGTCTATTTCCCAAAGGCAACCTCTGGATATGACGCTGGGCATGTGCACTCAACCTCTTTGGTCACCATGGCGAGGCCTGTTCTGAGTGGAATCTCTCCTGTTAAACGATTGTATGGTCTTGGCCACCATGCTGCAGCTCAGCTTGAGGGTCTTGGTAATCTTATAGACTAGGCCATGTTTATGTAGAGCAACAATTTTTTTCAGATCCCCAGAGAGTTCTTTGCCATGAGGTGCCATGTTGAACTTCCAGTGACCAGTATGAGAGAGTGAGAGCGATAACACCAATTTTAACACACCTGCTCCCCATTCACATCTGAGACCTTGCAACACTAACTAGTCGCATTGCACTGGGGAGGAAAAATGGCTAATTGGGCACAATTTGGACATTTTCACTTAGGGGTGTACTCACTTTTGTTGCCAGCAGTTTAGACATTAATGGCTGTGTGTTGAGTTATTGGGGGGGGGGGGGGGGGGGGGGCAAAAAAAAAATCACTGTTATACAAGCTGTACACTAACTACTTTACATTGTAGCAAAGTGTAATTTCTTTAGTGTCACATGAAAAGATATAATAAAATATTTGCAAAAATGTGAAGGGTGTACTCACTTTTGTGAGATACTGTAGATTTATGGATTTTTTTTTCTTACTAGTAAAAAGCAGACAAATCTCACACTTTTTGGGGGACCAGTGACACCATACAGTGACCAGTGCTAAAAAAAAATGCACTGTCACTGTACTGACACTAACAGGGAAGTGGTTAACATCAGGGGCGATCAAACTGGTTAAATGTGTTCCCTGGGAGTGCTTGCCAACTGTGTGGGGGATGCTTTAAATGGGGGAAGACCGAGAGCTGTGTTCCTGCTTAAAGAAACACAAGATCTCCATCTTCCCCTCTGGCAGAAAGGCATTCTGCTTTGTTTACATAGGCAGCCCAGATCTGTCTGCCCTCAGGAACGACTGGGGTATCCTGCCAGACCCAGTGATTGGCTCCCGCTGTGCGCAATCATGGCGGGTCGCTGTTGGCGAGCGCCCCAGACCCAGCAATCAAAATCACATATAGGTACGAGATTTTGTGCTGAAGGGCCGCCCTGGTGCAGGAAATGTACGTCGGGAGGCGGTTAATGTGCTGCAACAGTTTGGGTCCACCCTAGATCTGTCTCATTCAATCCAAAAAAACTATGACATACTGTGAGCGCAGGGTGTCATGGAGTCACCCCTAAGGTAATGCCACCATGGTGCTGTGCGCTCAGCATAATGATGCAGACAGCAGCGCTACTGACTGCACAATTGAGGACTACCCAGCATCGGAGAAAGCACAAGTCTGTAGAAATGAGAAGCAAAGGTACTAGTGCTATGCTGTCAAATAGACCCTATATGAGCTAGGGCAGTGATGGCGAACCTTGGCTCCCCAGATGATTTCCCATGATGCTCATGCACTGGGCAGTGTAGTTGAACATCATGGGAAATGTAGTTCCAAAACATCTGGAGGTCCAAGGTTCGCCATCACTGAGCTAGGGTTTCATTAGCATACTGGTTACACATGGTTTTTTGGTCCACACAAACCAATGAAAGTGCCAAACATCAAATGTAAATAATTTAATTTGACTCCTAGCAGAATAAATCTAATGAATTTCAGAGCCAAAGACCCCCCCCCCCCCCTTCATCAAGGCTACAAAACAGGTCCAAATGTAGCCTTGCTGTACATGTATGTGTGCTTGTTTTGTAGACCTGATGAAGGGGTAGTGCGTTTGGCCCCTGAAATATGTTCTTTTTTCTGCTATGAATGTTTACAATAAAATTCCCTGGACTCTTGAGAGTTTGCTTGGTGGTCTCATTGGTTTGTATATCTCTTTAGGACATGGCCACAGGCAACTAAGCGCGTAATATGAACAAGCTGCCCAAGCTTCAGCATATAGACGTGACATTAGGTCTATGGGACAAATAAAAGTCAACTTATATTTTCCATCCAAGTTGCTGACAACATAGAATCTGCTTGAGTACCATTTGGCCAATATGGAAAACCTTGATCAGGTGTATTGGGGTTTTTTTTTGTTTATCATCGTCTAAAAAATATCAATAACCAAATTTCAAAGATTTGACCAGTTCACCTGCATTTCAAGTTGGCTTCAGTGACCTAACCTTAAAACTGCAGATCAGCCATATGAAACGGTTGCTAAAGAGCCATTACAGAAATAGGAGTGAAGATGGCCAAGGCTATTTACCAAGAAAATTCACCAACCCAGCCACATCTCCATGCTTTATTCTGTTGAGAAATCATTATGAAAAACACCCCCTAGCATTTCTAGCCACAGCCATTATGTGTAACAGCAAATAGTTAATGCAGCATTTACAGTGAGGGAAAAAATTATTTGATCCCCTGCTGATTTTGTACGTTTGCCCACTGACAAAAAAATTATCAGTCTATCATTTTAATGGTAGATTTTAACAGTAAGAGACAGAGCAAAAAAATCCACGTCTTTAAGGTTTCGAGGCTGACGTTTAGTAACTTGAACCTTCAGCTCCCTCCACATTTTGTATGGGATTAAGGTCTGGAGACTGGCTCGGACACTCCAGGACCTTAATGTGCTTCTTCTTGAGCCACTCTTTTGTTGCCTTGGCTTTGTGTTATTGTCATGCTGGAATACCTAGCCACGACCCATTTTCAATGCCCTGGCTGCGGGAAGGTGGTTCTCATCCAAGATATGACAGTACAAGGCCCTGTACATCGTCCCTTTAATGATGTGAAATTGTCCTGTCACATTAGCAGAAACTCTCAACCAAAGCATAAGGTTTCCACCTCCATGTTTGATGGTGGGGATGGTGTTCTCGGGGTCATAGGCAGCATTCCTCCTCCTCCAAACATGGCAAGTTGAGTTGATGCCAAAGAGCTTGGTTTTGGTCTCATCTGACCACAACACTTTCATTCAGTTCTCCTGTGAATCATTCAGATGTTCATTAGCAAACTTCAGGCAGTCCATTTACGAATAATCGCTGTTGTCACCCTCTCACCAAGCTGCTTGGAGATGGTCTTGTAGCCCATTCCAGCCTTGTGTAGGTTTACAATCTTGTCCCTGACATCCTTGGACAGCTCTTTGGTCTTGGCCATGGTAGAGATTGGAATCGGATTGCTTCTGTGGACAGGTGTCTTTTATACAGGTAACAAGCTGAGATTAGGAGCACTCCCCTTTAAGAGAGTGCTCCTAATCTCCGCTCGTTACCTGTTCAGAAGACACCTGGGAGCCAGAAATCTTGCTGATTGATAGGGGATCAAATACTAATTTCACTCATTAAAATGAAAATCAATTTATAAAACCTTTTTGAAATGCGTTTTTCTGGATATTTTAGTTATTCTGTCTCTCACTGTAAAAATAAACCTACCATTAAAATTATAGACTACCGTAATATCTTTGTCAATGGGCAAGCAAAAAATAAAAAAAAATCAGCAGGGGATCAAATACTTTTTTCCTTCACTGTACCTCCTGGAATCCATCTGCACTGCTTAGGTGGAAAAAAATCCTTCCTCCAGAAGAAAAAAAAAAGCCCGCTCCTGGGATGTATGACATCATTTAAAAGTTAATATAATATACCTTCCTACGTATAAGGCTAGCAGCATAAGGATTAAAATCGGCTAAACCAAAATGCTAAAATTTTATTGCAGTCTACAAATTCTTAAATGTGATGGCTGCATTCGTTTCCTTTTTTTTTCTTTCCCTTATTTTCACCTGCCAATCTGAAAAAAGTCAGTCTGTTTTTCAAAAGAACAAGTTGTCCTATAGATGAAGCAGTTAGAGGGATGAGACAAAACCATTTACAACAAAAGGTGCCTACAATGATCAATTTTTTTTTAGTGCATCTAAACCTGCTAGTAAATCTAACACTCTCCTCCCCCCCCCCAAGGTTAAAGGAAGTTCATTTTTTGCAACATGTCACACTCTCTACGCACCCGCTGTCACATTTCAAAAACAGCACAGTTGTGTTGGCGGAGTTCTGTAAATGAATGAACTACAAGTCCCACTGTGGCAGACAGCGTGTAGTTTTCAATCTAGGGCAAAAACGTTGGTGAGCGCTGTCATCGTTTATTGACTTTTCCAGCTCTTCAACAATTTGCCAGTATGAAGATATGGGCAGACAGCTGCACTAAGTGTTTGCAGGAGCTTGGCATCGCTCCCGTGATACACTGATAATGGGTGCAATGCATTATAAGCTGCAGTGTAAAAACATAAATGCACATTTTACCTGCAAAATTGTGTATATATATATATATATATATATATATATATATATATATATATATAGAATTTTTTTTTTCTGCATAAGGTGAACTTAGCCTTTAAAAATGCTGCTGTCCAAAGGTTTCCCTGTGCGCCTTCATTCAGAGTGAAATCACTTTAATTCGGGGGGTGCGTGTTACTGGCCAGATGAAAACAGAGGGTAGAAAAGAAAACTGACGCAGACACCAAATCTAATGACTAACTGCAAAATATTAAATTGTTTTGGGTGTGCTTAAATATCGCTTTAATGTTGATTGAAAGAGTGAAGTTCCGATCCTTTGAGCCTTGGGTAGCCTTGTTGGCACCTGGCTCGACAAAATGTAACTGAAAAAATGAGTCGGGTGAATAACTTTTCTGAAGAACAGTGGCAGCACATGATCAGATGCAGACACTGCCTGGGAATTCAGACGGCTGCAGGTCTTGAAGCTGTCAAAATACAATAGCCCGCTACAAGTGGAAATAAGGAGCTGGGTCTGATCCACTGAACATTGTCACAGCTGCTTTTTCTTTTTTTTTGTGTGTTATCTTTGCAGCAAATAAACCACTATGTCACTTTTGAGTCCCCCAATTTCTCCACCACATTTAAGCCCTGAAAAAACGGGGAGGTCTTTGAGCGCCCATCACATTTTGGCTGTTATGCGTAATGTATGTAATGCTTCTTGACCGCTCTTGCCCATTGAAATCAATGGAGCAGAGCGGCTATATCGCTGACATAGCGCTACTGTAGCAGCGCTTTGCGGTGGTTTTAACCCTTTGTCAGCCGCTAGCAGGGGGTAAAAGCGCCCCACTAGCGGTGGAATAGGGCCACAAAATTGGCAGTAAAGCGCCGCTAAAGATAGCGGTGCTTTACCGCTGATGCACCTACCACCCCAGTGTGAAAGGGGCCTTATTGGATTTTGTACAGGTGAATACAATAGCAATGCAGTTTCCTCCATCCACACTCGTTAACGTGGATGAGAAGATAAACTGATTTCTTTTTTTCAATCCATGGGGCTGATGGAGAGGAATGTGGATGTAAACACTCAAATTGTCTCTTCCTGTTCAGCATTGGGAGTGAAGTCTTGGCATACACTGTGTGACAGCTGATTGGAGGAAAGGCACACACCCCCACTCCATATAGGCAGAGGAAGGAAGGAATGTGCTGTGAATAGACCAACTCTCTGCTAATCTATTTAAAGCACCCACCTTGACACAAATTGCAGGCTAGATTTATCTCCGAGAAGTTGTCAGAAGTTATCATGCTAATAACAGAAGAACGGAGCAACAGAAACACATGGGACTTGGGGCTTTGGAGAGAGCCTAGCCTTAACTTCTACAGTTTTTTTTTTTTTATTTTGCATAGCTTTGGTTAGAAGAGGGATGGGTTAAAAAAATCCATGAAAGTTTATTTGCAATGTCACTGTTAGACCCCTTTCACACTGGAGGCGTTTTTCAGGTGCTACAGTGCTAAAAATAACGCCTGCATAGCGCCTGAAAAAAGCCTCAGCTGCAATCCCAGTGTGAAAGCCCAAGTGCTTTCACAATGGGGTACTGTGCTGGCAGGGTGTCGCAAAAAGTCCTGCCAGCAGCTTCCTTGGAGCCGTGAATACACTGCGCCTTCCCATTGAAAACAATGTGGCAGCGCCATGATACTGCCGGCAAAGCGCCGCTGCAGCAGTGTTTTGTGGGCGGATTTAACCACTTTTCGGCCGCTAGCAGGGGGTTAAAACCGCCCGCTAGCGGCCAAATAGAGCCACTAAACCGCTGGTAAAGCAGCGATAAAGATATCGCCACTTTACTACTGACACCTGGGGCGGCTCAGTGTGAAAGGGGTCTACTTTTACAGTGCCATTCATACCCTTAATTTTCCACAATTTGTCATGTTACAACCAAAAACGTATTTTATTGGGATTTATGTGATAGACCAACACAAAGTGGCACATAATTGTGAAGTGGAATGAAAATTATAAATGGTTTTCCAAATTTATTACAAACAGTGAAAAGTGTGGCATGCATTTGTATTCAGCCTTCGAGTCAATAGATTGTAGAACCACCTTTCACTGCAATTACAGCTACAAGTCTTTATGGGGATATCTCTACCAGCTTTGCACATCTAGGAGAGTGAATTTTTTGCCCATTCTTCTTTGCAAAATAGCTCAAGCTCTGTCAGATTGGATAGAGAGCGTCTGAACAGCAATTTTCATGTCTTGCCACAGGTTCTCGATTGGATTTAGGTCTGGACTTTGACTGGGCCATTCTAACACATGAATATGCCTTTGATCTAAACCATTCTATTGTAGCTCTGGCTGTATGTTTAGGGTCGTTGTCCTGCTGGAAGTTGAACCTCTGCCCCAGTATCAGGTCTTTTGCAGACTTAACAGGTTATTTGGCTTCCCTGTCCTTGCTGAAGAAAAGGATCTCCACAACACGATGCTGCCGCCACCATGTTTCACAGTGGGGATGGTGTGTTTGGGCCGATGTGCAGTGTTCTTTTTCCGCCACACACAGCGTTTTGCTTTTGGGACAAAATTTTTTATTTTGCTCTCATCTGGCCAGAGCACCTTCTTCCACATGCCCTTAAAAACAGTGTTTAAGCCCAGTCTGCATGATCCCTTAAAGAAACTCCAGGTAAAATCCTAATTTACACTTGCAGTGGGGCCCCCCTGTACGGCAAGGGTTAAATGTAAAATTTTGTCTAGGGGAACATTCAAAATCAGTTGTACTTACCTTGTCCCCCCTCCTGCAGGCCTTCTCACAGATTCAAAGCTGCTTCTGTTTGCCATGTGTTAGGTTTTGCATTTCCTTTATCTAGAGTTACTTTGATTTCCCTTCTGCCTCCTGAAGAAGCCGTTGGCATCACAAAACATGTTAAGGATGATATAATTTATGGAGCATTAATGTTTTCCTATATTGTGATCTTGTTGTGTTAAAGTGTTACTAAACCTACAGCAGTAAAATCCGTATATGCAGAATAGCATGCTCGTTACTCACTGTGGAGGGGTTAATTCTCTGCATTGTGCTCTCTAAACCTGTATGGACTGATCCTTCCCCTCCTGCAGGGTCTCTCTGGGCAAAGCCAGATAAGACACAGTCAGAGTGGACATGCACATGCCCAGTTTGGTCTCTATTGCTGGAGAGAATATTTCCAGTTTGAGCTAAGCTTTTCAGGTCACATAGTATTGGCATCACACATTAGGGCATGTATACAGATCCTCAATGACAGTCCAGCCCCTCCCTCCTCCATGCCTAGTAACTAAAAAGAACACAGTGGGTGGGATGTCACATCTTGATTGATGGATCATCTGCCTCCCAACAGGCTATAGTGGAAATCTCCTCCTACCTGAACACTCAGCACTCAGGCAGACCCTGCAGCTTTACCATGTGACTGTGGTGTACAGTTCAGCCAAAAAGGTATATAGTGGCAGTATTTTAATGTAAAAAGAAGATTTATAAGCTGTGGGCACTCGGGGGGGGGGGATGGCGCGGATAAACGATTTTCATATTACTGGGTTTAGTAACACTAACTCATATGATGAGCATTAGTTCACAATGTTATAGGTAAAGATTTACTCTCATTGAAGGGGTATATTATGTATTTTAACAATTTGTGTCGGTTTTCATAATGGTTTCTCAATAAAATATTTTATTCTGCAAAGTAATGTTGTATTTGTTCATGGGGCACTGAGAAATTCCATTTCTGTCCTATTTTTCGATTCAGAAAGCAGACAATCTACCAGCACGTTTTAGGAGTGTGAGAGGAAACTGGAGTACCCAGAGGAAACCCACACAGGTAAAGAGAACATTCAAACTCCATGCAGATAATGTCCTAACTGGCATTTGAACTGGGGACCACAGTGCTGCAAGACAGCAAAATGTCTGTATCCAGAGCTCAGCTTTCACCAATGTATGCAACAATGTTAGTCTACAAATCCACAATAAAATGTGGTGAAGCAATGCATGACACACATGAAAAGTTACATTTACACCAGTGCACATCACACGGGATAACACTCAACCAATACCATTTGGCTCAGTTACTAGCAAAAAAACATTCCAAAGATGTACCCTGCATCAACACACAAAGGTATTCATACACACTGGATTTACACCGAATAGACACACCAGTTCAGTCTATGCTTTAAATGCCACAGAAATGGGGGACAAAAGTAATTTTAGAATACCACTAAGTGCCATAAAACATTTTACCAGATATAGCCATAGCTAGAGAAACATGATGATACCTATGGTAAAGCCTAAAACTAAAAATCTGAATGTGGAATTACTATGATCATGGTCTGGAAATCACTGACTTTGAGCCTTACCAACAACCATTTTCCTGTGCAGTGACAGTGCTTCAGTGGACAATAAGGTCAGGAAAATTACCACTTAAAGCGGAGCTCCACCCTAAAGTGGAACTTCCGCTTATTGGACCCCCCCCTCCGGTGCCACAATTGGCACCTTTCAGGGGGTGCAGATACCTGTATAGTACAGGTATTTGCACCCACTTCCGGCATAGATATCCGCAGAATCTGCGGGTATTTACGCCACTTCCCGACAGTCCCCCGCTGTCTGCTGGGAAACACACGGATCCCAGAGACAGCGGGGACCATCCTTATTGCGCAGCGCGACTCACGCATGCGGCTTCACTTCCTGATTCCCATACCCAAGATGGCGGCGGCAGCACCCGAGAGACGATCGAGAGATCGGCTTCGGGTGCCGACATTGCGGGCGCGCTGGGCGGGTAAGTGTCCATATTTTAAAAGTCAGCAGCTGTAGTATTTGTAGCTGTTGTCTTTTAAAAACCCAAAAATGGCGGAACTCCCACTTTAAGCCGACCATAGATGATTCAAATCTTGGCTGGTTCAGCAGAGACTGGCCAAGATTTGAACCATGGGCAGGGGGAAGTGTACCCAAGTAGATCGTTCAAACCATAGTTGCAGCAAAGAAAATTGCACTGTCCATGGCAGGCTTTAGTCCTGAAACCACTGAGCTATATTATTTAGTAACAAAAAGAAACCTGTTTCAGGAGGGGTGCATAGAAGGTAGCCAACAAAGGCAAGCCTTTTAAAAGTCTTTCATCTGAACACACTACTGGGCGTCTCCAAGCTGGCGGCACTTTGGAATAGTTTCAATAAGGCAGAACTCCTGTGCTATGGCTTATGGAAATGTTCAAGGAGTGATGTCAATTCTAAAGAGATGAACAGAAAACCTGTAGGGGAGTTGCTGAGATATGAGTGGATGTTTTGTCTTGTGATCATCACTGGTCACTTCATCAGATCCTGCCCTACATGCCAAGCACCTGTCTATCAACATTAACGCGGAAGTAAACCCATCGATCTAACAGTTTGAAAAAACATGGCATGCCGGAAATGTTAATTGTCACATTGGCTGTGCTCTCAACCAAACTGTCAAACCATCCAATGGCTGGTGTCATAACTGATCACATGTGCAGCTTCATGGCAGTTAAAGATTCAAGGGAGGCCAAGATGGCAGCTTCCTTGGCTGAAAACGATAGGAGGGTTTACTTCCACTTTAAGACTTAATACGGACAGATGTTAGTATACTTTTGCAACGGCAATCCTAGACTGTTAACACACAACTCTATACAGTGGTCAGAAGCGCTGTAATTCACCTGCACAAAGATATCGTCAGTGAAGTATATTTTTTTTTATATGGAACCATCAACACAAAAATTTATGGAATCTGCAAAGAAATAAAAGCAGCAACAGGCAAGCCATAAACATTTGCAAAACATTTCTGTTAGGATTATAGCAAAGGGGAAACTGTGCATCTATCCATTGTCCAAGCATACAGGTCATAGTCCTCTGCTAGAGCCTAATGTATCAATCTCACACTAACCATCACCGTCTTCAAACCTAAAAACAAGATTTGCAAAATACCCATACACAGACAGACCGATATTTGCAGATCTTCAACAATGAATTAGCCCTTTGAAACAACCTGCGGTGCTATGGGTTCATTTCAAGCAGTACCTCCTTGCAGGCGAGTATTGCAATCTTTGTCATCCAACAGGAAAAATTAAGCTGGGTCCAGGCAAATCCTTAACCAAACGTCATGTGACAATGCCTCCTCTGCCTATAGGCACCCTTTAATAAGACAAAATTACCAAAACCCGCCTCCGGTTTAACACTAAACACTACTTTGTTAGGATTGACACTATGTATATAGCAGAGTATCAGTTTGTGTTAATGCACAGGCTTGCATAGGTTTGTGTAAACGTGTCAAAATTAGGATTGATCATCATCATTACATCAGCCATACTCAGATGATCCATCACACACAGTATATAGTCAAACATGTAGTAGATAAATAGCTTGGACTAGCATCAAAGCAGACCAATGTGATGTCACCATGTTGTGACATAACTAAGCATAATTACGCAAGTGTGCAAAGTTTAGAAAATCTAAAATGTACGGTTTAATGTAATATAGTAAAAAAAAAAAACAACAAAAAAAAAAAAACATGTCATCTTAGAGTGTGAGACATAGTATATTGGAAATGTGATCCATCACAGGCATATACTATAGGTAAGTCCGTATGAAGCAGATTGGTTTTTATAATTAAGATAAAGCATACACTTTGACCATATGGACAAGAAAAGAAATGTACTCAAATTTCAAGACAACAGTGCCCTCTATGGTTACTACATGGTAATGACAGCTCTGCTACTGCTACTGGATAAGCAGTAGGCGTATCACTGAAGAAAATACAGATTTACTTTTTTAAAGGTATGCGAGACCAGCAACACAAACCATACCATCCACAGATAATGAACCGTGTTAGGACTCACGTCACAAAACGAATCACTACTTTTGCAGCCTTAATAACCTAAACAAATGCAACATACTGCATGTGTCCTGCAGCAGATTATCTAGGAGAAAAACAATTCCTAAAGCACATATAAAAGCAAAACATGCGTTTGTGATGCAAATTAAAAATGCACAGGAGTGGATCTGGTGTGAATCAGCCCTAATTCCATATCTTTCAAAATAAACTGACTAAAAATGCACACATTTACTTCCAAATACAATGCAGTAGCATAAAGCTAATCAAGCGAAGCACACTACTCCCCACTTACTCTAGCTACTGTTTAATAATACCGGCACATACCATATACTGCAAGCGACACCTTTATGCAACAACTCATGCAGATGGACAACCCCCTATATTTGAAAAACACAAGGCCTTGCACGTCTGACTATTACGCTCCATTCACATTAGTGCGTCTTCAAAGTTGCTCGATTTCCAATGAGACTTTGGTGCGCAATTTTGATCCGATTTTACATTCTATGGATCAAAGTCGCACCAAAAGTTGCATTAAAGTAGTGAAGGCACATTTTCAAATTCGCTGCAACTTTACAGTTGCATTAATTTGAACTGGTGTCATTGAAAAAAAAAAATGAGAAGCAATTTGTCATGCAACTTTGATGTTCAAAGTCGCATAGCAAATCGCTCAAGTGACTGGAGCCCTATCAAAATAAGAGCACCAACCTCTTTAGCCTAACGAACACAGGCTGTACTCAAAACCAGCAGTTTAGGTAACTGCATTAAGCTCAGGTGGGACAAAGCACTGAGCCATTCATTACAACTATGTTCTTCCATCACTCAATGCCTGTCAAAGTATCAGGCATTAACATTTTTTTTTTACATGCAGCTATTCATACTTGTTATCAAACCCGCAATCAAATCTGTGGAGGGTTAACTTAACTCCTACTCTATTCCAGATTAAGAACTGCCAAGGCCTCTCTTTCTGCATTTAGCAGAAAAGAAAGCTTCTGTCGATGTGAATAATTCAGTTATGACGCATAAAACAGTGCAGTACAGCTCATCAACGTACAGAAATTCACAGTGATTTAGGCCCCTTTCACACATGCGGACATTATGTCCGTATTTCATCCATCCGTTTGCGGATGAAATACGGACATACATGCATTCCTATGGGATAGCGGGTGTCTGCGGATAAACATCCGCAGACACCCGCTATCGTCCGCGTCCGCTATTGTCGGATTCTGCAGACGGAGGAAAATCCTATTTTTTCTATCCGTCTGCAGAGCGGATCGGATGAACACGGACAGACGGTCTGTGCTCATCCGATCCCCCATAGAGGAGAGCGGAGAGCTGACAGGGCGGTCCCTGCAGTGTGTGCGGAGACCGCCCTGTCCGCCGCCGCCTCAGCGGGGACAACGGAGCGATCCCCGCTGAGCAAGCGGATCATCACGGGGTGGATCATTACTGATCCATCCCGTGTGAAAGGGGCCTAAAACAGAACACAAAACTAAGAAAAAGTAATATTAGGACAGCTTACCGAGTCTCGGGATTGTACCCCAGGATGTAGAAGAAGGAGTCTAGCCTGGCTTTAAACTCCCGAGCAGCAAATATATCTGAGAAATGGGAGATGTTGCACTTGCCTCTAACAAAAAAAAAGAAAAGAAAAGAAAAAAAAAACAGATTACAAAGTTACCAAAATGATTAACAGACATCATACATCACATTGATGTACAGTATAATACACAAATACATACCAAGATAAAAGCACAGAAAGAAAGATTGTTGCCATTAAATGTAATAAGATCACAGTGCTGTCACACATCAATGCAACCAATCATGGGTCTGTCTGCACTGTACTGAGAAAAGGTGAAATTTGTTTTAGGTAAAAGTATACAGCCTGCCATAAATATTTGTATAGGCAGAAATCTTGCCTAAAGGTCCTAGTTTGTTTCTGCACTGGGAAAAAAAAAAACTTTTTTTTTTTTTTTTTTAATCTATGCAGAACTAAAAAGGAAAAGTTTTTTTCTTCTTCTCATTTTGGATAGATTGATGCCCCATACACACGATGAGATTATCGGACGAATGATCGTCCGTTTTTTATTGCATGCTAATCTCAGATCGAATCTGATGAGTTTACTAAAGTCACGAAAATTCCCGCACGACAGAAAAAAAATTCTGAAGTGATGTCATGTGTTGTAATGCATTTGTATTGCATTTTCGAACGATAGCTGTACTGATTAAACGAAAAACGTACAATCTGGCATCGTACGAAAAAAATTTCCGTGCATGTCCGATAGAATAATATCGGATGTACTGTCCTAATCGGCTCTCGAAAGCTCTGTACTAACGATCCGATTATCGTACGATCGCTCCGAAAGCGGTATTTTCCGTACGATTTTCGGATCGTGTGTACGGGGCATAAGGGAGTATGTTGCCTTCTATGTCCCATTGGAGATATTTCCCTTCACGTCCTGTACCAAAAGTAGGGAATTCCTAGTTGTTCCTTTGTTGCAGACAGCCCAAAAATGGGATTTTTTTTTCACGCGTTCTGTGATAACCGTAATCACACTAAAGAGAGAGATGGAGTTTGGAGACCACTGGTCTAGCATGTTTGATGTTGGTTGGGGGGTTGTATTGAGGAATTGGGCAAATTCAGAGATAGGTGGGCAGGGATGGGAAGAAGAAAAAACAAAACAAACAAAAAACAAGGGGGTGGGAGATGGTGAAATAATGGGGAGTGTGAAAGTCGGTTTATTGTACAATGATTTGCTACTATTCTTTGTAAAGATGCAATGGGTGCTATGCATTTGTATCATTTTGTAGGTACACTGTCAGTTTGCAACATACAAAGCTATGAGGGCCTTGAATAGTGACTTTCACTGTACTCTATAGATCATGACATTTAGTACAATTCTAGAAGATAATGTAGGAGTGCACTTTCAGCATCCAGGCACTTGTAGCATAATTGTGAGACTTGTGGCTTTATTGGATGAATTTTGTGGGGGTTCTGTACCACCCTGTAAGTAGCGATTATTGACTTTCTTGACATTTAGAGGTCTCAAGGCTTTGAATGCAAAGAATTATGCCATGTTGAGCTTGCAAAAATGTCTTGCTGTAGGTCCTTCTCCCACCATTAAATCAAGAGGCCTTCATTCCTGATAAACATTACATAGAGACTGGATAAAGAATGGTGTAGTGGGGTTTGTTCAAATAGCGCTAGGCCTAAATGCTTTGTGACCGCTGGGAAAACGCTAAAAGTTAGAGCATCGTAAAAGTCAAAATCTAGAGCAAAGGAAACCTTCAGCTCTGCTCTTCTATTTGCTCTGTTATGAGAGAAATGAACCAGTCTAAAAAAAAAAAACCTTAATATGTAAACTCAACATTTCATATGCCTGATATGTGCCTGCTGTACCATGTACTTGTATGAGAAAGTATCCTGTTCTTTGTGTGAAATCCCTGGTGTACCTGCCAGTCTATCTGCCTTCCTTTGACCACACACTAAGCAGGAGAACACACTGTGGTCAGTTCCCTAGTTGTGCTGGAAACACAGTATACTCACCTACAATGATCAGACGTGCCCCTAATCTGTTTTGTTGACTACTTGTTTTGGTGTAAAACAGCAGCATGGCCTTCACACTTAAAGTAGAGCTATAGGAAAAACTTTTTAATTCATGTTAGATAGAGTAAGGGAGGGTTAAAACCTGTTCATTTGTTGCCATCTGTGTCCCATTAGGGAGATTTGCCTTCACTTCCTGTTCCATAACCAAAACAGGAAGTAAAACAAAATCCATGCAAATTAAGGGAATCCCTTGGGGACCCCCAAGCCACCAGAACTAGTGGCCCCATTGAAAGATTTCCCCTCTATTACTTTTCTGGGGACAACCAAAAATGTGGGATTTTCTTTTAATCATAATGGTAAACAGATCAAACAGAGGATGAATCTCCCTAATGTGGGCACAGAGGGCAATAAAAACTGGCAGGTGTTCTAATCCCTCGCCACTCCATCCACAACTAGGAAAAACAAAGGTTTTGCCTTTACTTACACTATAAATGTTACATGTGTCAGATTTCATCACACCCCCAATCATTCTTGTGTTTACTGGATGTTTGCCAATAAGGAGAAAATTTTAAATGTAATCAGGATATGTAAGCAATGCATTCTGCCCCCTGATCACCCAGTGTCCAAGACAGAGATAATACATTTTCATATACTAAAGGGTCAGACCCCCGTTAAAACGCCACTTAAGGTTTAGCCAAACCATGGTGGAGTGGGGCAGCTCTTGGATTTTTGCTATGGCTTCACCACAGGAAAATCTCTACCATAGTTTTTAGTGTTGCGGCCCAGCCATGTTTTTTTTTTTCCAGCTACCTACCCCTGTTACATTCCTCAGGGAGAATCGGAACCCCTTATAATGGCACAGCAGCTGTGCAGACATGAAAGTAAAGCACAGAGAGATCAACTATACGATCCATTTATTAGTTTTGGGTGGACCGATGCACTGCTTTAGAACGGCTTATATCAGTCTACATTATCATGACTCAATATACCTCAATATGCCTCAATATACAGCTATAACCTATGAAGAGCCTTGCTTTATGTGTAATGGATAACACAAATTAAGTTATTTACTATACACATTTACAGCCTTTTGTCTTTTTGGTGGATTATACTGTAAAAGGACTGAGATCACAGCGGCAGAGCTGAAGATCACCAGGATCTACAGCACCTAAACCTGTACACATACATACTCTATAGCAGGGATGTGCAATTAGCGGACCTCCAGCTGTTGCAAAACTACAAGTCCCATCATGCCTCTGCCTCTGGGTGTCATGCTTGTGGCTGTCAGAGTCTTGTTATGCCTCATGAGACTTGTAGTTCTACAACAGCTGGAGGTCCGCTAATTGCATATCCCTGCTCTATAGCATATCCTGATCTGTCCAGGTAGGATGTCTATCACCAGGCTCCGCAGGAATGTGTGGGGTTCCAGTAAAGCTGTGCTGTAAGTGTATGAAGATTATCCACTCTCTGGTCTCTAGCTCCAGACGCCCCAAGCACAAGTTGGAGCTAATTTGCCTTGAAATCAGCAGCTCTGGTTATGTGGCTCTGAACAAAGCAAATGTATCCAGATGGTTTTACTTAAGCGCCATCTGAGCGTTATTATCAAACAGATTACTCGGTTTCACGTTCTGCCGGCAACCATACCACAGACCGCCAAGTGCAAAGCCGTGCCAGGAAAATAATTTCAACTTCACCTCTTTTCACTCCAGTTTGAAATAGACCAGGTCCCTTCTATAAACTTTCCACTTCCCCACAAAGCCCATGCATTTGCCTTAGAGTACATTCCTTTGCACATATAGAGCTACACCAGCTTTATTAAAGGGGAAGGAGGCTACTACTAGCATTACATACCCTAATCAAAGTTAGGCTCAACTAACTCCTGTATAATAAATATTTAACCTATTAAATGCATTTGTTTGCTACTTGTTTATAGTCATTAATAAAAAAAGAGAACATTGAAAGTGATAGTCTTTTTTTTGTTTAAAAATAACAAACATGTTATACTTGCCTGCTCTGTGCAGTGGTTTTGCACAGAGCAGCCTGGATCCTCCTCTTCTCAGGTGCCTCGCTGAAGCTCCTGGGCCCTCCCTCCTCCCCCGCAACAAGCAGCTTGCTATGGGGGCACCTGAGCCGAACCGCTGCTCTGTGTCTCCAGACATAGGGCTGCGACTTGGTCCCTTCCCCTCTCTCCTCATTGACTCACTAACTTTGATGGACAGCAGCAGGAACCAATGGCACCCGCTGTGTATTTCAGCCAATCAGGAGAGAGTCCCGGACAGCCAAGTCTCTCGTGCCACATTGCTGGTTCGGGATCAGGCTCAGGTAAGTATTAGGGGGGCTGCTGCACACAGAAGTGTAGGGCAGCACAGTGGTGTAGTGGTTAGCACTCTTACCTAGCAGTAAGAAGGGTCACTGGCTCAAATCCCAACCATGACACTACCTGCCAGGAGTTTGCATGTTCTCCCTGTGCCTGAGTGGGTTTCCTCTGGGTACTCCGGTTTCCTCCCACACTCCAAAGACATGCAGGTAGGTTTAATTGGCTTCTGTCCAAATTGACCCTAGTATAAGAATGGGGACCTTGGATTGTGGGCTCCTTGAGGGTAGGGACCATTGTGAGTGTGCAATGTACAGGGATAGGGACAATTGTAGACACTCACTCAGGTTGAACTGGATGGACTGGTGTCTTTATTCAACCTTACTAACTATGAATCTATGAAGTTTTTTTATTTTTTTCTTAATAAAGATTGTGAATGAGAAAATGAGGCAGCCACAGTTGAGATTTTCTTGAAACGTGCTAGCTGCCTGACTTTCTTACATTTTTGCTTCACTACTTTGGACCTCTGACATAGATAAGAGTGCAGATTAAGAAGTTTCTGTATCCTGACCTTTATGATCTACATGATTGTTACAGAGAAAGTAGTGCAAGCAGCATGTTGATAGGACAACCAGGCAACTAGATTTAAAAAAAAAAAAAAATGTATTTAATTTTTTTTTTTTTTTTTTAACAGCTAAAGCAGCCCGTGTATTTTTCTCTCGTCAAGGTCGCCCATTTGTCACCTGAGAACACCCCTCCAAACATAAGCCATTCAGAAGAAACCCATGGAAACAAAAACCTGTGAAGATTTACCTGAGAGCAGCTGCATGGTAAGTGTCAACATAATCGGAGATGAAGAGCTCTCGATTTCGAATGACTGGATCTGTAATGACCAGCTCCCGTCCAGAATCTACACAAGTGTAAAAAACAAAACAAAAAAAAAAAAACAATGTATTGTTGTATACAACATATTTATCACAACTGCTGTAGATGAGAGAAAAAAAAAAACCTCACCATTTTCATTGTGCCGATCTTGTACCAAGTGCTGGTAAACTGAATCTGGAACCTCTGACTGACGGTAGTACCACTTTACATTCATCAGCAGATGGTCTCGTTTACTCTAGAAATCAAGAACAAAAAAAAAAAAAAATGAGTTAAGTTTACATAGAGATCTTGAACTAAACAAAAATATCCTATAGGACAAATAAAGTGGACTACAGACAGGCACACACTACAGGTTAGGCCTGAGGTTTAGGATTTTAACTTCATCTAAACAACTGAAACAGAATTAAAGTTTAACGCTTGAGCAAACTTGTTACACATGTTCCTGTGATGTCAAAAAGTTGAATCCTTTTTTAAATATCCTCCTTTCAAAAAATCATGCCAGAAAGGTATAGCTACAGACAATCCCTGCCCTGGTGTGACGATGATTACTTAGTTTAGCTGCATCGTTGGGCATACCTTTAGTTATGTGGTAGAGCAGTGATGGCGAACCTTGGCCCCCCCAGATGTTTTGAAACGACATTTCCCATGATGCTCAACTACACTACAGAGTGCATGAGCATCATGGGAAATGTAGTTCCAAAACATCTGGGGTGCCAAGGTTCACCATCACTGTGGTAGGGTATAGATCAGGGGTTCTCAACCCTGTCCTCAAGTATCCCCAACAGGCCATGTTTGCAGGTTCTCGGTTATCTTGCACAGGGGCTTTAAATCAGAGCCAATGGGGCTTGATATTTTGGACAGCTATTTTATCTAAGAGAAATTCCCAAAACATGGCCTGTTGGGGGTACTTGAGGACAAGGTATAGATTAACTACAGATAGGAAATTTCAGAGACTGCCATGTGAGCTAAAATCAGCTCACATGTGCTTATCGATAAAGTAGAGATGCCCTTTAAACTATGCATGTATAGCTAATACAAGCTTCAGCCATCAGGCCTTCCAGTGGTCAGTATCATGTTTTTGTCATCCATATTGTCTCAAAGATCTTGAAATTGTTTAATTCTAACATGACTGCTAATTATTCAGTTCCTTAAGAGTACTTCTTGTGACTTCCAGGGCAAAAAACACTTTCAGGAACATTTCCTGGCACTGCTGCAATTACTGCAGAGAGCAGAAACAAATCTAAAAACACTTGAGGCTCATTCAACGAGTGCAGAACCCCACACAACATGAAGAGCCACTTGTTTATCTTTTTGGACTAGTGGGAATCTGTGTGCAAGTAGTCTATATAAGTGAATAGAGATGTAGCAGTTGTATGAACTCACCCACACAGCACAGTTCAATGGGTACGCAGGGATGGATGCAGTGCGACGCAGAGACAGTTTAAACTAGGCTTTGTGGAAGAGCGTCCATAAAGTCGATGGGTTCCTGTTTGCATACAGGCTGCCTACAGCCCCACTCGAGTTCATAAAGAGATAAATTGCCCTTCATACCGTATGGGGCCCTGCGGCTAAGTAAATTAGGTCATACAATTATATCAATGTCCTACTAAAATTAAATAACCTTTGCCAAGTACTCTGTGTGTGTAAACTGACCACAAGAAAGTCATATGTTCAGTTTTAGAAAAAACACAATTTTTACCAGGCCTGTCCCAGTACCAGGCCTGTCCCAGTACCAGGCCTGTCCCAGTACCAGGCCTGTCCCAATACCAGGCCTGTCCCAGTACCAGGCCTGTCCCAATACCAGGCCTGTCCCAGTAGCAGGCCTGTCCCAGTAGCAGGCCTGTCCCAGTAGCAGGCCTCTCCCAGTACCAGGCCTCTCCCAGTACCAGGCCTCTCCCAGTACCAGGCCTCTCCCAGTCATGGGCATGTGGAACGTTTCAAAATTAGGAACCTTTCAGCATGTCACAGATGTCAATGAAGAAAAGCTCCCTCAAATTTCCTACGAACTTAAAGCGGGAGTCCGCCGGGACTCCGCGTTTTTTTTTTTTTTTTTTTAAAGCCAGCAGCTACAAATACTGCAGCTGCTGACTTTTAAAATAGTGACACTTACCCGCCCAGCGCGCCCGCAATGTCGGCACCCGAAGCCGATCTCTAGATCGTCTGTCAGGTGCTGCCGCCGCCATCTTGGGTATGGGAATCAGGAAATGGAGCCTTTCGGCTTCATTTCCCGGTTCCCTACTGCGCATGCGCGAGCCGCGCTGCGCAATAAGGACGGTCCCCGCTGCCTCTGGGATCTGTGTGTTTCCCAGCAGGCAGCGGGGCACTTGCGGAAAGGGGCGTAATCTACGCCCCTTTCCGCAGAGAGCTATCCCGGAAGTGGGTGCAGAATACCTGTACTGTACAGGTACCTGCACCCACCTCCCCCCTGAAAGGTGCCAATTGTGGCACCGGAGGGGGGGGAGGGTTCCAATGAGCGGAAAATTCACTTTAGGGTGGACCTCCGCTTTAACGTGAATCTCTAGGCACAAAAACCTTCATTGAATACATTTCTTATTAGCCACAAATTCACCTTGTGTGCAAAAAATACATTTGCAAACCCAGATGTTGCCATATTAAAAAAGTTGTGATATCATCAATGTGCCCTACATAGACGGTGCAGATAGAGCTGTAAGAGGGACCCAGCAGGTCCACCTAGGACTGCCTGCAGAAGACTACAAAATGGGGCAAATATAAGAACAGGCATCCTGCACAAGGACAGAGGGTAATTGGAGCAGCAGGGACTGCTCTTTAATATAGGAAGCTCCTGCACAGAGGCAAAGTTTTGCTATGGATTTTACTGCACAGATCTGAAAGAAATACAAGACCACCACCAAGATTTAAGAATACACTTGGCTCTTGTATTTAAACAATGTTTACTTATCCAGGAGTTCAGCTTTAAAGAAGAACAAGTTACATTTTGCATCTCGCTGTCACAAGATACAATCTTTTCAAATCTGATGCATCCCCCTGGGTTCTTGCTGCTGCACATTTCCCCATCCCTGTGCCGAGTAGCAGGGAAATCCCCTTAGAGTTCTGAGAGGCTGACTATTTCAATTCTAATGGGGACCAACATTACGGAGGCAGTGGAAGTGTAGAAACAAGATCCAAGCTTTCCAATCATTGTATGTCATTAAAGGAAGCCAAGGTGGTTACACATTACACTTATTTCTCTAGAACCTTTTTAATTCATATTTGTGGAATTCTTATTTCAAACAAGGTATGAACAGACATTACTCTGATCTCTGGTTTATGAGACGAGCCAAAGTGCTCACTAGCAGCCCTTCCAGATCCAGAACTTAAAACATTGTCAATAACTTATATTTAAAGAGCTGAAAAACTCCCTTACCAGAAACTATTGTAAATGTAATGGCCACCTCACTTGACCACCCAGAAGGTTCAGGAGGTGCCAAGCCTAAATTTTAGAAAAGAGAAGGTCCAAGTTCACCTTTTGACAAAAAGCAGCCCCATACAGACAAGAGCAGGATGGGCTCTCCCTCTGCCTATCCCAGCAACACGGAGCTCAGGCAATGCTGGGACAGGTGTGCGGTGTGTGCACAGGTTTTGAAAACCGGAAGCACGTTTGCTCCTGCCAGGCTAGGTGTGAGAAACAACAGCTGCCGTTTCCTGCAATCAACACAGGGCATAGGGGTGTCACTAATGGAGTATTTGGGCCAGGCTGCATGGGGGGGGGGGGGGGGGGGTGGCCTACTACTAGAATGTCATCTTGTCTGTATGGACCAATTTCTGTAAATGGAGAACTTAACCTTTAAGTGATTGTAAAGGTTGTTTTTTTTTGTTGTTTTTTTTAATAATAAACATGTTATGCTTACCTGCCCTGTGCAAGGGTTTTTCACACACTAGCCCCAATCCTTCTCTTCTGGGGTGCCCCAGTGGTGCTCGTGACCCCTCCTCTTGATCAGGTGCCCCCACAGAGAAATGATTTCCATGTGGGCACCCCATGCGAGTGCGTCCACAATTACTGCTGCTGCATCCATTGGCACAGACAGCAGGACCTGGCTCTACTCTTGTGTCAGTGGATTTCATTGACAGCAGCAGGAGCCAATGGCTAGTGATGCTATCAATCTATTCAATGAAGACAGAGACAGCGGCTGGAGCCCCTGGGCTCGTGCTAGTCGCTTGAACAAACCGGTTCAGGTAAGAAAAAGGAGGGGCTCTGGGAGGCAGCTTCAGCACAGCTTAAAGCGGAGTTCCACTCAAAAATGGAAATTCCGCTTTAAGTGATGGTGGCACTCTGACATGCCACATTTGGCATTTTGGGGGGGGGGGGGGAGTGGGTACCCAGTTTTTAAAGGCACTAAGCTCCAACTTCCTCCTCTGGCTCCGCAGCACTGGAAGGAAGTTCACCTCTCCCCCCTCCCTCACTGCAATCCTTCTGGGACACGTCACAGGTCCCAGAAGATTGCTGTGAAGCCGGGTGTCCACAGTTAGAATGCCAGTGCCATGGTGAGGAAAGGGAGAGGAGAGAGGCTTTGTTCGCTTGTATAGCTGGACCGTAGGATCAGCTATGCACTTTTTGTAGCTGCTGACTTTTAAATGGGTGGAACTCTGCTTTAATGCATAGGATGCATTAAGGTGAAAAACCTTGAGACTTTACAACCCCCTTAGCATGCATATACATTTATCCTATTCTGTGCTTGGCCCAACAAGATAAAAGTAGAAGCAAAGCACTCACTCTATACAGTACCAAGCAGGAAGAAGAGCCCGACTTAGCAATAAGTATGTCTATCTCAGTGAACATACACCAGATGTTATTTACATTAGGTTACCCAAGGTAAAAGTATATCTTAAAAAACAGAAGAAATACACAGGTTCCCTTTATGACAAAAGATATTTGCATGTATCCCACAAAAACATTTGTTTTGGTAAATAATAGGTAAGGGTTAGAATTAAAAATTTCTGAGCAAAAAACAAACAGTTAGAAGTTCTAACAACCCACCTTTTGCCAAACTCACATTTTTTTTTTCTTTGCCCCGTATGGGCAATAATACCCACCCCACTACAAAAATGTTTTGCCTTAAATTGTACTTTGAAAGACCTGTCCGTTCATCCTGAACTGTACCTATCTGCATTATATGTTAGCAGTTTTAACGTGTTACTAAACACACAATAGTAAAATCAGTCTGTATATGCAGTAAAGCATGCTTCTCATGCTCACTGTGGAACCTAAGGGGTTAATCCTCTGCATGGTTTATAAATGCCGTGTGATCCTGTCTCTCCGATTCTCTTCTTCCACTGTCTCCTATTTATTTCCTGATAATACAGAGCTCTGGGACAAGCTGCACATGCTCAGTTTGATGTATTGCTAGACAGTTGTTTTTTTCTTGGGAGAGTGCATGTGATCAGCACGGGGCCAATCAGCACTGTTCAGACAGAGGGTCAGGAGATAATAAAAACTTTTTCTACAAGCTTTACTAGCAACTGATAGAAGTCACAAGACTGCTATATAATGCTGATGAGAAAGGGTATTTAGCAGTTTATATTTACTAAAATAATTGCATTTCCGTGTTCTGTGTACTGTGGGAGACCAGATATAGTAAATGCAGGTTCTGGGTTTAGTAACAAATATAGAGTTGCCTCTGGGACATAGAAGAAATGATTTTAATAGGTCTACACAGTCCTCGAGTCTGTACATTGTACAGATGTAACATTTGTGGCTTACTTACATGCACACAGAGTTAGTGTCCTTGGTTGCAAAGTCGCAGGCAGCTTCTGCCATCTAACAACTTTGGCTGCTAGGAGGGAGCCGGCCATTCAGAGCCGACATGTACTGTATATATTGATAATGAGTAATCAATGGTGTTGATTACACATTGTTGATGTTTGCATGGTGACCCTGAGCATTGGCGGCAGAGTACAATTGTGCTATAGGCAGGTAAAGAATAGCAGAAACCTATACATAAGTATAAGTGTAAAACAAGATCCGTGCACATGACATTAAATGCTTATTTTCCTTTTTTTCCCCTTTAATTTATGCAACTGAATGCAGCTACAAATTATGGATTTGTGCGCGGCTCTGTGTATGATGCTATAGAAACGAATACAGCTTCATTCAGATCCATATAAAAACACTAATTGCAGTGTATTTTGCACCCACGTGCATGAGCCCTGAATGAGGAATAAATGCCTTATTCTTTGTAGTGATGATTGACCAAACTACACATTTGTTTCAAAAAAACGATATTTTAGTTTAGAAGTTTAAAACCTCCAAAATCTGTCCTCCACTTGCTCTTTTAAACAACCGATCCAGCAAGGCACAGCATACCAACAGCACTGGTGCATGTAAATAGCATGAGCCAAGTGTGAATTAAGCCCCCCCACCACATAGAAAGCTAAGAGAAGAGATGCTGGGTGTTTCTTACTACTAAATTGGACAGCCTGTGTTGTTGGAGTCAAATAAGGTCAGATGGATGTCTGAGCACTGACGAGCTATGGGGAAGGGTTTCACACCCCTCACGTCAGCTTTTTATTCCCAATTGTTGGCACTGCTTGCCCTAGTACATGCCCTAAAGGGCTGCAGCATGGAAACATTTGTAATTCCCTTTGTACATGGGTCACACTAGTGCTGATCTGTGGGAAGAGAACGTGTAATTTGCAGGGCAATAAGAAGGTTTTCAAACAGTTAAAAAAAAGTACGGAGGCATAAAACGTATATAAAATGAGAAGCACACCGACTTCTGCTGATCGGAAAAAAAACTTGACGACAACAACATAAATATAACGTATTACCCAGCACTGCCTTTCATAAACCACCACTGTATTGGCTGCAGAATTTTAAAAACACACCATTTTAAACTGTGTAATGCAGGCCATACACGGTCGAATTTCGAAAGAATTTTCTTTTCAAAATCAGAAAATTTGTTGATGCCACCATTGATTTTCGAAATTCGGCCGACCAAGCCTTCAATTTCACCTCATGTTGCTACAGAAAAGAATTTTCTTCTTTTCTCTCCGTAAATTTTCTTTTCTTATTACATTTCTCGCACGATTCTCCCATCATTGATTAGAAAATCGTTCGTTTTTCAAAAAATTTCCAGCATGTCCGATTCCTCAAATTTTATTTCCGCACGAAAATCGTCTGTTGGCTGCAGCCCCACTAATGGTGCGAAATTCATACGAAAATTCTTAGATATGATTTTCGAAAGAAAATTCTTTCGAAATTCGAACCGTGTATGGCCGGCATAAGTCTGAAATGAAAACACCTTTAAGAAAACCCATTGAAGATAGAGATGACCAGTATTTAAAGGCCTTGTTCGCACAGGGTGAATCAAGGTATACACCTGTACAAGGCCCTGTTGTCCTGTACAGGGATGTACAAGTGTTCTGTGCATCCCCATTCATGTTAATTAGGACAGATTGACTACAAGGACACCGCCAATAATCCCAATTTGTCATCTGAATGAGCAGCGGCTGTGCAGTTGCAGCATCGCAATGGACATCAAATACCTGTGCTTCACTGGCTGCATGCTTGTCCTAGTTCAGTGACCCACTAGTTAGACAACCAAGAAAAAAAAATGATATGCGCACAACTAATGTAAAATCTCCTGAATCTGCCTGGATGTCCACCTCCTTTAAACCTCCGTACAGCAGCGGCCAGCCTGGATGTGAAAGGACCAATGCTAGTACCAAATTGTCTATGCTATTATACATGCAATGACAAGGAAGGTGCTCCCGAGGCGTGCTGCTGCTCTGTCACTGCTTTGATCAGCGAATGTTTTCTAAAACCAAGCAGTGCTGCTAGAAAGGTCATCATAGGCCTGGACGTGCTGTTTGGAAATGTGTTGATCACAAGACTGACTCAACAGAATTACAAGTATGTCAGGTAAAAACTCAAATTCTGTGTATTAAACGCATCTGCCTGCAGCTCAGGTTAAAGATAAAGTAAGGAATCTTCTTAGCAAGTATAAACCGTTACTGAAAGCAATTTTTGTCACTTTATATTTTGATTTTTTTTTATATGCTTTCTATAGAAAAGAGAGAAAAGCAACACTGCTGGCAGTTTTGCTGGCAATCTGTCTAGTTTTCATTTCCCTTTCCCTGCCAGGTGGGGTGATTTCCCTAATTTCCCAACAGGTTGTCAGACACACAAGATGTGATTAAAAAAAATATATAATTCTGAGGACACGACAACATAAGGAGGTTACCAGAGTGGGAAAGGATTCGTACCTTTGTCATGGCGTTATCGCCGTCTGTCTTTTATTGAACCTGTTCACCTTTGGGAAGCGAAGGAAACTGGCTTTAAGCCCCCTGGTTCACACTGCTGAGGGATTGAAATCGTGTCAGTTCAGCTGAAGTCGCACAATTTCATTCCCACATTGACAGTCCGACTTCGGGGGGCGATTTCAGAGACATCTGTTCAGGTTCCTGCACAGATGTCTATTGAAATCGCACCCAAAGTCACCATAGTACAGAAACGACTTTTGGGAATCGGTGCAGCACCGATTCAGACGGTACCATTGCAGGCAATAGCCGCCGATTTGGCATGCGATTTGACACGACAATGTGAACCTAGGCTAAAAGGAGTATCCCAACAATCATAAAACTGAATTGCTGCCATGGAAAAATAAAAAACATGAGGGTTACATTGATGCTTCTGTAAGCTGTCATGCTGATTCTCTTACCAGGATGGACTATGCCGAGAACATTTGACATTTCCATTCGTTTTTTTTTTCCAGATGTTACAACAACTAAAACTATTTGTTCACTATCTGAAGCCAGGCAACTAGCATTTGCAAGAAAGATGTTTTCTTAAGCCATAGGCTTTGGAGGGCAGTCTGACATGGAATGATGCAATTGTCCTCGGGCATCTTTGTTGTACACCAGATCTCTAAATCCAAACAGCTGGATTGCAGGTTTGTTCATATCTAGGCACAGATGTCTGAAAAGACAGAACAGGGGTGCTGCACAAACCTCTGCATACAGCTTGAACACCAAACTTACCAACCAGTCCAAATCGCTGCTCTCCCAACAAGCCTCACTTGGCTGTTTTTGCTGGTACTCCACAGAAATCATGTTTTCTCCTGATCCATCTGAAATAGATCAGACCAGGAGACACTAACACCTATGACTTGCTTTACTGTTTCACACTGGAGCTGGACTTTAAAGACTAATTCTACCTTTTGCAACATGTTACATCTGTACTTAAGGCATAACATGTTGCTAAGCAATCCCCCCCCCCCCCACACCCCCAGAATGTACCACCCCAGTGACAGTGTGCAGAGGTTCATCTCCCCTCTGCAGTCGCTGTCACTTTTAAAAGAGATCTGTGAATAAACTACATGGCCCTATTTTCCACTGCATCAGACAGACTTGTAATTCTCAGTGGAGTGGAAGACGAAGGCTGGCCATCGAACAAATTGCATATTCTAAGGAAAGAAAATTGCTTGCTTGTGTTGCTGCACTATTGTATTCTGAAAGCGGGAGGCTTTGCTGCCATCAGAAAACAATGATCACTGCTGGTGACTATAGCCAGCGGAACCGATTGCATGAAAAAAAAAAAAAACTCAGATTGGTTGTCCGGAAGTTGATCAATTGATTGATCGTTGAGCGAGCAAAGTCCTTTCCTGTATTAAGAGAGATATGGACTCCAGAGAGAGAGAGATATCATTTTGCCCCTGTTCAAATCATTAGTAAGACCTCATCTGGAAAAAGCAGTTCAATTTTGGGCACCAGTTCTGAAAAAGGATATCGGAGAACTGGAGAAAGTGCAGAGAAAGGCAACAAAACTGATAAGAGGCATGGAGGAGCTCAGCTATGAGGAAAGATTAGAGGAACTGAATTTATTCACTCTTGATGAGAGGAGATTAACGGGGGATAAGATCAACATGTACAAATATATAAGGGGTCCATATAGTGAACTTGCTGTCGAGTTATTCACTTTACAGTCAACAAAGAGGACAAGGGGGCACTCTTTACGTCTAGAGGAAAAGAGATTTCATCTCCAAATACGGAAAGGTTTCTTCACAGTAAGAGCTGTGAAAATGTGGAATAGACTCCCTGCGGAGGTGGTTCTGGCCAGCTCAGTGGATTGCTTTAAGAAAGGCCTGGATTATTTCCTAAGTGTACATAATATAACTGGGTACTAACATTTATAGGTAAAGTTGATCCGGGGAAAATCCGATTGCCTCTCAGGGGATCAGGAAGGAATTTTTCCCCTGCTTTAGCAAATTGGATCATGCTGTGCTGGGGTTTTTTGCCTTCCTCTGGATCAACTGTGGGTATAGAATTGGGTATATGGGATTGTATGATATTATTTTTTTTTATTTTATTTTTTTTGTGGTTGAACTGGATGGACGTGTGTCTTTTTTCAACCTAACTATGTAACCAGCCTGCCCACAGAAGGATCAAAATTGTCCAGATCCTGCTGAACCAAATTTTTGATCCAGCTTAAGTTTGGTGATCAGTGTATTTGTAGTCCTTCGACAATCTCTCCAGCTCTCCAACTGAAATGCTGTACCTCGGTAATGGGCAGGGTGATGGAAGCTGCAGGAGCTTGGTATTGCCCCATTATCCAGTGAAAGAATAAATGCGCTTTTTTTCCCCCTGCAAGCATATGTGCATTTATTTTTTTTAAAGGTGAACTTAGCAGTACTGTTTAGTGGTTGGGCATTTAAGGTGAAGACCAACCTGCCAACATAACGACTATATAGGTTATCCCTTCTTAACTACAAACTTTACCTAAAAAACAATGTTACTATAATTGCATACTATTCAGATCATCTTATTTACAGTAAAGTATGCATGAAGCCAAAACACGAACGTTGGAGCAAGAGCAATAATTCTAGCCCTAGACTTCTAACTCTAAACATGTAACAAGTTAAAAAAAAAAAAAAAAAAATGTAAAGCGTAGCCTATGGGGATTTTTGTGTGCAATTTTGAAGTGTGACAGGTTAGGCATCTATTTACTCGGCGTACCTTCATCTTTCACATCATTGGGCTAACTTTACTGTTGTTTTTTTATTTATTTTTATTTTTTTTAAAGCATAAAACTTTTTTTTTCCCAAAAAAAAGTGTTTGAAAAATTGCTGTGCAAATACAGTGCAAGATAAAAAGTTGCAATGACTGCCATTGTATTCTCTAGGGTCTCTGCTAAAAAAAAAAAAAAAAAAAAAAAAAACATATATAATGTTTGGGGGGTTCTATGTAATTTTCTAGAAAAATAAATAAAAAATTATGATTTTTACTTGTAGGAGAGAAATGTCAGAATTGACCCGGGTGGCAAGTGGTTAAACTTCTCTTGTTGAAACTGCCTTTGTCTACTTGAATCTCTCTTTACAAGTCTAACACAAGTGAGAGTCATACTGAAAAGCCAGTGTACTTTTCCCATATTTCAAATACTGCAGGAAGTTCAATATGGCCTAAAGGGAAATTAACATTCTTTCACAGTGAGGCAAACCGCACAGAGTTTATTTTAATTTCTGCTACGCAATTTTTTTTTATTTTTCCTTTTTTTTTTTTTTAAACCCGTAAGCTCGCACGAACATTTAATCCCACATAACACCTACTTGTGGCTTTCAAGGGGGAAAGGAGGAGGACTGTGGAAAGTTATCACTGGTGCTTTCATTCCAAACCCTCTCATTAGTAGGCTGCAAGGAGAGTGCAATCTCACAAACTGGCAGCTGGTGGCAGCATTGGGCCAGGCAAAAAAAGAACAAACTTGTTTTCTTAGGTGTATAGAAAGAACACTTTATCTAGAACAATCAGGAAACACATGCAAACACAATCATGGATGAAGCACTCTACACTTTATACATGTTCATATGTTAGAAGAGGCTGGCAATTAAACTGAACCTATTAGGCATTTTCACAACTAAACAATAAAAATGTTTTCCTTGAGGACTTGGCATATTTAGGGATATCCTGATCCACAAGCACATCAGTTTTTGGTTTGCTTTTAAAATGTCACACACTACAACAGGGGTGCCCAACCTTTTGAAGAGCGAAGGGCCACTTAAGCGACTTGGTAACCGGTCGTGGGCCACAATGAGCGGAGCAGGTGAATGGCATGTCCGTGTCCGCTCTGCATTTGAAGAGCGGACACGGACGCAGCCCACGATACTTTTTGGCAGATCATATTGGAGGTAGAACACAAGTCGGTTTATGTCTGCCACTACTTAAAAGGTGAATGAAGGGTCCAATTGGTTGGTCTGACCCTGTGAAAGGGGTCCAAGGCTGCTTTCACATGGATGTGCTGCACCCGCACCACGTGTGTAACGCAGCGTACCTTTGGCTTTCCTGCAGTTTGCAATAGATTTCTATTATATTCTGCAGGTTTGGTGCACCAAACTCGTGGGTAATAATAAAGTCTATGGCTCAGTGCAAGTAGCTTGCAGGTAAACTGCTCTGCACCTGCGGATCAGTTTGAAAGCAGCCCAGTACCCACTGCAGAAAAGATATGCCCAGTACTCTTTCTATTCTATCCCAGAGCAGGAGGTCGCGGACCACTGGTTGGGCACCCCTGCACTACAGGTAAGTCCTTATGCACACTGGACATTATAAAAAAAAATGTCAGTTGTGTTAGCTGTAGAATGCCACGATAAAAAGAAAAAAAGAAAATAACGCATGTTTGGTAGCATTTTCTTTTTTTAGCAAAACTACAATCCCACAATAGCTCGAGGCTCAAAAAAATGCAGGAAAGCCAAGTTTTTCTGCGTTTTAATGCGCCAAATCGTTTTTACAGCTGAAAAACTCTGTAAACGCAGTAGCCCTGGGTTTTATTCCAGCCTGAAAACGCCCCTACAAAAAAAAAACACTTATAACAGCCTATGTGTGCACATGGAGTCAACGCTGGCGAGTTTCATTGGCTGCAGAAAAAAAGGCCTGATGCCCAAAACAGCAGCTGTAAAAACGCCCAGTGTGCATGAGGCCTTATAATCGAAGAATACTGTTGTTGCTAATAGAATTACTGAAACTCTGTATTTGATTGGATTTATTTTTCTTGTAACGTCTGGCGAACCAACGTATAAAACTTAATTTAAAAGAAAAGATAACTGCAGGTAGCTTCTGGTGTCGCCTTCCATTAAGGAGGCCGTTTGACGGTTCTTTCACCATAAAACCGTCCTAGGACCAGAATCCTTTATACATTTTCCCATAATGGCTCATGAAGATTTACTAATGCTTAGCACACCTGCCTATGTGCTTTTCTCACCTAGATATTAGACAAGTGCTCAGCACCGCTGTGCACATAACAAAACTACCTAAAAGCCAATACAAATGTTCCTACGACGATTATATTACCATATTGAGAAAGATACACAGGAACAGAGCAGTATTGCTATAGTTTAAGTGCTCCGATGGGACAGATGTTTAATGTTTCAAATAGATTACGATTTTCTTCTCAGCTGAGCGTTTCGTTGGCTGAAAAAAAAAAAAAAAAAAAGCAGCACTGAAATGCTTGCGTGACATGAGCCTGTGAGATTTGACAGTAACGAATCTTAGAGTGAAACCTCTAGGCAGGCGCTGTCATCTGTGATGGGCCATCAGGAAATGGAAGTGTGGGGGCTTCAGATTAGATATCACAGGATAGGATGGAGAACTACACAACGATAATATTCCTAAATCCAAGAGCAGTGCCACAGCCAGAATACTAACGTGAAGCGAACTAGGCCATCATTTTCTTGAGAAATCTTTACTGACAACTGTATAAGGCTAATAAATGTGATGAGGATATCTAGAATCTGCTGTATTTGTAGTGATTCTTACCATTTACATATAGACCAAGCTAACCAGTAAAATATAAAAGTGACGTGGTTTGGGGGCAAAACGGAAACACTGCCCAGAAAGCTTATACTTGTCACACACGGTTATAACTTTAAGGGGCGAGTTGCATCAATGATTTATGGGAATGCACGTTACCTGCATGGACATTCATTTTGAGCAGCACCTCAATGCACTAAGGCTATAGTACACTACTGTGCACTGTGACACACACTATATTGTCAAAAGTATTGGGCCGCCTGCCCTTACACGCACATGAACTTTAAACCCCCTCCCACTAGCGTGTGGTTGAATCCGCCTGCAAATGCCACAGGAGTGGCGCTTTGCTGGTGGTATCGCAGGGCTGTCCCATTGATTTCAATGGGGAGCAGCAGTGGAGGAGCGGTGAGTTCACCGCTCCAAAGAAGCTGCTAGCAGGACCTTTTCTGACGCCCTGCCAGCGCACCGCTCCAGTGTGAAAGCCCTCGGCCTTTCATAATGGAGCTGATTTTTTAAGACGCTATTTTAAGCGCTGTAGCGGCTGAAAAACGCTGGCAGTGTGAAAGGGGACTAACAGAGGGGAAATCTCCCAATGTGACACCAGTTCTGATTACTGCTACTACTGGAAGTGACGGAAGATCTAACCCATGGTAAACCAATGACAAAAAAACTCTTACTCTATCCAAAAGGTCAAACTTTATTTATTTTTTGCTTTTTCAGATCGGTGTGGTTCCATTCCGCATGTAGGGCAGCCCATTCAATTCAATGAGCTGTCCTACCAGCAGACACGTAGGGAAAGAAGTCCACGGTGTCAAACCGAGTCAGATGGTCGCGCGGCACCGTGCGGTTTACCAGGCAAAAAGACGCACCATATTTGCAGATGCATGAGGGAGGGGCGGCATTAAGAATAATTCTCCCATGCATCTCAGCGGGTGGGGGAATGCATGCATTTTTACATGCATTCCCCACCCGCTTATATGTGAACCTAGCCTTAACCACAAAAGATACTTTAACCTTTTTCCAAAAACAAAACATTCTTCAAAAATAAAAATGTATGATGTACAATGCCTTGCAAACAACTGTGGCTTATTCATTTACAAATGTCAAGATGCTGCCAAGAAACAGACTATCTGCACACTTTCCCCAACAAAAATCAGAAAACAGTCACATGTCCAAAGCTTCTGAGAGCAAAGACACAGACTTTTTTTTATTTTTTTGACAGATACAAAGAAAAACAACAACACCACCACCACCACACACACCTTCCCTTCACTAAGCAGCACAGATGCTATTAACAGATGAAAACACTGGAGGGCAGCACTGAACCGCTCCCCAGCCTGCTGGATTGAAGTATCACAAGGCAGGCCACAGACAGGATTTCAGATATACAGGAGTGATGACAGATCTACAGCACTGCTCTGCCCCAGGGGTTTGTGGGAAGGGAGGTGCAGGGAGTGCACCTTACAGACAGATAGCGCTCTACACTATGTGTAGTGACAGATTTAAAAAACAAACAAAAAAACAAAAAAGAAAAAAAAAAAAAAAAAAAAAACACACAGTTTGTGCTTGACAACAAACAAGATAATTTATTAAGGAGACATAAGTAGACATTAGATCACTGAAGTGCCCAGCAGGGAACGCTGGTTACCAGAGTGCACAAGCTGTACAAAAGACTATTTTGAAGAAATACTCATTACTCTTCCACAGTTCCCCATCAGGGCTCAATTTTCTCAAGATCAAAATCAGCTGCCCATTTTATAGGTCAGCAATCCATCAGAGGGAGGCAGGGAAGGTGATGCTGAACTTGAGCACATTCACTGACGGCTAGTCGGGACTGAAAAGATACACCGGCGGCCTGGCACAAAATTTCGGCTTATCGCTCTTTCAACATATACAGTGGTCTGCCCAGAGTTCAAGGCAAGATAAATGCAGCATGATTGCCTCTTGCAATACTAATCCCAATGCTCAGGGAAGAAGTTCAACCTGGAATTACACTGAAGGCTTATGTGATCTATACTGTATATGTTATATATATATATATATATATATATATATATATATATATATATATATATATATATATATATATATATATATATGATTGCCCAGCAAAAACAAATGAATTCATAATTGGCAGATGTCAAGGAACTTAAAATTACCCTCTTGAGGCCCTGGCAGAATTTCCAGTTTTTTGGGGGGTGTTTTCTGTTGTGAATAGGAGTATTGACTGAATAGCAGTTGTGTCTGATGCGTTTCCTACTGAAGCCAATGCATTAAAGCTGAACTAACCTTTTCCCTCCTTCTGAAAGCCTCCCTTCATCTATGCAACTGGTCCCCAAAGTTTCTTCTGGAAGGTGCTCTGGCCAATGGTCACACACTGATGTCAGTAAGTACAATGCAGGGCAAACAGCCCTAGATTGCATGCGAGGACAGCATGGGCGCACCCACAATCCTGGGCAGCCAAAGGACAGCATGGGCGCACCCACAATCCTGGGCATCCAAAGGACAGCATGGGCGCACCCACAATCCTGGGCATCCAAAGGACAGCATGGGCGCACCCACAATCCTGGGCATCCAAAGCTGGCTGGAGTGAGACAAATATTACACCTCATCACCCCTAGACTACATGACTATTCAACCCTTGCAATGCAGGGAGGTCCAACCACAAGGGTATTTTTTCAGCTTTAAAACACATGTGAATGCTGAACATAACCCAAGTGGGGGGGTTTACAAATTTGAAGGTACATTTTCAACCAAAAAGCATCCACAGTGAAATTGAAGTGAAGGTCCATCTGGTACTGTACAAACTTATGAGAACAGCAATGAGCCAATCACATATACAGTACTGTACCATATATTATATATATATATATATATATATATATATATATATTTATTTATTTATTTTTCCCTTGTTTTCTATAATTCATCTAAGGAACCTGTCAACTCCCATGGGTTATTACCTGAGTGAATTGAAAAAAAAACAAACATATCTTGACTATGCAATAGATGGGGAGGATCAAGACAAGCCAAGGCCTCAATTTAAAATTGTAATGAATTGTAAAACACAATGAACTTTAATGGGTCCGCGTTGGAAGAAGTCTTAATTAAGCTTTCCAATAGGTTAAAAAAAAAAAAAATGCACACACCTGCCTCTAGGAGAACTTAGAAAGAGATGTATTCTGAACATGCAGAGTTGAAGCGTAGATTTATAACGCGTTATCCAGCAGAGTGCAAAAAGAACAAACAAAGATACGTGTCATGACAAGAATGAATTGAAGCCGCTGCTGTGTTCTCCCACTGCTCCCATAACGTGCTTTCAAGCAAAAAGCATTTCCAGGCTAATTTTCACTGCAAGACAAATGACATCTCTACTGCCTTGATGACTAGTGCAGTGCTTCAGTGAGAATCAAAAAGAAAGCCTGCATCTGATTGGTTGTTCTGGACATCACATAGTATTCCTCTATGCTATTCATCCTTATAAGATGGTTTACAGGGAGCATTCCAAATCAGAAATGTCACTGATGAATTGTTTTGGAAGGTGCATGGAACATCAGACAAGAGCCAAGATGTAGGGTTCCCTTGGCGGGTACTAATCCTGAAATGCTCCAGTGATGACCAACATCGGTCAACTGAGTCTGTGGACAGGGAAAATGCAGATCAGAAAAGTCTGAGCACCTAATTTAAGTCAGCTGCCTAAATATTAACAAGAAACTGATCTGCAAAACATGTTAAAAACAGGAGGATTTTTTTTTTATTGCAGAAATTACCTACTATGTCTCTTCTGTAATAAAGTCTTCTAACCTTCCTTCTCCCGGGAAGCCGTACACTGAACTGTGCATGCACAGCTCATTAGACATTCTCCACACAGCTCGGTGCTGGGATGAATGAACTCCCAGTGTAATGGGCAGCATAGTGGCTAAGTAGTTATCAATTCTGCCTAGCAGCACTGGGGTCGCCGATTCAAATCCCAACCAGGGCACTACCTGCCTGGAGTTTGAATGTTCTCCCTGTGCCTGTGTGTGGGTTTCCTCCCACATTCCAAAGACATGCTGGTAGGTAAAATGGTTCCAGTCTAAACTGACCCCAGTATGTGTGTATGCATGAGAGTTAGGGACCTTAGATTGTAAGCTCCTTGAGAGCGGGAACTAATGTGAATGTACAATATACTGCGTAAAACACTGCGTAAATTGACAGCTCTATATAAGTACCTGTAATAAATAAAATAAATAATGCACAGGAGGTATGTCATGCCAGCCCTGCCAATCAAGATAGCCAAAGACCACTCTCAAAAATCAAAGTTGTTGGTGACAGTGAGGATGTCGCATCACTGAAAAGGGGTATTAAAGGGTTAATTGTCACTGCATAGGCAGAACAGTCAGGGAACGAGTATTTTCAGAAGAAGATGCCAGCAATGGCAGCCTCCATGCACCTGCAATAAAAGTTTTGTTTGAAATCCAATGGTAGCCATTGAATGTGCTGGTTAATGCTTTCGCAGCACCCGAGACAACTATATGTGACTGAACATTGGCTGCAACCCCTTGATCACAGCAAATGGGAGGAAATCTACAATACATGTGCTGCCCTGCAATGTTGTCTGAGTAATGGCCAGAAATTGTAGTGAGGTCATGATCGGGAGCACATATGATCAGGAGTTCTCATCCATCGTTCTCCATGACAGTTCAGCAGGTTGTCTGTCATTTGGTATGCTAAAACATTTCCATATTTCCCTATTCAACATTCTCCAAAGTAAACCACAAGCCTCCCCCAGGCCGGCACTTGATCTATAGCAATTGCAAATAGCTTCACAAACGCAGGATATATACAGCAACCCAGATGAGGCCTTATAACATGCTGAATAATCAAGAGCTTTTCCACATCAGGTAGCAGCTATGGCAAATTAGAGAAATTTTATATAAATAGTGAACAGTGGTTACCAAATCCTTCGAGGATAAAACCACCGGAATTGTGTGGGCCACAGCTGTCCGGCAGATATTCTCTACGAGGGGTTTTAAAATGGCTCATTACTTTTCCCATTTATAAGCTTAGCTTCATGTAGCTGTGTGCTGGAAAACACCCATCGTGATGTGAACAAAACTGACAAGCTCGGCCCTTCACAGACTGCCATCCACCACAGTTTAACTTTATTATGTGGAACCAGAGGAGAGGCCGTGGTCACTTGTCACTCATCCAGCAGGTCACACTGGCAAAGCTGAGCAGTGCTATTTTGCAAATGCTGTTGAGATAAAAACACCTCATCTCTCTCAATGACTCCACAGGAGACATATCTGCGTTGAGTTCCTGGGTTTGCACATTTGCACTAACCATTGTGGTGGTGTCCCACGTCTCTGGATTTGGAGAACATGAAAACATACGGGTGGGCAGAACAACCTACATTTTCGGTAGACAGAGTTGGGAACTACAGCAGGCAGGTCTCACTGTTGAACTAAGGCAGGGGTCTCCAAACTTTTTAAACAAAGGGCCAGTTTGCTGTCCTTCAGACTTTAGGGGGGGCCGGACTATGGTCATTTAGAATAGAAAACTTTCCAGGCATTAGTGGAAGTGAACAGTACCCCATCTTTGATACAAGGGGGAGAACTAGTCCCCCATTGGTGCTAGTGGCATGAATTTTGTTCCATATTTGGTGTCAGAAGGCAGAATAGTGTCTTACATCCGTGGGATGAATAGAGCCCCAAGGGCCAGATAATGGCAGCAAAGGGCCGCAGTTTGGAGACCCCTGATCTAAGGCATCACCAACTGGATAACTAGGGCCGAAACAAATAATCGATTAATAGACAACTAATCGATTATGAAAATAGTTGTCAACGATTTTCATAATCGATTAATCGGCCAGCCGATTAGTTGGCCTGCATACAAAATGCATTATTTGTTTACATATCATTTTTGACTCCTAGTTAAAATGCTCATATATCCTACTTCTGGGTGTATTAATATATCACCCTCCCTCCTAGATTGTAAGCTCTATTGAGCAGGGCCCTCTGATCCCCATTTTATTGTATTGTAATGTCTGCCCTAATGTTATAAAGTGCTGCGTAAACTGTCGGCGCTATATAAATCCTGAATAATATATATATATATATATATATATATATATATATATATATATATATATATATAGAGCACTGCAGAAATGGATCAAATGCAAACTGCATAGCTGTGAATGGAGCCTTATGCTGGCCATACACGTATCGATTTTTGGACAAGAATATTCATACAAAATATCTTTGTACATTCACTGAATGAAAAAATGTCGTTTGAAAATTTCACTTGCTTTTAAAGCGGGAGTCCGCCGGGAGTTCCGCCATTTTTTTTTTTTTTAAAGCCAGCAGCTACAAATACTGCAGCTGCTGACTTTTAAAATAAGGACACTTACCGCGATGTCGGCACCCGAAGCCGATCTCTCGATCGTCTCTCGGGTGCTGCCGCCGCCATCTTGGGTATGGGAATCAGGAAGTGGAGCCTTTCGGCTTCATTTCCCGGTTCCCTACTGCGCATGCTCGAGTCGCGCTGTGCAATAAGGATGGTCCCGCTGTCTCTGGGATCCGTGCGTTTCCCAGCAGGCAGCGGGGGACTTTCGGAAAGGGGCGTAGATTCTGCAGAATCTACGCCCCTTTCCGCAGATAGCTATGCCAGAAGTGGGTGCAGATACCTGTACTGTACAGGTACCTGCACCCCCCTCCCCCCTGAAAGGTGCCAATTGTGGCGCCGGAGGGGGGGGAGGATTCCAATGAGCAGAAGGTCCACTTTAGGGTGGACCTCCGCTTTAACATTTAGTGTTTAAAATTAATGTCATTTCTGAACAAAAACCACATACACGGTCTGAAAAATCCTTTGACCAAGAAGATTTCTATTCTGCTCCTTTGAATATTCCCATCACTGTGGTCAAAAACAAATGTCGATTTGACCCCACTAACGGTTAGAAAATCGATGCAACGTTCTTGAAATGAATTTTTATTTTTTTTAAGGAAGACATTGGTTTTTGTACGTCCAGCATATATTAAAGTTCTGTCTGAAAATTGGCAAAACAGTCTTTAATTTTTTTTTTTCTTTAAATAAAAAATGTAATCTCCAAGTCTGATGATATTTTCCAGATTCCCCCTCTAATAGTATATACCAGTGATGGCGAACCTTGGCACCCCAGATGTTTTGGAACTACATTTCCCATGATGCTTAACTGCTCTGCAGAGGGCATGAGCATCATGGGAAATGTAGTTCCAAAACATCTGGGGTGCCAAGGTTCGCCATCACTGGTATATACAGTATATCTATGCTGTCTTATATTCAGACTGGATTAGAGGTTTTTCTCCCAAACCTATAGTTGGTTATTTAGATTTACCACCGCATACCGAGATATTTAAAAATAAATTGGCTTTTTTTTTTTTAACTTTACATATTAACTAAATTATAAACCACACTTTTTTTTTTTTAAGGTCATTATCTGATTAATCTAAACTATAAATCAGCCAACTAATCCATTATGAAAATAATCATTAGTTGCAGCCCTATGGATAACCCATATTTTTTAATGAACTAAACCTTGAGCACACATATGATCAGACCTATTGAAAAAATTTGTAATATTTTAACTACAGTTTGTATATTTGAAAAAAAAAAAAGGCTAAGTGTCCTGGTGTGATTAGGCTCTAGCAGTTTGTGTTAAAATGACACAACTTACATGTATTAAAGCACTCCGTTAAGCTTTTATATTGATAGTGAGGATTAAAATCTCTATGCAGTGTAAACATAGGTGCTTACTCCATTTAAAATCTTTAACTTCGTTAGTGACACATAACTGAAATTGCAACTCATTAGCACTTTGATGGTATTTAACACCAAATTCACACTACGGTTACCACGATAGACTGAGGATATGACTGCCAGTGTTACAGAAACATTTTATGTATACATCAATGGTCGCTTTAAAGAGAATTAATAGTGGTGGGTCAATATTTTTGAAAAGATAAAAACATTTATATGGAGTCTTAAAGCGGGAGTAAACCCACTGAAGTTTTTTTTTTGACCTGCAAAGGGAAAGGCATAATGAGCTAGCATGCACCGTTATGAAATACTTACCTTAGAACGGGGCTCCGACATCTGGCCCGATCCACGCAGAGGGAGCCAACATGTTCCCTCAGCGTGTCTTCTGGGTATCGCGGCTCTGGCGCTGTGAGTGGCCGGAGCCACGATATCGTCACTCCCGCGCACGGGAGATTTCTTTTTGGCAGGGTCCGGCGTCTGCCGGACTTTCAGCCGAGAATCACCTGTGCGCATATGCTGCTGCAGTCAGCGGCACATTGCGAGGGTAATATCTCCTAAACCGTACAGGTTTAGGAGATTTTTTTTTTTACCTACAGGTGAGCCTTATTATAGGCTTTCCTGTAGGTTAAACTTATAAAAATTACTTTACTGCCACTTTAACTCTACAAGTGTGTTAGTGAATGCATCCATTAAAGTGGTTGTAACCCAAAAAAAAAAAAAAAAAAAAAAAAAAAAAAAAAAGATCCTATTCCTTTATAGCAGATTAAATAGCACAGTGCTTGTGTGGTCTAATCTGCCCCTCTCTAAGCTGTAAAAAAAACCTGGCTGATACTGCCACTTGTGCCCCCTTCTGTGAGCTGACCACGATAATCATGGCTGCGGAGCCCAGACTACTGTGGTCAGCTTGCGTGCCTCAGTCACCCGCAGCTCTCCTCTGTCCCCCTTACCCGTTTCCTCCCCGTCAGGCTCCCATGTCTGTGTCTCTGTTTACGCTATGCCCCCCCAACCCCCACCCTGCTATTATTAAAAAATAAAAGATTACCAATGGTCACTGCCAGCCCCTCTATTATAATGAGGCATAACACACAGGCTAAACATTTTTATAAAACAAAGCTTGTAAATACCGTTTTACAGTTATCTTCAGGCTGCTCATGTGACTCCCAGCCGGTCTCCTACTCTAATCCAGGGCTACTGCGGGACGTCAGCCTCCCCAGCTGACATCGGAGGGAGATCTCAGCCCCTCCCACAGTAGCCCTGGATCGCAGTAGGAGACTGGCATGAAGATAGCTGTAAAATAGTATTTGCATGCTTAGTTTTAGAAAAACATTTACCCTGTGTGTTATGTCTCCCGGGGGGGTCTGGCAGTGAAATATCTTAAAGTGGTTGTTACCACAAAAATGTATTTGAAAAGTATGCTGGGCTTTCAAAAATAAACACCCAGCACTGCCTTTGTACTTTCTCTCAAACTGTTAGTCCTCTAAGACCCCTTTCACACTGGCAGCGTTTTACGGGCGCTACAGCGCTAAAAATAGCGCCAGTAAAAAGCGTCTCCATTCACTCCAAAGAGTCCTACCTGCAGCTTCTTTAGAGCGGCTCGGTGTGAAAGCCGTCTTATTAAAGAAAAGTTAGAATGTATTTTAATTTTTCAGTATCAGATTCTGAATTATAACTATATATATATAATTAATCTTAAATTAACTTTTGATAATTTCCCATTTGTGCCACCGTCTTCAAATGTGGGGAATTGTAGATTAGCTTGGAGGTAGGGTGGATTATTTATTACAATGGCTCTACCTAACTGCTGTGCAGCTGCTGAGATAGAATATCCATGACACAAGGATGTCATTGTTTTCAATGAGTGTCTATGAAAAGATGCAGCAACATACAACCACTGGGGTCAATTTACTAAAACTGGAGTGTGCAAAATTTGGTGGAGCTGTGCATGGTAGCCAATCAGCTTCTAACTTCTGCATGTTCAATTAAGCTTTGGCAACAAATAAACTGGAAGCCGATTGGTTTCTACGCAGAGCCGCACCAGATTTTGTACTCAGTTTTAGTAAATAACCCCACTGTGTATCACTGTAAAACACGAAGGAGGAAAGGAGCATGTAATGAGCAAATATGGCCTCCCTGATGTACAAATATAATGACAAGCTATACAGAGAATCCAGCACTAACACACTTCAATTACATGAATCTGGTCTTATACATACACATAGACCCTGAAATTAAAAGAAATTATACATTTCCTATAAGATGTTGCTGTCTCGGACTTCATAGGAGGGCCTCCCATCACTGACACATTCACGTCTGTGCTTAGCCCAGCAATTAAAACCACCTTCTAAATGTCAGTGGACATTATAAAAATAAATACCATTTTATATGTGGCGGATTAAAAAAAAAATACACACACACACACACATAATATATAAATAAATATAAATATATATATATATATATATATAACCCCATGATAAACTATATACATAGATATATATATATATTTTATCATGGATATAGATATAAAATTTATTATATATATATATATATATATATATATATATATATATATATATATATATATATATATATATACACATATATACACACACACAGTATCTCACAAGAGTGAGTACACCCCTCACATTTTTGTAAATATTTTATTATATCTTTTCATGTGACAACACAGAAGGAATTACACTTTGCTACAATATAAAGTAATAAAGTAGTGAGTGTACAGCTTGTAGTATTTCAACATAATGACTCCAAACAGCTCCAAGATGACCACTACCTTGCTAAAGAATGAGGGTAAAGGTGATGGACTGGCCAAGCATGTCTCCAGACCTAAACCCTATTGAGCATCTGTGGGACATCCTCAAACGGAAGGTGGAGGAGTGCAAGGTCTCCAACATCCACCAGATCTATGATGTCATAATGGAGGAGTGGAAGAGGACTCCAGTAGCAACCTGTGAAGCTCTGGTGACCTCCATACCCAAGAGGGTTAAGGCAGTGCTGGAAAATAATGGTGGCCACACAAAGTATTGACACTTTGGGCTCAATTGGGACATTTTGACTTAGGGGTGTACTCACTTTTGTTGCCAGCGGTTTAGACACTAATGGCTGTGTGTTGAGTTATTTTGAGGGGACAACAAATGCACACGGTTATACAAGCTGTACACTCACTACTTTACATTGTAGCAAAGTGTCATTTCTTCAGTGTTGTCACATGAAAAGATATAATAAAATATTTACAAAAATGTGAGGGGTGTACTCACCTTTGTGAGATACTGTGTGTATATATTTATACACACACACTACATCCACATATATATATACACACACACAATTTTACACACACATTATATATATATATGTGGATGTAGTGTGTGTGTATAAATATAAACACACAGTATTTTGTTATATATATATATATATATATATATATACACATATACACACACGCATATATACATATACACACACACATATATACATATACACACACACATATATACATATACACACACAAATTCCAGCTGCCCTAAGAAAAAGCTTTCTCTATCTGAATCTAGGACAATCCTTAGCCAGCTTCCTATAGAAAACTCCCCCATCACCTGGTATTTAGTATGAGAAAACTAAGGCCGGCCATACAGAGTTCAAATCGATTCAGACCATTAAAAGGGCGGAATGAATTGTACCAAGTCGGCTGATCAACGTGGGTACAATCATATTGGGTACAACTATATACTGTAAAGTGATGGATAGATAGGTGGGTCCTCCTATTATACCATTTTGGTGAATCTACAGGAGATTGTACAATCGGATTGTATAGTGTATGGCTACATTTATACATCTAAACTGGTTGTGCTTTTGGCGCCATCAATTGTTAATGGCACCAGAAATAGGGAAGCAAATGTTAATTTTTATCACGTGCAAAAATGCACGGTAAAAAAAGTGTGACACACAATGCTCCAAAATGCCCCATTAACTATTTTGCTGTGTTTGTGTATCGTGGGAAAAAAAAAAAAAATCACACCAAAAAACATTCACTCCAACTATGCTGTGTGTATGGGGTTCTGAAAGTGAAATTGGCGTTTACACACCACCACCCCCCCCCCCTCCCCCTTCCCTGAGCTAGACCTGGATTACAATAACATTGACAACTGAATGTCTCCCTCCCATGCACAAATCTGGCCATACACTACACAATCTGATTGTACAATTTCCTTTAGAGTTACCAAAACTATGCCATAGGACGACCTACCTTGTACCAAATGGGGAAGGCCCTTGCACATAGCTGATGATAGATCTAAAGAACATTGTACAATCAGATTGTATTGTGTATGGTCACCTTAAAGTGTTACTAAACCCACAACAGTAAAATCAGTCTGAATATGCAGTAAAGCATGCTTGTTATACTCACTGTGGAACCTAAGGGGTTATTCCTCCGCATTGTGTAAAAGGGCTGTTTGATCCCGTCTTCTCTGATCCTCCCCTTCTTCCACTGTCCCCAATCCATCTGATAAGACAGAGCCTTTGGAGTCAGTCTGCACATGCTTAGTTTGGTGTGTATTGCTACAGTTTTTGTTTGTTTTTTTCTTGACGGGGTGCATGTGATCAGCACAGGGCCAATCAGCACAGCCCAGACAGAGGGTAAGGGGTCCTACAGCCTTATAGGACAGTCAGAGAAGAATGAAAACTGCTCCTACAAGCTTTAATCAGACACTGATAGAAGTCACAAGACTGCTATATACTGCTGATGAAAAAAGGTATTTAGCATTTACAAAAATAATTACATTTCCATGTTCTGTGTAATGTGGCAGACCAGATATAGTGAATGCAGGGTTCTGGGTTTAGTAACACTTTAAATGAAGTAGTAGGAAAGTGGGTGGAAATAAAAAAAATAAAAAAAGCTTTCATGGCCTAGGTAAGTGAGAGAGATGGACATTGGAATGGCTTGGGCAGACAGGACATTAGAAAAGGTTTCTATTTATCGTGAAAAATTAATCCCACCTGAAAAGGTGAACTTTGCCATTAAAGTGATGAATTTGTTTTTAAATTATGTGTAAATGTATGTTTTAAATAACAAAAATGTCATACATACCTGCTCTGTGCAATGGTTTTGCAGAGAGCAGCCCTGATCCTTCTCTTCTGGGGTCCTCCTTTGACACACTGTGTTCCTCCCCTTCTCTGTGTGCCACCATAGGAAGCCGATTCCTATGGTGGCACATGTGTGGGCTAAATAATGAGCCGCGCTCTGTGTGTACACTGACACACACAGTGCGGCTTGTGTCCCTGCCCCATCACTGGATTTGATTGACAGCAGCTGGGGCCAATGGCTTCCGCTGCTCTCACCAAGTCCAGTGAGGAGGGAAAGAGCAGGGCTGCTGCACTCGGGCACAACGCTGGATCGAGGTCTGGGTAGTTGGCACTTACATAGCAATACATTTAAATAAGGTTTGACATGTTGTACATTACCTAAGCACCTGACAAAAGGGCAGGGACACTCAAAACAGATTTTTGCACATACAAACCTCTATACCACAAAATAAAACTTTATAAAAAGAGTAAGCAAGCCATATCATAAAAAAAAAAAAAAGGAACCACCTTTGACAACAGACAGATTTACCAAACAGATAAACTGAAAGCAGTCTTTGTTAACTGTGCAAGCTCTATACAGCAACCCTCTGCAGACTGGCACAGAATAACTCATTATTAACAAGCAAGGAAAGCCATTAATCTTCAGTGCTCAGGCAGATCAATCAAATAGATTTAAAATTAATTTACAGAAAGATGTTTATAAAATATTACAGACTGAAAACATGGGAAACTGCTAATGGGTCCATTGAAAAAAAACAAAATAAAATAATAAAAAAGTAGCCATTACTCATATTTCTCAGGTAATCTTGCAACCTTTGCCTAAAAGGATTGATCCGAGTTTCATTATTTTAAATGGTTTCTGTTCTATGTTTCATTAAGGCATTTTTATACACAGGCCTGCCATGCTACCCCTAGTGACCACCTGTATTGGCAATTCCCTGAGCCTTCAGCCACACCTGATCGCAGTCGGAATCGCTGTGGGATGCGTTTGCGATGCCAATACTTTTTAGTGGCATCCCAATCGCACCACAACTATCGAATGGTAAATTGCGTCAAATCGCAGGGCTGGTCGCTCAAAAAGGAACAGGAGGTTCTTTTGTGCGACAGCATCACGCTGCGTGATTGGCGTGCCATTATAAGTATTTGCAACCCATGTTTGGAAGCAATTTGGCATTGCGGCGGTTCCACCCGCAATCAGGTGTGAATGGGGCCCAATAAGTAGAAGCCTGTAGTAAGAGTGGAAAGCTACTACTGACCTCTCCTCCTGAGAACATTATGCTCTATGTCTGAAGGTACTGAACAATGAGACGTCCAGGAAACTGGCATTTTCAGAAGGTGGTCAGCAGTGGCCGCCTCAGTTTTTCATGTCTGTTTTGTTTTAAAAACTGCTAGGAGAAGGTCAGTTACCCTAATGGAAAGCCCATTTTGCCCTACAGCAATGGGCAAGACAGCAGCGAAGCACAGTCACCGCTCAGCACTACTAAGCAGGAAACCAAGTCTGCCTACAAAATGAATAAATCTTCCTCAACAGAAACATATCTACAAACTAGAAGTAGAAATAACATATTTAAAACATTAAACAGTGTAATCACATTAGCTGCTCAGTTCCTTAAAGATAAAAAAAAATAATAAATGGTTTTCCTTTAGGTAGGTGATCCAAAGAGCAATGTAGAGCAAAGCTAAGCAGTAACCAAAACAATCCAATCAGATTTCATCTTTCAACCACAAAGACAACATTTGATTGGCTGCTATTCCACGGGGCACAGAATTTGGCTTTATCAGGGTTTTATGTAAATGAGAATCAAATCTTTTAACCAGCGAGATATAATAAGCATTCCAACCAGGAGAGGTTTTCTATTAGGAACATGCTTTATCTCAGGAGGACACGCCTGGTCACAAAGACGGCGGCTTGATGGAGAGTGGTAATGGAAGACAGGAAATGAGAAGACTTGGTTAAGGCTTCTACAATCAATCAGCATGTTTAATGGAGTGTGAGCCCTGGTGAGAATAGAATGCTCTGGGCTTTAAATATGGTTGGATCCAAGACTCAACATTATTCATTGGATCCAAGACTCAACACAGAACACAGGGAAACACTGCTTCCAGGAAATTCTGATTGGTAGGCATTCTATGACCTCTCCAAGAATCGAACCTGAAACCTTTCAGAAAATTTCTGTCAAGGCTAGATTAGATTTAAAAAAAAAAAAAAAAAAAAAACTGGGGACCTTTTTAACAAGACAGGAGACCAACAGCTTAAATTAGTACATTAATATGCTTTATTTTAATTAGGTGTCTTTTGTACTGTTAATTGTACAGAAAACTTCTAGTAGACATGTGGATGTGGTAAATCGCATTAAAACAAGTCTGAATAAACCCTTAGTGCCGGTTCACACAGGAGCGACTTGTCAGGCGACTTAGCCGCCTGACAAGTCTCGCTCCGTTCTGTATTATGGAACCGTTCTAATAGGAGTGACTCAAGTCGCTCCGACTTAGAAAAAGGTTCCTGTACTATTTTTGGGGCGACTTGCATTGACTTCTATACAGAAATCGTTTTGCAAGTCGCTGGTGAAGTCGTGTGCAGGTCGCATCTGTGAGTCACGCTGCAAGTCGCGTCGCCCCTGTGTGAACCGGCACTAAAGATGTCTTTGGAGAAAGTATAAAGCCTTCATGTGTTTCCTTTTCAGCTACTAATCAGCAAGGGTATATCACCCTGTAGCCCATTTATCAGCTACTGATGCTCAGGAGATCTTGGCTTTATTTGGAAAACCTGGGAATTCCACTATATTCTTCCAAGATGGCAGGCGACAGCACATAAATTGTGCTGCCAAGGGATGGTAGCCTGGGTGTTGCTTGGCAGCACTACTAAAACAGCCGATTGTAGGGGTATTAAAATTTGTCCCTAAGGCTCGATTCACACAGGGGCGACTTGTCCAGGCGAATTCGCTGCCTGACAAGTCGCGCTCCGTTCTGTACTACGGAACGAACCGTTCTAATAGGAGCGACTCAAGTCGCTCCGACTTAGAAAAAAGGTTCCTGTACTACTTTTGCGGCGACTTGCATTGACTTCTATACAGAAGTCGTTTTGCAAGTCGCCGCTGATCGTGTGCAGGTCGCGGCGCTGCAAGTCGTGCCGCCCGCTGTGTGAACCGAGCCTTAAAGTGGAAACTCCTTTAAAAAATAAATAAAAGGTACAGAACAAACGGTTATCTATAATTGTATTGATTACAGCAGCATCAGTTCATTGGTTCTTGGAATCTGCTCCAAGCCCAATCAATAAACCTATGATAATCCAGGGACCCCAAAGCTTACTGTGACACACCATTGAGGTCCCAAGAAAAATAATCCAAACTTATTTTTTGTAATATTTTTTGACCATTCTCGCCACCGACCTGGAAAGATCCGTTTGTCAGGAGAACATTTACCAAGTTATAAAAATACATCCGTTACGAAAGACGTTACACAGGGGTTAGAAGTCTAGCGTTTTGATGAAACACTTTCATATATTCCAAAGTTTATTCTCACTACAGACTTTCCTGGGAATAGGCTGTTTTCAGCATAACATTTCAATCATTCTTATCACTATTATCATAAATGGATGTTATACATTTCCTCAAATGCACTGAAACCTAATACTGAGAGAAGGGATGGTCCGTCATAAAGCTAAACATCAAGACCCAAAGGAGAATTCGAGAAAAATAAATAAAATAAAGCAAGCTGAAAAATGTTACTGCAGTCGATTGTAATGTGTAGGGATAATATGTGTATTATAAATATATGCTTGAACAGATGGTGTTAAGATACTGCAGCCATAAAACAGAGTAAATGAAGGCCACAAACTGAACATGAATGGCTACGTTTGGTTGATGGGCCACCACCAGATAGCTAATCTCAAAGAATGTGATGTGAAGGAGCACAGCTGAGAATCTCTCGGCACTAAGGCAATTATTTTAGCAATGACGTGTGGGCATTGTGTGATGGACACTATTCAAAGAAAAAAAAAAAAAGTAGTGAATTCTATTTTTGTTGAACAGTGCTTTAATTCTCAGAAGTACACTGCTCCAGAAAGCATAGACTAACCAACAAAGCTCCTTGCACATTGCTGAGCACCTCTAATTAGAGCCAATACTGAAGACGGCACTACAATTCCCACTGGCACCAACACAGCCAGGTGCTTCATAACAGCTAATGGCTTGTTTTCATGTGAAGATGTAAATTCGCCATCAGAAATGGAACTCTTGCTCTGGGGCATTAAAAATCTATCATCAGTAACAAGCTGGAAGGGCTGGCCTGTTTCCATAGGAAAGATACCAATATATTCTATTAGGTGTGAGAAGACCTATATAACATTGCTAACGTCACATTCTGTGCCATAACACTAGTTCCATATCATGCATAGGCAACAATTACCCACACAGCATGTATTTTATTGGATGTAACATCATAACGCAGATCTTTGTCTGTTGTCCAAAGAAAGGTTGGGGCAGAAACCAGAGGCGCTGCCAACTGCTGGCACCCTGTAAATGCTTTGCAGTGCTGTTAAAACAGTAGACTTTACTGGGTACCAAGCAGAAATTCAGCAAACAGCGTATAGGGGCCTTCCACTTTCTTTCTAAAAGAGATAGTGCTCAAAAGATTTAAACCACTTCGCGCCCAGGCTATTATCGAAAGACGGCTACAGCGGTGGCTTACAATGCCAGGAGGCGGCGTACATGGACGTCCTCCCAATCCCGCGCTGGGACTCGGCTGATCACTGATCGAGGTAAAGGGCCAATCACAGCAGGCCCTTTACCAGGTGATCCCCTGTCAGCCGATGACAACCGATTGTGGAAGTAAACAGAAGCCGATTATTGGCTTTTTCTTTCCCTCGCGCTATCAGCATGAAGAAACGAAAGCAAGCCGTTAACCAGCTTCTGTTAGATGGACATCAGTCCCCAGTGCTGCTAATCAGTGCCCTCCAGTGCCATCTATCGGTGCCTCCTCTCCATACTGCCCATCAGTGCCGCTTCATCAGTGCCTCCTGATCAATGCCCACAAGTGCTGCCTCATTAGTGCCACCTATCCGTTCCACCTCATCAGTGCAGCCTATCATGCCCATCAGTGCAGCCTATCCCATCAGTGTCAATTCATCAGTGAAGGAAAAAAATAACCGGTTTGCAAAATTTTATAACAAAATCTGAAAAAAAAATTTTTTAATCATAAACAAAACCCAGTGGTGATTAAATACCACCAAAAGAAAGCTCTATTTCTGTTTAAAAAAAAATAAAAAATCAACATGGGTACAGTGTTGCATGAACGAGCATTGTTATCAGTCAAGTGTGACAGCGCTGAAAGCTGAAAATTGGCATGGGCAGGAAGAAGTAAAAGTGGCCAGTAAGCAAGTGGTAAAAAAATTAAATAAAAAAATAAAGTTTGATCTGTATTTTTCTTATTCAAGAAATATTTTTTTCAGGCTCCTGGGATTTATTTATTTAACCCTGATCAATGGCCTAAAGTGGCCTCTTTCCAGGCCCTATTGCACGATACATTTTAGGATGACTATTGTGCAAAGGAAGAAATTCTCAATGGAGCACAATGCTGCATGCCCACCTTTATAGAAAAACACCGCTGCATATCAACCTGGCCCAAAATGTGAATCAACAAGACAGCTTCAGCCCGGCTCTGCACAGGTCACAGCCCTGATGGATTTTGCCCCGCCCACAGGGCTTAATCATGGAAGTTCCTCGAGAGCCGATGAATGGGCCTCCTTAGCCGCCTGCACCATTGAGGAGTCACCGGAGTTTGAGGATGTTTGACTGGAGTAGCACCCCAAGTTACCTAGGATTCCCACCTTTAAACTAATTTCTTACATGTGGAGATTGATGAGAAGTTATAATATAGTTAGACTTTGGGCAATTATAATGAATACTAGCAGTATAAAAACATGCATTATTCAGCAAATACACATCTGGAATAAAGTTCTATTCAGAGCACATATACTATGCACATGTGGGATTTTAGGTTTGAATCATAGAAGCACCCTAATTTTCCACACGGCATAGCCCTGGTTTCTCAACACCTCTTTCCACATGACACACAGCCTGGTTGCAGTGGCACTGAGCAATGCATTGTAGGATGCTGGTGGCATGCCTATGCTCCACTAATGTGCCACATGTGTGCATTTTGTGGCACCTGTGGTTCCAACATGAATTATGTTCTGCATATGTGGAACACTGACCTCACCGGGAGAAACACTGTAAACTCCTTTTGTATCTGAAAGTTTGTTGTGCATATAAAACCAGACAAAAAAAAAAAAAAAGTAATAAAACGTTGGTACATACAACATATTTCCCCATTAGAGGCTAATGTTCTCAGTCATCAGATAGGTTATGATGAGAAAGACTGAACGTCCTTCCGCTGGATATCTGGCAAGAAGCCAGGAGGAAAAACACCTCCTTCAGAAACCAATTTTTATTACAAACACATTCAGTCTCGATAAGCTCCTTAGACTTTCTTTTTTACCTACTGCTATTTCAGGAACCAATTTATACTTTAGGTTCACTTGCCTTTTAGTTAAAAACAAAAGTGCATACATAGTTTTCACTGGACGCTAGGAACACAAGAGCAACAACCTAAGTGACCATTTGCTTATGGTTATGTTATTTACTTTATGTCACATGTAATCTATTTCAACCAAGCACATTTTCTCTGTACATGTTTATTAAATCGTCTGCGTCCGCATTTATGCTTTCAAATGTTACATCTTTTACATTCAAAATAAAAAAAACTTCTTAAAAAAAAAAAAAAAAAGCGCACAGTTAAATGTTGCATTTACACCTTTTCCTGTTTTCCTATTGCTTACGTTATCAGCTTCTAGAGGCCAATGAGAGGATTGCAGATGTGATCTACAGGGGTGGTCCAATAACATGAGGTCTGTGGTGTATATCTAAACATTGCCCATGTATAGATATACACCACGCAACCGTCAGCAAATGGACCCGAATTTCCAACAAAAATAAAGGCAGTCTGTTACTACCTCCCCAGAAAATGATCGACTTAAAGAGGTCTTAGACAGGTCCATGATGGGTATCATATCGGTGTTTGTATACCTTAAAGAAGAAGTAAACCCTAATGGGTATACTTCCTCTTTGATTCCCTGCAAAGGTAAAGCATAACAATGGACTACTATGCATCGCATAGTAGTCCATTATGTGTCACTTACTTGACACAGGAGCCAGCGATGTCACCGCTGTCCCCTTGTGTACGGAGCCTCCATCTTCTCGGTGGGTCTCGCTGCTCCGGCGCTGTCATTTGGCGGAGCTGCAATGACGTCACTCCCACACATGCACACGGTAGCCGCCACTCGTGGCACATCGCCATTAACAGCGGCACACTCAGTGCGCCTGCGCGCCGCTGTCTGTCTATGGCACATGGGCCGTAGACAGCGGTGCATGTCTTTTGGCAAATATCTCCTAAACCGTGTAGGTTTATGAGATATTTCGTAGACCTACAGGTAAGCCTTAATCTAGGCTTACAGGTAGGTCAAAGAGGTTTGTAAGGGTTTACACCACTTTAAAAGTGGTTCAGGCAATAAGTGAAAGCAATCAGTGACATCATTTCCACAAGTAAACACTGCAAATGCCTCCCTCCGCAGGAAATGGGTGGAGGACATACCGGGGCTGGACGAGGATGATTGGAGGGAGACTTGGGGTTTTCCGTTCTCCCCTCTGGTCTCAGCCAGGGACAAACTGGTCCAATACAAACTTATACAAAGGACTCACTACACGCCACCGGCTGCACCAGATGTCGCAGGCATATTCTCCGGCGTGTTGGCGCTGCTCATACCAGCCAGGGAATTTCTTTCACATTTTCTGGACTTGCCCAGCAATTGTACACTACTGGAAAGAAGTTCTCCAAGTGATCGCCAAGATCACTAGGACTAGTGTCCCTTATGACCCTAAACATTGTCTCTTGGGACTGGTGGAGCAGATGTCCATGTTCAGAGCTAGGAAAATACTCATATCCCTGTTATTGTATTATGCACGCAAGGCCATCACAATGAACTGGAGGCAACCATCTCCCCCCTCTGTCAAATTCTGGAAAAACCTAGTGAACGCCAGTTTACCCCTTTACAAAGCCACCTACTCGGGCAGGGGTTGCACACAAATTTGAAAAGGTATGGAACTGTTGGCTAGAAGATTGTACCACAGCAACCGATTTAGTAATCAATCCCTAGATTAACATTATGGCTAAAGTATGATAATATACTGACCCGATTACCCTCATGTCACCCCATCCTGTCATTATAATATTGAGCACAGATTCTCCTGAATTAAACCTCTCCCCACATTGGGGTATAGATACGTTTAGTTAAGTTGTTTATATTGTATGACCTGCCCTGTTGTGGTCTGTTGCTGCATCAGTGACAGGCTATTTATGTTGTATGATGTACCCTGGTGTGGTCTGTTGCGAAGTTCTGCCCCTAAGTGGGTAATGTTTGGCCCCTGTGTGGGCAACACTGTGTGCTATTGAAGAACCCAATAAAAAAAAAAAAGTTAAAACAAAAAAAAAATGCACTAAAACCAGAAAGCTTGCATGATGAACTATGAATAATTCACTGTAACCCTATTTTACCAACCATCCCACAGCTCAGTAGGAAGATGGGACAGAAGAGTGTACTTCCTGGAGACTAAAGCCTCATACACACGGTCGGACTTTGTACAAACTTTTCCGTGGACTTTTGTACAAAGGGCGTGGTCCACAAGTTTGTATTGCATACACACGGTCGGACTTTTTGACAACAAACACGAACGTAGTGACGTCACAACGTACTGACGCCACTTCAAAAGAGGAAGTTTAATGACTCCAGCGCCACCTTTGGTCAACTTCTGTATTGTAGTCTGATCTTTTGCATTGGTTCTGTGCATGCGTGTTTGTACCTTGTACAAAAGTCCGATGCTTTTGCGTACACACGGTCCGACTTTGCTCCATCGGACTTTTGTTGCCAGAAAGTTTGTCCGTTCGCACAGCCAACAAAAGTCAGATGAAAACAGAAAAAGTTTGTCCGATGGAGCGTACACACAGTCGGATGTTGCTCCAAAACAGCTAATTTGCATGTTTGTTGTCAAAAAGTCCGACCGTGTGTACGGGCCTTAAGCCATCATTTCCATTCCCTCTTTCTTTCCTGCATCACAAACCACATTGGTTGGTCAATTAAGACTGGGTGCGTCATTACAGGGATGACCTAATCATTGTGCTGCTGCGCCTTTATTTTCCAATCACAGGACGGGATGGGTGCCAATCAAGGCTTTAAATTCTCAGGTCCAATAAGGTACCTGGATCTCAAACCTGCCTGAAATTATTAAAATTCTTTAGCGGGTGAAACATTTTGCGTATATATGTATTTCCACTGCGTATGTATTTGCCTGGAGCTCAGCTTTAAATTTTAATTCAGATAAGATTTGGAAACGTTAACACTTTTACCTGATCTACATGCACATTAGCTAACTTTTATTTTAGGTTTAACTCCAAGACAAAACAGTGCCACACAGTTCTATTGCTCAGTACAGTGCTGGCACAAGCTGTTGACCTTCAGCAATTACACATGCATAGAGAAGAATGTTAAAGTGTGTGTTCTGTACTGCTATTCCAATGTGTTTTGGCCTGAAGCAATACACCACAGCTTTTAAAAAGCATTTTTCTTCCTGCTCTGGTTACCACAGGCATACTGTAAATCAAACCAGCTCTACACCATTGTATTCAGGCATCAAGCCGTTACCCAACAACTCAGGGCATTACCGATGCATTTAACTAATCATCGAGTATGCGCTGTGGTAATTACTTTCCATTAAAGTTTCCTGCCTTAAACCTACAGAAAAGGCAATCCGTTGGCGAGGGGGAGCTGTTCACGGTGCTTGACATTTGGCATGAAATGTCAGTTTTGCTACATGGTTCAAATCTAATTACCCAACACAAGCAGAGCAAGAATCTCCCTCTCGCCCACAGAAACAAAATAAAGAGGAGGAAACAGAGGCAGCTGGAGAAGTGGACAGATTTTTATGTCCTTGGGAAGCCTTCAGATATTTCTAAATTTTTTTAACATCAATGCCACTGATGTGTCTATGAGGTTTCTGATGCCATCATCCCACAAATGCCCAGCCACTGTAGGGGCACATTCAGTCTTGGACCACACAGTGTGGACTACCATATTATGGAGTGTACAGACCACCAAGCCAGAAATCCCTTTAAAAAATAAATAAATAAAAAGCCAAGTGACATGAGATAACAGTGAGCTGGATTGACAATCTAATGTGTATGGTGGCATGCAGATATGAGGGAGAGGTGCTAGACAGATTGTCACTAGTATTCTCCCTAGCTATGTGGAGCCAGTGTTATCTGCCAGCACCTCTCACCCCCTCCCCTTTTGCAATGACAAATGCAATAGTGCTGACCCTTCAAGGTTTTTGAAGTGCTCAAGAGATTTTCTGCCCTAAAGTTGGACTGATTATGGCTGCACATCCAACTGCCCTCTAATGGGCAGTCACACAATCAACAGACTACAATCAACCAAGTCAACCCGCTGAGTAATTCTAGCTGTCCTCCTGGCATCTAGTGTAGAGGACCGGCCTGTTTAGTAAATCCTCATGGCTGCTGGCATCTACATCATGAGAAAGACCCAGAATTCAAGCCTGACAAAAACAAAGACCAGGTTGTTCTAAACATCTAAGCACCACCCTCTGGCGTTGTTACAGCGTATGACAAGTGTCTGCACTAAAGCACATGGAGAAACCTACAACCAATTTTAATGCTTGCATGAAGCATTAAAAAGTACTGCAATAGCATAGCAGCACAGAATTGAACCTCTCTCCTGAGGCCAACACCACAGTTGAAGAAAGCAAATCACACATGCATGCTGCATTTTGTGAGCCCCTCCCACACTTCACTATTGGCCAGTAAGACCATCCATCATTGTGATGGACTAAAAAGATAATAGCTATGTGTAACTGAATCCCGCAAAGTTAAGGACTTTTTTTTTCCTTCCATTAATGTGTTCAAAATAAAACCGACTCCCTCTTTCCCAAACACTTGATTAGGGATGAGCTCAGGCGCGTTCGCATGGTCCACACACAGAGCCCGCCAGGAAGTCGGCGCGGCGCTAATCATAGGCAGCGAGACATTGCCCCTATGCGCGGCTGCAGAGATTGCCTGTTATTAGCACAGCGCTGCGCCGACTTCCTGGCGGGCTTTGCACGTGGACCATGCGAACACGCCTGAGCTCATCCCTACACTTGATGTGGATGAGGGAATTCTCCACACTGAGTTATTGTATTCTGACAGCCGGGAGACTTCCTCGCCATCAGAATACACTTACCAGCATTGGAGACTATAGCCAACGGCACAGATTGAGCGGGGAAAGTCTTATAGGGCGGTTGTACAGAAGTCCTCTCTGTCCATACATGGATCAAAATTCAGCCGGTCTCTGCTGTACTGGCTGAATCTCAATCCATGTATGGTCAGATTAAAGTTATTGTAAAGTCTCTTTAAAAAAACAAAACAACATGTTATACTTACCTGCTCTGTGCTCAGAGCAGCCTGGATGCTCCTCTTCTCTGGTCCCTCTTCACTGCTCCTGGCCTCTCCCTCCTGTCAAGGGCCCCCACAGCAAGCATCTTGCTATGGGGGCACCTGAGCCGAGATGCAGCTCTATGTATCCATTCAGAGACGGAGCTGCTGTTCTTCCCCGACCTCTCTCTGATTGGCTGACTTTAATTGACAGCCACGGGAGCCAACGGCGCTGCTGCTGTGTCTCAGCCAATCAGGGGGGAGAGGTACTCGTGGACAACACTGGACAGAGCTGGGGCTTAAGTATTAGGGGATGCTAGGGAGGCTGCTACACACAGAAGGGTTTTTATCCTAATAGATAGAATACATTAAGAAAAAAAAAAAAATCTTCTGCCTTTAAAACTCCTTTAACTCTAGACCTACATACGGTGTCCTCTTCTGGTTCATTGACTAGGTAGGCAAGGCTATAAATCTGCAACTACCATATCTCCATCCTCGGGGGCTCCTTTTTCCATAATTACAAATAAAATGTTGAATTATGGAGTTCCCATTCAAACAGCCCTTGATGAGAAATCATGACAATCTCTTGATTGCTTCAAGGTACGTTTCTCTGGTCAGCAGCAGAATGTGGAGATGCACACAGACACAAACACTCTTTAACAGCAGTGACACATGATCATTCAGCTCTGTGAACCATGCCTACAAATATTCCCATCTCAAGAACAATGGCTACATGATTCTACCCACATTAGTGACAGCAATCACTTCCCATATGTATCTTCTTGGTAACAGCTGACCCAGGAGAGTGCATATACCTATAGCAATATAAACCTACCCAGGCTAAAAAAAAAAAAAAAAAAAAAAAAAAAAAAAAAAAAAAACCATGAACGATCATCATGCAATATCTGCTGGATCCATCTTCACAGTTAATACTTCTCTTAAAAATAATTCATTTTTAATGCATTACATCAAGGAATGTGAAACAGATGTCTCGATTGAAATAACTGCCTGAACGACACAGCCCTCACGATCCAATTCTGGAAAATAAAAAAACAGTGCTGGTGGAAAGGAGCAGAGTACGATTTAGCGCTTTGGCGGCAGAGCCAGTAAAACAGGGTCTGGGCTGCAATAGAAAGCATGCAGATTGCTGTGTGGGGGAATTAGAATGATGGGCAGTTAGTGTCGGCTGCTGAAGTAGTAGTTTTGTATTAATGGTGGAGGAAAAAGAATTTATATGTAAATCACTTGCATAAAATACACACAGGAGGTGAAGAGAAAGCACTGGGTAGCGTGACAGGCTGCAAAGAACCTTCATTTACTCTGCAATAATTCAGCTGTTAACACTTGGCGTCACAGCTACCAGGAGCTGTCCAACATAAAACGCTGGGTGCCAACACACTGGAAGAAACCCCACAACAAAGGCAGTATAGGTCAAAACACCAACGTCTCAGAGACGGAATAGTTTCTTATGTATGTTCTTATTAGCATTTTATATATTTTCTTATTTTTCATTTATCTGCATAACCCATAAAGCTAGAGAGCAGCAGGGCTCTGCCTAGTGCAAACACTGTATAGAGGCATCTAGAAAAATGCAAGAAAGTCTACAATTCTTGAAATCATGAAATAACAGTTGCCCTATTCGGAAGGTTTCATTGGACTGAGGTCGTGTTTTTTCTGAAGGTGGTCATAATTGAGTTTAACTACTGGCACCATTCGACTGCCCTAAGGCTCCTGGGTCTGTGGCTAGGTCTCTTTGGGAGACTATATACTTTTAGAAAATAGAGAGGTAGGTGCAACCAGCACTGGCTTATCAGGTGAAATAAAAAAGCAGATGGATACGCTTTGTTTCAACCTGTCCAATCATAATCATCAACCCCGCAACCCACGGTAAGTAGCACTGGACTGTGACTTTATCAATACAACTCACAGACTAATATGGTCAGTTTCCAAGACTTTCAGCTAATGCTTATGGGTCTCTACCCAAAAAAATAAATAAAAAAAAATAATAATCTTTATGAACTGATGGTCATGGAAAGCCATTTTCTTGGGAGCCACATGTAGGTTTTTGGGGGTCTTTTTGTGGCATGTTGTCACCAGATGCTCAGTTTGTATGTTCCAAAAGCGTAAATCACACAACTTTATAAAATGAATCACAATACTTAGATCTGACTTCCAGGGAAGTACAAAGTTAAAATACATATACAGGAATAGTTTTACCTGTCACAGCCAGGTTTGTGATCAAGGCTACCCTGCCACAAAGCACAACCCAATTCTCGAAATACATGACCACTTGGTCAAAATATCTCTCTTCCCTGAGCCTACCGATTTAACAATAAAGCTACAGCAGCACACTAACAAGACTGGCACTCTACTCAAGCCTTTCTGAACCTAGGTTTAATGGAGCACTGGGGTTCTTTCAGAGATGGCTTGAGCATTAAGCAGTGCTTGATTGATTTTCTACCTCATGGTGTCTGCATAGCTTTGCTCTCAACGTGTCTTGGCAAGAGGAACTACAGTGATCACCAATGTTAGGGATTCCTTCCACTGACCACTAATATAAGGGGGCTTTTTTTCCATTGGTAATCAAAATAAAAAGGGTTTCCCCACTTTTTATTTATTTTGTGTGGTTTGTCACGTTTTGTGTTGTCACTTTTGATGAGTTTTGATGAGTAGATTGTGTCGGTCCTTGGACCAATCCTGAAAGTCTTGTGGGAGGGTGGACATAGGCCTTCTGGCTTGGTTCGCCCTCTCTTGAGGGGTCTTCCTTCAGGGGAGCCCCTATCCTAGTACCTGGGTGGGTCTGTTTCGGCAGACCTTCCGGAGAAAGGCGGTCGTCCGGCTTCGGCTGGATGGGCCAAGATTATGGTACCTTAGTCCCCGTCTGGAGCCTAACACCCGGGGGATCAGGGTTAGGCCCTTCCTTGGGAGGACAGCAGACACCCGTGGCACGGTTTTGTGTTTCACTCTTTATGTGTGTGCACTTTTTTTGGCACCGGGTGGAAGTTTTTTGGGGTGTGTTTTGCACGCCATAGGCTTTTTTCAATAGAAAAAAAATCAACATAAAAAGGGTAACATTTTCAGTATAAAGGGGCACTTTCATACGGTCACAAATGTAAAAGGGACATTTTTCAACTGACCACCTTAGAACACCTGCATTTCTCCACTGACTAACATAAAAGGGCACTAAAATGTCTACCGTCTGCAATTTGCGTGCACATAAATAATGTCTGTCTTGCCATTATTAATATTGCTGTTTCCTTAATACGTCTATATCTTGTTGACCTTATCCTAATAAATCAAGAGCGGTAGATCTCAATTTTTGCAGGAATTCCATGAGACCCATATATTATTTTAAGGGATCCTCCAAAGGTAAAAAAGCTGAGAAAGGCTGCTCTACTCAAACGTCTCCTCTTGTTTGCATACAACATACCTGATTTGCCCTTAGTGCTGTCCCTTCCACTTGCAGCAGATTGCTACTGTACAGATCACAGGAAGTTGTTTAGATAAATTAAGATGCCAACATTTAGCTGTAATTAAAATACATTTAACAATGTTTTAATGAATACCTAACTGCATTATGTGGTGCTTATTAGATCTGCCTAGATTTCAGCCTAAACATAAAGCCTTTCAGCATGCTATTTCTTTGGCTCCTCGTTGCAGTATTTCCTCTGCCCTAAATCATGGTTTATTATGACTTTATTAACCTGTTCCTTGTTGTAAAGTGTTCTGGAGAAAAAAAAAAAAGTCGTAACACTAACGCAGCTTTCAAGGCATACCTATAAGAAGCAATATTTGGGCTAACACCGCATCTGTGAAGCCATACAACACCTATACTGTTATATGTAAATTACTTTTCTGATGAGCTGCTAGAGAAATAAAAAAAAAGAAGAAAAAAAAAAAGTGCATTTTGCGAGTCATGCGACAACGCTACCATTTGTCAAACCTGCACTTAAATGACTTGTTGACTGTGCAAAAATCAGCAAGCGCATCACGTTACCCGTGTCACCGGTTACTGCTACAATAACATGTAGCCCCATCTGTTTACAGATGGCTGGTTCAGTCGTGCGCTTATATACGCGGTGGAGAATTTACCGCAAGGTATAGGGAGCTACAGAAGTCATTTCAATTGCATAGCATTCACTGCTGCCTAACTTCACTGTAAACATGGTAATTGATAAGAAATATGTATCTCAGCAGAACAAAGCACAGAGTGTTAAATATTCAGATACGCGTGAATGAACAACAAGGAGGAACAGAGATAGCATTGTGTTGGGGGGGGGGGTTGTTATGGCGGATCAGATGTATATTCACCCTCACAACCAATGATTGTCCCCTCCCAAACACTTCCAGTGCTGATTAGCCTTCAGGTGGCTGGGGAGCTGCTCGTACACAGCAGCCTTGCTGTAATGCTTGCAATAAAACAGGCTGAATAAGGGAAGTCATTTGTTACATTATCAGAAACAGAAGCCAATTTGTTCTATGCTTCTGCTTCCTCCATAGCCCAGCTACACAACACACAGGGAGTTAATCTCATTAATAGCGAGGGAACAGATTTCTTCACTGCTTTGATGACTGATCTGCCTGCAAAGGAGGCAGCTCAATAAGACGTGTTCATCCAAATACCATTTTCTTGGCTATGTTTCTCCCTGTGGTCTTTTTTAGATTTATCTTTGGATATTTTTTTTTTTTTTTCCCCTCCCTCTTCTTAATAACAAGATCTAAATGTTTTACAGCGACAGCTTGTCTTGAATTTCAGCACTCGTCTTGCTCTTTTTTTATTCAAGATTTCGCCGTCTTTCCTGCGCCGTAGATGTGGGAACGCGGCGTTCACGGATCAGTGACATTGGGGTTTTTGTTGGAATACGACACCAGACAGGTTGTGTTTCATCTTGTCATACTGCTTTATTAAATGTTTAAAAAAAAAAAAAACACAATATGAAAAAAACACACAAAGACTCTACCGACGATATTATTGAAAAGAGACTGCCAAGATTTCAGAAGTTTTAGAAGGTTTTCAAAGAGCAAGAGTTATTTCATGCCAAAAATTTACATGAATATTTATGCCCGCGTTACTTGGGCAATTTTTGGAGTAGAAAACACAAAATGTGTGCAACCGCAGATCATCATAAATAACTAGCATACGATCTCAGTGCCAAAAAGATCGCTTTACTGACAGGATCATAACCTAGAAAGAAAGCTTGTATTCTAAAGAGTGCGTTGGCTGCCCTGTAGACTAAGCACAGTCATTTCCCATTATTTATGTAAAACAGATGCCACTATGCAGCATACACTGTACCATTCACATCTGTCACTGCTCCACGGGAGTTTAGAATCTACTGCCCAGATTACATTCATACAAATGTTCACCGCAGCCAATTGACCTACCTTTACCTTTTCTGGGCTGAAGGTGGAAAACAGTGACCACAGGAAACCAATACAAATGTCCCTAGCGGGAGTCCAGGTCAGTGCTGCAAAGAGTTCTAACAATTTAGTCAACATGCACTCCTTTCTGCAAAGTTATCTCAAGTATCTAGAAATGGTGGTACTGCCATGGCGTTTAATTAGCACCCTTACAAGCAAGACAAAAAAAGAAATCAAGGCAATTAGATTTAAAAAAATAAAATTGTCTACAGCTGAGTCATACTCCATTACAAAAACACGTCAGGCCACTACAGGTGCTTCCGCTTGTTGATAGCAGAAATAGATTAATCATTAATTAATAGTGTTAACATTAGGATGAGGAAGGCAGGGGTAAATAGTGAGAACATAAACACACAAAGTATACACACAGCTGTTCAGACCCATCTACACAACGATGGGATGCAGAGTCATCACTATAGGAGGCCAAGCAGCTTACGGCTGGCACTGTGAAGCAGGTCAGCAGCACATGAGTCATTTGCTTAGATGAATGAGATGCTTTGTGTTGACCTGCACTTAGAAAGCGCTGCTGTTATCCCATATCCTGCCACAGGGGGGCCTGAAAACGCAGTTTCTGGTGATTATACAATGGCACAGTTAATTCAGCCACAATACAGACTTGTAATGAACAGATTGCAATAATGACCCTGGATGCAATTCCAACACTGTCTACATCAGTATATTCACAGGCTCTGGCACAGAAATGCAATGTTTAACTGCAGATGTATACTTGTAATGTTACAATCTTTCTTTTCTGTGTATATTTTAAAACAGAGTAGCAAATGTAATCTAATGTTCACAAAGCAATATATGCTATATTTGCATGCTCTTTAGTCGATCACAGGGGTAGGCAGCCTTTTGAGCACAGTGTGGCAAAAAATGTTTTCACAGAAATTTAGCATGCTGATTTTATAATAAAAAAAGGTCAACTTCACACTCTCCATCTTCAAAAGGATTTTTTTATAAAGTAAATGCTGTAAACGACTTTAGTAGTGAGAAATTAATATTCTGCACTCTCACACCTCAGATCACTGTACCACCCCACACATCTGCCCCACCACTGTAACCCCCCCCGTTCATCTGCCCCACCACTGTAACCCCCCCTGTTCATCTGCCCCACCACTGTAACCCCCCCTGTTCATCTGCCCCACCACTGTAACCCCCCCCTGTTCATCTGCCCCATCAATGTAGCCCCTTTCTCCTCTGTCCCACCACTGTACCCCCCTGTGCATCTGCCCCACCACCCCGCTCTTCTGTCCCACCACTGTTACCATCTTCTCATCTGTCCCAACACTGAACTTATCTGCTCATCTGCCTCACCACTATAACCCCCCTTTTCTTATCTGCCCCATGAGTGTACCTTCAGCACATCTCTCCCACCTCTGTTCCCCCCTGCTCTTCTGCCCCATCATGGTAACCCCCTGCTCATGTTTTCCACCGCTGTACCTCCTTTCTTCTCTGCACATCTGCAACCCCCTGCTCATGTTTTCCACCGCTGTACCTCCTTTCTTCTCCGCACATCTGCCCCACCGCTGTAGCCCCCTACTCATCTGTCCCACCAATGTACCTACTTCTCCTCTGCCCCAACACTGAACCCCCCTGCTCAAATTTCCTACCAATGTAACCCCCTTCTTATCTGTCCCACCACTGTAACCCACTGCTCATCTGCCCCATCACTGTACCCCTTTACTCATCTGCCCCACCACTGTACCTCCCTGCACATCTGCTCCACCACTATATCCCATTGCTCTTCTCACTACTTGAATCGCATCTGTCCCAACACTGAACCCACCTGCCGCACAACTGTAACCTGCTTTCTCATCTGACCCACCAATGTACCTCCTGCACATCTGTCTTACCTCTGTACCTCCCTGCTCTCCTGCCCCACCACTGTAACCCTCTGCCCCACCAAAACACCTCCTTTCACATCTGCCCCACCACTGAACCCCCTTGCTCATCTGTCCTGCTGCTGAACCCCCCCTTCTCGTCTCTTCCAGCACTGTACCTCCCTACACATCTGCCCCACTGCTGAACCCTATCCTTCTGCTCTTCTTTTCCAACTTTGAACCCTTCCTGCTCATTTTCCCCACCGCTGTACCCTCCTGCTCATCTGCTCCACCGCTGTATCCTCTTCTCATCTATGATATGTGTGATATGTGATATGTAGAGTGGTGAAAGGAAGCAGAGATGAGACATCTACCTGTCCTGGTACACTCATCCTGCTGATCCAACACTCGTGTCCAGCCCACGTGCTTGTATGTGATGTCAAATACAAGCGTCTGGAATGGATGCACAATGATGAGCTCAGGTCAGGGGCATTTTCTGAAAGCAGTGGGCCTGTGTGCAGGATCATAAGCTGGGCCCCCGCAGCTGAGGAAAAAGTGATTGGGTGTGATTTTCATTGCACTGAATACTGCCTGGGGCTTAAAGGGCCAAGTAAGCTACGCAAAGGTTCAGGAATAAATTAAAAGTTCCCAGAAGCTCAACAATAATTCCGCAAACTGTCACCAGATTGTGGTTTTCTCAATCACAGTGAAATTCCTTCTTTTTAAGATTGGTAGTGACAACCAAGGTTGAACAGGGCTTGCAGGACGGTGATTGGCTTTAGCAGTGGCCAATGACAGTCTGCCTCCTCGAAACAGGGACTGCCCCTCCCCTGGCAGAACTGCACCCAATCTCTTCCCCATCAAAAAAGCGGATGATTGCAGCTACAGCAAAGTTAGAGAACCAAAAAATGTTTACCCATCTTTTACAATGTGTGGGGGCACAGTGCCTCCCCCTCAGTGCAGGTGTGGGGGAATTATGAAATTGGAATGCGTTAGTGTCTCACTGACACTTCCCTGTGCTGCCCTACTGATGGGGAGGGAGTCGAGTGCTGGCAAAAGAGGCTTTGTGTGCCGCTTGTGACACCAGTGCTGGGGGTTGCCTGTCCCTGGTCTATCACTACAAAATGAGCATCTCCATTCAGTTTTTCCAGCATAGAAATTAGTGCATTAGCTCAAGCACAGCATGGTTTCTTTTACCTAATGTTACCCAACAGCTTCTTTTGCACAGCAACACACACATTATAAAATGTATGTTATTAATTTTATTGTTTGGAAAGGCCATCCTTAAAAGCATAAAATGTGCCTTGATAGACCAGTGCAAAAATGATGAGTACAACACAGCAACCAATCAGATTTAAATTCACTGTAGTGCTGGCAATGAAAAGGCTGCTAAACATTACACATTTTGCACACTGTTTTTTGCTTTATTAAAACGCTTAGGAGGGGTCTTCCACAATGTAAACTTTGTGAACTTACCTATAAAAAGATCCCTGTTCTGCAGCTTACATACCTACATACAACAAAACAGTGCACAGGTCTAGTGTATTTTCTTCAATATATCCTCATATTGAGGATAATGCACTAGGCCATTGAGCCCAATGTTTTGTTTCCTGTATAATTAGACTTCCCCAGTCTTTGGAGGGCAGGAAGGTGTGATATATCCAGAGAAGCCAGGATAAGAGTCTAGAAATACGTAGGAGATTGAGTGTTGTGGTTTCCGAAATACCGACATACAACACTGCTGTGTACAACTAAGAACTACATTCAATTCAAACCTGAACCATGCTAAAAACCTTACCTGTGTTACAGCCCAATCCTACTGCCCATTATCACTAATCAGAGGGACCAAGCTAAAGTAGTAAACTTCTAAGCAACCTTCAACTGCCAGCAACAAAACACGTGGAAGCAGGTACCACTGATATTGACAAAAAGTCTTATTTAGACAGAACCAGCTTATAAATGGCTCTGCAGATCCTACAGCTTCCCAGAAGCCGGGTGTCCCAGCATCACAGCTATGCTCCAGTGCTAAAGGAAACTGGAGCTGCTGGTAGGTATTGGGTAGCATTGCGATTAGACTACTGATAGAGCAGAAGGGGGGGTTGCAAAAAGCTTATGTTAGCATGAGGGTTCAGGTCCGCTTTAGGAGTTTTCAGTTACCAAGTCTCAGACTTACTCTATAGAATAAAAGCAATAAGGAGGTGCCCATTTATAAAGTCATCATACAAGCATTCTCTAGACCTAGATTAATATTTTATGAAATAACAAACCCTATAGCAGAATTAAAAGCACATGTGAGCGTTTAAGAGCTACGTGACTAAAATGCTGGCAAGCTTAAAAGCACTTTCAGACTTTACCCCGACAACTATATTGCAAGTGATATGCTACATAATACATTCTGCCAGGTAGGGGATGAAACATCTTTGCTACCTGTCGTACTGTGCCCTTTGACATCGGTTATCAGACCTGCAAAAGAGCGAAATATAGCAAATACCTCTTTGGGCCTAAAAGGTAAAGCTGAACTTCAGGCAAACCGCTGAAATACGTATTTATAATTTCATATGCCAGAGGATTCGTTATTCTTATAATTTACACTAGGGGTCTCAAACTGGTAGCCCTCTCCAGCTGCTGCGAAACTACAAGTCCCATTAGGCATTGCAAGACTGACAGTTACAAGTATGACTCCCGAGGCAGAGGCATGATGGGACTGGTAGTTTTGCAACAGCTGGAGGGCCGCCAGTTTGAGGCCCCCCGATTCACACACTTCTGCCACACTGCACTGGAGGGCAAGTGATACAATACTTTTTTGATTCAGGAATGTTCACCCCTCTGCCCCCAGACATCTCAAAGACCAAGATATCAGCATCGTCACTTCTATACATGGGACAGGGGAATCAAGGATGCAGCAAAGTGATCTTCCTTAGGCCCCTTGCACACTGAAGCTTGAAAAATCTCAGTACAGCTTTTTTTTTTTTTTTTTTTACTGAACTAAAATACAGCTCATTAATTGTAATGTGCCTATGCACACAGGCGCGTAAACAAGCGCCGTGCATTCTAAAGTTAAAAAAACTGCTTTTTGGTAAATTTACGCCTCGTGGGCGCAAAAGCCCAAAAAATCCATGCAAATGACCATTTACAAATTGTGCAGAACAAGAACACGAGAATGCGGTTTTGTGCATTTGCACGTGTGTGCGCAAAAATGCACATAAACACATACATAATACAAAAAAAAGCCTGAAAAAATAGATGCTTAAACAGGAGTATCATGTGCACCAGACCTTACTGTGCTGTGCTGCAGAGGGGTTTAAATTCTAAGAATGGCCAAACAGAAGCACAAATGCTTTGGCACATAAAACAGTAGAAATACACATTTGATCTCTATATTCATAGCTGTCTGCCTGGAGTTGCACTTTTAGTCGCGACCTTCTCTTCCAAATAGTTACCTTTATTCTGCTCTCTGTCCCAAATGCTTGTGGAGGGGATATTGGAGAAGGTCACTTGATCCTAACCCAGGATGGTAATGTAACAAGCGGTACAGACACAAGCCAGGGGCACAAAGGATGTGTCCACAGCAACAAATCTCATTACAAAGAAGGTATTTGCTATATAATTGGTCCCGGTTCTACTTCGGACTTAAATTTACCCAACAGCATTATATTGTGGTCACATTTGTTTTATGTGGAATCAGTAGAAAACAAATATGAAAGCAACATAGCTGGAATTTCACTGTAACACTGGATAAAGGGATAAATACTTTGATAACCTGTATGCTTTAAAGCAGAACAATAAGGAAATGCAAACAAAGCCATGCTAAGTGTCTTGCTGGGATAGACAGAAATATAATTCATGGGAAAAATGTTGCTTCTGGTTTCCTCCAGTGCTGGTCATACGCCCAAAAGTTTATGCCTTTAGTCACATCAACTTTGGTGATTGGGAGGAGCAGCCAATTTGAACCCCTTCTTCAGAAATCATATAACCAAATGGCTCACCTTTGGACAAAAAAAACAAGGGAATGAAGAACCGAATTTTCTCCAGCAAAATCTACAAACACTATATTACAAAAAGTAACTTTAATGGAGTCCCAATCTTGGTCCATAGGGCTCAATATTGAGTTGGTCCACACGCTGCAGCTATAACAGCTTTAACTCTTCTGGGAAGGCTGTCCACAGGGTTTAGGAGTGTGTCTATGGGAATGTTTGACCGTTCTTCCAGTAGCGCATTTGTGAGGTCAGGCACTGATGTTGGAGAGAAGGCCTGGCTTGCGGTCTCCACTCTAATCCATTCCAAAGGTGTTCAATTGGGTTGGGGTCAGGACTCTGTACAGGCCATTCAAGTTTCTCCACCCAAACTCCTTCATTCATGTCTTTATAGACCTTGCTTTGTGCACTGGTGGGCAGTCAGGTTGGAAAAGGAAGAGGAAATCCCCAAGCTGTTCCCACAATGTTGGGAGCATGCAAGTGTCCAAAATGTCTTAATATGCTGACGCCTTAAGGATTTCCTTCACTGGAAGTAAGCCAAGCCCAGCCCCTAAAAAAAAAAAAAAAACAACCCCACACCATAATATCCCTTCTACCAAAAGATTTGGACCAGTACACAACGCAAGGTCCATAAAGAGATGGATAAGCGAGATTTGGTGTGGAGGAACTTGACTGAACTCAACTCCCCAAAAAAACACCTATGGGATGAATTAGAGCAGAAACTGAGAGGCAGTCAGTGTCTGACCTCACAAATGCGCTTCTGGAAGAATGGTCAAACATTCCCATAGACCAGTGATGGCGAACCTTGGCACCCCAGATGTTTTGGAACTACATTTCCCATGATGCTCCAGTACACTACAGAGTGTCAGAGCATCATGGGAAATGTAGTTCCAAAACATCTGGGGTGCCAAGGTTCGCCATCACTGCCATAGACGCACTCCTAAGGCTTGTGGGCAGTCTATCTAGAAGAGTTGAAGCTGTTATAGCAAAGGATGGGCCAACTCGATATTAACCCTACAGACTACTGGGATGCCATTAAAGTTCTTGTAAATGGAGGCGTCACAATACTTTTGGTAATATAGTGTATATTAGACTTTTTTTTTTAATCAGGCTAGCAAGACCTCAAATACTACCTACATACATCAATGTGTCTCTGAGCTTTTCCCCACTGGCAGTGGTCCCTAGCAAGTATACTGTCTCTAGACATGTAGATGTTAGAAATCACAGGGCCCCATACAGCCTACCAGACCTGCTCTCCATTCTTAAGCAATATCCTGTACTCTGCAGCAGGTGGTGGGAGTTAGAGGAGAAGAAGGCATCAGCACTGCTGGAGGGGGAAGTAGATGATTTAAAGGATAGTTGATTGGTGTGGGGGGGGGGGGGGTGCATTTACTAGAACAGATTCTCTGCATTTCCCCCTAGCAGCTGAAAGCTCCTGGGAGGTAGAGGAGATGAAATCAGCCTTCAGCTGCTGCAGGGACAGTCATACAGGGGATGGGTTCTAGTAATCCCTCCCCCATGCCGAATCAGTCACCACCTCCTGTCCATGATCTGATTCCTCCTGCTGTCTGGGCTCCCCTGGTGAACTCATTGGGCCTGGTACCCATAGAGGAGGAAAGCTGCTACCACCTTATCAGTGGTCTTGTACACAGATGATATGATACTGTATTGAGCCGGCCGAGATACAGATTTTCTTTGTCCCCTGTTCATAAATTCATGAATTTACTAAACTGGACCATATCTCATATGCACCCCGTTTATAAACGTCTTCTAATTCAAGAAAACAGTTTCCTGCTTCTTGCTCTTTTCACAGCACTTAAAATAGTTGTTCTTTATTTTTTTATTTAAGAATAACTTAGTTACTTGAGAGGGACAGAGTTGCTTGCTCAGTACCTCAGCCATTCAGAAAAACTCTTGTAGTTTTTTTTTTTTTTTTTTATCAATGATTATAAGGAGTTTGCTGATTGAACAAGCATAGAATGTGACATCAATCTGAGAATGCCTTGTTATCCACTGACAAAATACAAGGCCTTTTATGAATGGTGGAGGTGCCAAGCCAAAGACCAATTTCAGTGTACCAGACTGGAAATCACTGCAGCAGCACCTGAACAGGACAGAGCTTAGTGTATGTTGACAAGGACTACTATTATGAATGTCAGATTTCCTAGAGGCACTCCAGATGTGACTGATCCATAACTACATAGAACCAAGCTGGTTCAAAGCAAATTTTAACCTCCCTGGCGGTGATCCCGAGTCTGGCTCAGGCTGGGATTTCAGTACCACTAGCGGTAACCCCAAGCCAGACTTGGGATCGCATCGCTGGATACAGGGAGAGTTACTTACCTTGTCCCCTCGATCCAGCGATGTCCTCCACGCTGTGTGAGCGAGCCGTCCTCCGCTCCATTCACACAGTGCCCGAGTGCCGCCGAGCTCCGTTCTCTGCGACGTTACGACGCAGGGGAGCGGAGATAGGTGCCAAATTCAAAAAAATAAAAATAAACAAAACACATACAGAACTGTAATAAAAAATACACACCCCCTTTGTCCCTAGTGGTCTGTGCAGTGCCCTGCATGCACTTTTATATTATAAATACTGTTTTTTTTCTGCCTGGAATTTGGAGATTGTCCATAGCAACCAAAAACTGTCCCTTTATGTCAAAAGTGATTTTAGACCAACTAGAAAACAGTGATAATAAATTATAATCACTTGCAGAATTGAGCGATAGCGATTTGTGGGGAGATCCGTCATCAAACACTAAATCTAAAGCGACAATTCTGCAAATTAGCAAATTTCAGTGTTTTTGGATTTGATTACATTATTGAATAATTTTTATTATTATTTATCATTATTTATTATATTATAAATGTTATCATACCTGGGATGTCTGCTAGACTCTGGTTTGAACAGATTTAAGAGAGTTATTCCTAAGAATTGCAGGCCTACAATATAAAACGCCAAATTTCCATGCAAAATAATTGTACCGCTTTCAGCACCTAAAATCAGAACTAATCATACCGCCAGGGAGGTTAAGGATTATTTATTCCTCAAGAAAATTTTAATCTCCTGTTGCATAAAGGAAGAATATCTTGCCAAATCTCCTTTAAAACGGCCACCCTCCTTGTGTTCCCCCCTTTGTGTCACAGTGGCTATTACTGCACCAAGCTAATGCCATGCAAGATAATCATAAAAAAATAGCCACTGCATGACACCACTTTCTGTACTGTGCAGAGGTTAAGGCCTCTTTCACACGGGGCGGATCAGTAATGATCCGCCCCGTGATGATCCGCTCGCTCAGCGGGGATCGCTCCGTTGTCCCCGCTGAGCCGGCTGCGGACAGGGTGGTCTCCGCACACTGTCCACAGACACCCACTATTGTCCGCCTCCGCAACTGTCCGATTCTGCAGACGGAGGAAAATCCTATTTTTCTGTCCATCTGCAGAGCCGATCCCCATAGAGGAGAGCGGAGAGCTGACAGGGCGGCCCCTGCACAGTGTCCGCCGCCGGCTCAGCGGGGACAACGGAGCGATCCCCGCTGAGCGAGCGGATCATCACGGGGCGGATCATTACTGATCCGCCCCGTGTGAAAGAGGCCTAACAGTACAAGCTGCTTAACAACCCCGTAAGGGGCAAAATCACCCAGAAGTTTTCTCCCATCAGTGATGGATCATCGTTAGGGTCGGAACATTTTACACCGACTTTTGCAGCAACGCAATGCAAAGGTTTAGGTTGCAATTGTCAAATAAAAATCAGATTACTGGGGTTACAAGCCCCTAACAGAGATTACATTATTGGGCTGTTACGCTAAAAAGCCAATTAGTGCACCCTGACATGTGGACATACCTGGGTTTTAAGAGATGCCTAGGATAGGGCAAGATGAACAAGAAGGTAACGAGCAGCATGGGAACATTTAGAAAAGCAGGCCGCCAGTGACGCAATGAAAATGTTCCCGTCTACATCAGTATGCCGAGAAATGTTTAAGAAAAAACCACCACTGTTCAGGTGCTGTGGGCAGATAGGAACGTGCTCAAGAATTGCTTTTAAGGAAGGGGAGGAAGCCTCAACTCAGCAAGGAGCCACACATCTAGTTTTCAAAACAACAACAAATATGCTTCACTGTGATAAGAGGCACTATGATAGCTCTCACACAATGAAAGGGTATTCCAGTCCTGCAGACTTAGCAGGAAATCAGGCTGTTTTTATGCTTCGACAGCTGCCACCGCTTCCAGTTTCTGTAACAGGGACTCAAGCAGAGCGAGTGCTAACTGGTATCGGGCGAGGGTCTCTGGGGCACACTGAACACGAAAGCTTTCACGACACCGTGCAGAGGTTAAATCATACAAAGAATCATAATCACAGCACTGGTGCCTCCTTACTAGCCACTGAGATCTGATTAGTAGAGGGGGTGAGGGGGGGGGGGCGAGTTCTAACTTATAGGTAGAGTCAAGGGTTGGCTACAGAGTGTGCTTAGGCTCAAAGGGATTGCTGGCTATGTGTGCAGGCCCATTTAATGCCTAGTAATTCCTGGTAAATTGTTTACCGTGTTTAGTTCAAGAAGAGAGAAATGCAGATATCCTTTATAGTAAAAGATATTTGAATACATACCGTTTATGTAATCCCTACGCCTCTACAAATAAGCTGGCTTTCTCCAAAAAAAAACAAAAAAAAAAACAACAAAAACAGGAGGGGTGCAATTACTGACCTTGCGGAAAATGCTAGCTCTGTAGACGCATTCAATTTTTGATGCGTACATACTTCAAATCTGTGACCCAAAAAATGTTAAAGGCAGCAAAGGCCAGGCAACTAGCAACTTCAGGAGGGCTCAGCAGTGGCAGGTCTTCTATTTCTCTTATGACAGTGCAAAGCTGTTCTCAACAAAAATGGGTACAAAAAAAAAAAGCAATAATCAGAATGCTGAAATCTGATTGGTTACCATGTGTTACTGCCAGCACATCAGATCTCTCTCAAATCTTTCTCTACTGCCTTATGTGAATAAGCCGGTCTGACTTTTTTTTTTTCCATCCAAGGAGATGTTAAGGCTGCTTTCATACTGAGGCACTTTACAGGCGCTATAGCCTCTCCTGTCTCTCCAGTATGAAAGCCCAAGTGCTTTCACACTGGAGCGGTGCGCTGGCCCGACGGTTAAAGAAAAAGTCCTGCAAGCCACATCGTTGTAGTGCTGTAGGAGCGGTGCATACACTGCTCCTACTAAAGCGCCCCTGCCCATTGAAATCGATGTGCAGCGCCACTAACCTCCAGCATTGCGTCGCTGCAGCGGTGCTTTCAACCCTTTTCTGGCCGCTAGGCGGGGGTTAAAAGCGGCCCGCTAGCTACCCGAAAACCTCTGCAGAAATGACGGTAAAGCGTCGATAAACATAGCGCCACTTTACCGCCGACGCCCCCAACACCCCAGTGTGAAAGTAGGCTAACTGTAGCGGCATATTAAAAAAGGACCTTGGCACCATCAACCAGACGTGACAAGGATGCCAACCGACATGAAAAGCACTTGTGCGCTTTGTACCGATGAATCAACTGGACATGAGAACAAAGCTTATGCATGTATCCTTACAATTATAGACGAGAGAGGTTACATGCTGGATCTAATCGTTTGAAGTCAGCCATGTTACTACCTCCCCTTCTATCTTGAAGAGGAATCATGCTATATTTGATGACAATGGTAATACAGACCATTAGGAAAGGCTGAGAAAAAGAAAGGAAAAAAAAATAAAAATAAATCATAAAACATTTGGATATATATTTTTGTACCTGAGGCACAAGAAATCTCCTCCAGAACTGGCAATTTGGCAAGCCCGGTAAATTGCAGATAATGAAACATTGTAAAGAGGATCCCTGTTTAATAATTTAGCCTGGCGAAGGCTTTATATTGATCGCTGTTTTCGGCACAAGGAGTGAATGTTATCGCTTGCTTTACAGCCCGGTGACAGCGCGGCTGCCTTTAATCACCAGGCAGCTAGCGGGCTTAACCTCCTGAGTGTTACACGGTGATTTATGTGGCATTAACCAATGCGCTGCTGAGCAACAAGGCCTGTGCCCACAAAACGGTTTTAATACCCTGCTCGTTAAAGAGGTACAAGCTAGCATAATTTCAGCACCACTTTATGGAAGAGATCATTGAAAGTCCATTAAGAGTGAGAAACACACAGCCATTTTCTATGCGCTTTAACTATGTATGAAGCTCGGCAGTCTGCCTTAAATCTGAAATGTCAACCATGCTTCAGTGGAATAGGATTACACTAGAACAGCAAATCTGCTTCTATGCCTATCAGACATGCATGAGGTGACCAGGCCTCTGGCTTGCACACAGTGATGGCAATCATCTCATACATTACAATGCAGTCAATTTATAAGTATCATTGTCACCAAGGTGAGAAACGTTATGACCTTAACATTCTACTGAACTGATCATAAATAACTCAGCACTGTTCCATACAGAAAGCTGGAGGTCAAAGAAAAAAATTAAAAAATAAACATATTTCGCAGAGTTCATGCCTGGAAAAAAAAAAAAGAAGGAGAAAGGGAGGGAGAGGGAGGATCCAGAAAGTATATTGTATGTCTAGAGACCCTGTAAGGTGGTCTGTGTGCACACCGACTGCGGTAGATTGCAGAGTTCTTAGAAAGAGGTTGACAGATTTCAACACAGTTACATTGTACAGGACAGCATTAGCAGGTCACCAATTGTTTTCACCAATTCCTTGAGAAAAGTTTCTGGAGAAAACCTTTTGCTGCCCAAAGCAATCTAACACTTTGGCCTTGTACACACGGTACAAAAATCAGAAGGGAAAAGTCTTAAGACGAGCTGTCTGCGGATTTTTCGGATCGTCAGACAAAAGCTGGATGTGCAGGCTATACATTTTTTGTTGGATGTGAACTCAACGTCTGATTTTCAGATGGTCAGTACAGGAATCGTCACACAAAAGCCAAAAGTACAAACACCGGGGCATTTTTTCAGCAGGAACGTGGGGGAACGCAGTTCCGGTACCTTCAGCACTGAATGTATGTAATGGGGAAGGGGTGCTGGGGTGGGCTGGAGGGTCTATTGTTGCTGGAGCAGATCTATTTTTGAGTGGCGGTCTATCATTGCTGGTGGGTCAAGTATTGCTGGAAGAGATCTACTATTGATGGAGGGGGGGTCTACTGTTGCTGGCTGCTGGAAAGTCTATTGATGCTGGCTGCTGGGAGATCTGTTGTTGCTAATGGGTGGTATTTTGTTGAAGGGGTCCATTGTTTCTAGGGTGGCCTATTGTTTGAGTGAATCTATTGCTGCTGGATGTGCAGAATCTATTTTACTACTTTTCTTGCTATCATTAAACACATTTCATACAAATTACTTAGCACCACACAATTATACTTGGCGCTGTACTCTCTAAAATGGGCATTATTGAGAGGTGGGTAGGGGATGAAACCAAGGAACGGTGCTCAGAGGTGGCTAAGGGGCGGAGATGAGAAGCGACTCAGAAGGGGCAGTTCCCGCACCTATTCTCGGAGAAAAAAAGCCCTGACAAACATGCATGCTCGGACTCGAGGAACAACTGGGAAATGTTCGGTCTTGTAAACTACCCGTAATCTAAAACATTTGTGACGCGGCAAATGATTCGATCTTTAAATGCAGCGCACATTCTCATCTTCTTTAATGGGATAATAACGGCGCTGCTTTGCTGGTGATGCGGACCTTATGCCAAGCGTATTTTAAAAGGCATTTGTTTTGTACGATCCGAAAATCGCAAATCAACGCTCACCAAACTTCTACAAACACGAAATTAGCATAAGGGGTCCAAAGGGTGGTGCTTGAGAAATGAAATTCCTCTTTATACACTCATAGTACATCACTACGTTCATGTTTGTCAAATGACAATTTGCAGGTAGTTGAGATGCTAGAAAAAATCCTGCACACACGCTTTTGACAAAAATCAGACGCTCGGTCGTCCAACAATCGAAGCGCGTGTACAAGGCTTTTGTTTCATAAACCCCATTATAGTTCATTTTGCGATACACAGTTTGTAGGAACACTTTTGCTTGAATTTTTACCATCATAATAATAGGGAATTCTCATATAAAAAAATAAAAATGCATTGTTTGGCATATCAAGGCACTGCCAATCCAGTATATAACATTCATTATGGTCTTAGATATTGGTAAGGGGAAAAATGCAAAAACAATGCAGACATTTACTAAATTGAATCTGTTGCATACACCGAAATAAACTCCTAAAATGGTAACTCAATACTCGGAATGTGTTTTATTTAGGCTAAAATATCCTCAAATAAAGTAATAAGATCTCTCATCTACAAGCAGATAACAGATGAAAGCCAGATCTGCCAGTCTGTGGTTACTCAGCCACTAAAGATCAAAAGTTTCCTTGATGTTATGACACAGATTTTACAACCTGCAGCTGCTAAGATGGAGGTTGCCAAATCATTATTTAGACCTATTTGCAGCTTTCTTAAAGGACATGTGGTGCCTTATATTTCATTACATTCTGCATGTTACCGTGGCAAAGCAAAAGTTGGGTGATACTTCTTGCACTAATAGTGCACCAAAACGGAAAATTCAGGATGCACTTAGTGAAAAACAGAATTTTTTTTTTTTTTAAATAATCATTTTAAATTTCATTGACGTGGCTGGTGTTCTTGCATAAAAGTCCATGGGACGCGATTTTGCATTGAAGTCAATGGGAAGCAGCATGCCATTATTGATACTTATTTTAATTGGCAAAAACGCAGCTAAACCTATTTTCAGCAGTTAATGTTCGGCGGCCGATATATCGGCCGAATACCCAACTTGCACTGCAGGTCCTTTCTAGAAATGAGCTCAAGCATGTTTCGACCCTAATCCGAACCCACCCGAGCGATCAAGGCACGAAGCTGTTGCTGTACTGAGCAAATCAAGTACCTGTAATATATAAATAATCATAAGCAGCCAATGAATTCGGTACCCCGCAGCGGCACACATAAACAGCCCTTGTATACATATGGCTGCAGGGTGGGGAATGCCTCGGCCACTGATGATTGGCAAAGCACCGCGACAGCTTTCTGCGGAGATTGCTCGGGTGAGTTCAGACTAGGATAAAAACATGTCTGAGCTCATTACTACTGAGGACCTGCAATGCAAGTATCTCCCTACATGAGCTTTGTTCATTCTGTGAATCTGTGCTTTTTTGCACCAATTCTCACTCTAAATCTTGTGAGATCAGCAGTCGAAGCCATCAGTGCCAACAATCTCACCCTGCAGATACACAGCTATGAGGCTCAAGGCACAGGAAGTACACTTATTTTTCTGGAGGAATTCAAGATAAAAGATAGAAATTTCAGGGTACTGCTTAGGCCTAATTAACATTTTTCCTAGAAATACATAGCAAATCTTTACTTTTGAGTTCAGGTCCACTTGAAATATACCGTATTTATTAGCATATAACACGCACATTCATTTTATGAGGGAAGTTTCTGGAAAAAAACCTTAACATTTTAAACAAGGAAGCAAAATAAGGGTCAGTGACCATCTGCAGCCTCACCGCTGCCATCAGTGCAGCCGCCTCACCGCTGCCATCAGTGCAGCCGCCTCACCGCTGCCATCAGTGCAGCCGCCTCACCGCTGCCATCAGTGCAGCCGCCTCACCGCTGTCATCAGTGCAGCCGCTGCCATCAGTGCAGCAGCCTCCCCGCTGCCATCAGTGCAGCAGCCTCCCCGCTGCCATCAGTGCAGCAGCCTCACCGCTGCCATCAGTGCAGCCTGATCAATGCCCATCTGCAGCCTAGAGGGCACAGGGAGGGAGGCGGGGATCAGCGCCGACAGATTACATACTGTGTAAATCTTCTATGATAGACAGAACAGTGGTCCAATGGTGGCCTAGGAGACGGGTCTTCATATTACAGAGACTGCCAAGTAAACAGGAGATTCTCATTGTATATAATCTGACAGCGCTCACCTGCCCCCCTCCCTGTCCCCTCCAAGGCAGCTAAAATGTAAGTATCGGCGTACAACACGCACACGCTATTTGCACCCGATTTTCAGGGTGAAAAGGTGCGTGTTATACGCCAATAAATACAGTAACATTTTTTTTTCTCCTGAAGCTGTATCTCATTCTATGAATATCGTTTGAAATCAAATTTACCTATACGAATGCTTTGAAATACCATGCTGCCTGTTTCTCAAAAGTATGGAAATCCTTTGAAACGTCTTTAAAAAACAATTTTTTTATAAATTTAGATTACATTTTTTTTTTTTTTTTTAATCAAAGTACAAAGTGTCTTTCATCGTGTCTTTTATAATAAATATTTGAAGACAGCATACGATAGGCCTGGTAGCTCAGCATCCACTACACAGGGTAGAATGTTAGTTCTTGCCTGAACTGTATTGGCCTAGATCACTCCAAACTGGTCTTAAATTGTATATATTGTTGGATGTGCTGCTGTATGAGCGGCCTGCTATAGTCAGTATTGCAGAATAAGATCAATCACATCACTATCCAACAATGGCTGCTTTTCAGAATCCCAGGAAACAAAACACTAGTCATTATTACATCAAAGGTGACTTGTACGATCTGCTACGAAAACCTGGAATAAATATGCTTAGTACAGATTTATGAATATTCAGCCTCCCGCTGGCAGCTGAAGATGCAGAAGCAGTTCACGGCACAGGATCTTCCAGATCAGACAACACGGCCCCCCCCCTCCAGCCTCCTCTTACCAAGGTCATCATACACAGCAAGTCTATTGCTGGGCACAGCAAAAGCTTTACAACCGGCTTTTTAATGCTTCTCTGGCCTGCCATTTTAGAGCAGAAACTGTTACTAGGCCCCCAGGCAACCCTGCTGTATAAGTCATCTCCAACCAAGCTTCAAGGAGACTGTATCACAGCAAAGAGGCTTCAATCAAGAAAACACGCAGCCACAAATTACAAGCCAATCACAAGCAATAAGACTCCTTTTGTGCATATTGCAGGCCTCCTCCTGCATCCGTTTAGTAAGCGCTAGTTATCTCTTGTCTAATGCACAGAATTAAAAGCGAAGCCTCATTAGCATTTTAAATGAGCGCCTGAATAATCGCTCAAAGCCCCGAGCAGCGGCACTGAGCTGCTCTCACTAAATAATAGTGAGGGGAGGATCAGTAGATGAATCAGGGAAAGAAAGAGAGGGCGAGAGAGACAGAGGAGGCCAGGAGGGGAGTACTGATAAGATAGCACCAAGCAATGCATTTAGAATTAATGTTACAGTTCTAACCCCACAATGCATTACAAGCCTACTGTATACATTACTACAACTATAAGCAAGGCAACCATTTACTGAGATGATGATGATGATGATGAGTATGCCTTAAACATTATTTATTATGAAAGCAGAAGCAGCACACAAATGTTTCTAACCACAATAGAGAATCTGTTTCTGAAAATCACAGCAAATAAAAGAAGCTGTTGGTCCAATGCAGCTTCCTTGGCTGGAAACGATAGGGGAGTTTACTTCCACTTTAATGATACCGCAAACACATTGCGTGCATGTGAATGCAGCCTAATTATCATGTTTATCATTATAATCTAAAGTGAAACATAAAAGAAAATGCCTAGATTTGGGTAATCCCCAGAAAAGGATTAGAGGTAAAATCTTCCCCAGCAAGTACTGATGACAACAAGGGATTCCCACACTTTGGAGGGATTTCTTCTCGCTTCCTGTTTGGCTTTGGGACAGGAAGTGAAGAAAAATCTGTCCAATGAGACAAAGCAAAAAAAAAAAAAAAAACACATTAATGGGGTGAATCAGCCCATAGCCATTGAAACTGAACACAGCCCTGTGTTCTACTATGATTGAAGACACATCCCTCCTTTAGGAACCCTTCAACCTTCTAACCTCTGGAAGAACGTAGTACTGGCAGACCTGCGGTTGCAGCTCCTTTTCCCATAATACTGCAGTAGCTTTTTGTATTTAGCTCTTTGCAAGTTGTGCATATAGTCAAGATGACCTAGTGCAGTGATGGCGAACCTTGGCATTACCATGATTCCCATGATGCTCAAATACACTGCAGAGTGCATGAGCATCATGGGAAGTGTAGTTCCAAAACATCTGGGGTGCCAAGGTTCGCCATCATCGACTTAGCGGCTAGTACACAAAGGTGAAGCTCTTTGGCAAATTACTAATTCACAAAGCTATACTGTTTCTAGTTTTAGAAGACAGTAGCCAACAAAAAGTACATTCTGAGTGGTTGCTGGTGAGGCAATTCTTTTTAGCCTTCACCAGCTTATTGGTGGGAGCCCTAAAAAAAGTCTGCTCTACAGTCCAGTACACATGTACCAAAATTTAGCCTGGTTCAGCAGGAACCAGTGGAATTTTAGTACATGTACACTTTTGTAATGAACAGTCATGGTGGAAAACCAGCATTCAATCAGTGCTCGCAGCCAATGGCTACAAGCGCTGATCTTTGTGTATTCTGATAGGGTGGAGATTACTGGTGTCAGAATCCCTGCATCCACATCACTGGTGTTGATTCAGGGTTTTTTTTTTTTTGTTTAACCCGCTGGATAAACTAAAACACACACTGTACAAAGGTGTTCATATGCACAATGGTATACTAGCTCTCCAATAAAACTACGGCTTCAATAAAAGGACTATCATTCAGAAATTGATTAGAATATCCATTTAGGGGAATACAACACAGAATCGTAAGCGCCAATTAAATTCAAATAAAATAAATATTTTAAAGGATGAATTGTTTTTAAAGAGGAAGTGGTGATTTTGCCCCTTATGGGGTTGTTAAAGAGGAAGTAAACCCTGATGAGTTTACTTCCTCTTTCATTCCCTGCAAAGGTAAAGCACATTGGACTACTATGCATCGCATAGTAGTCCATTATGTGTCACTTACCTGACACAGGAGCCAGCGATGTCACCGCTGTCCCCTGTAGTCCGGCGCATCCATCTTCTCGGTGGGTCTCGCTGCTCCGCCACTGTCTTCCGGACGAAGCCGCGATGACGTCACTCCCGCGCATTCGCACGGGAGCTGCCACTCGCAGCATATCGCCGTTGACCGCGGCGCACTCAGTGCGCATGCGCGTCGCTGTCTACAGCGCTTGCGCCGTAGACAGCGGTGCCTGCCTTTCGGAAAATATCTCCTAAACCGTGTAGGTTTAGGAGATATTTCTTGGACCTACAGGTAAGCCTTAATCTAGGCTTACCTGTAGGTCAAAGTGTGTTGTAAGGGTTTACAACCACTTTAAGCAAGAGGCTGTCAAAAATTATCACATCTTTGATGGACAATTTTCATATTGTAACCGGTTTGGCCAGCATAAGTTACCAACTAGTCAATACTGAACAAGCTTTTTACTACAATACAGAAAAGTATTGTATACAGGTGTGACGGCAGCACAAAGAAGCACTTTCAGTGAGAGAATGATGCAGTCATACAATATCCTGCGACTAGCAACCCTGTCAATGACTGCATTCTCCTCCAGGTACAATGAGACACCAGGCACCAGACACATTCCCTCTCACCTAGTCAAGACTGCTGCTACATTGCTAAAATATTTTGCTTTCATGGCAGACGCTCAGGATCCTATCTGCCCGACTTGCTAAAGACAGATTAGCTGCTGAAGGATTTGTGTAGCCTGTTGTTGAAATAACAGTGCAAACAAACAAGTTTTGCCATTGTTCAAGGAGATGGAGCATTACTGCCAAACACTGCAGTAAAAAAAAGGCCTCCAGAGCTCCTGCAAATAGGAAACTATAGTATATGTATTTTGGGTTGGTATATCAAAGTAACCTTCGATATAACTTTACATTGCTTTAGGCCTCATGTACACTGCTGCTGGTAAACGGACGTTTAGAAGCAGTTGGGAGTTTATTTCAACTGCCCCTGAAGTCTCCTCTATGTTATCTATCCATGTACGCAGGGTCGTTTATAGTCGTTTTTAGGTTTAGGCAGTTGAGTTTCGAGGTATTTTTGGAACGCAAAAAATGGGTTCGGAAGCTGAGTTTACAGGGATTTCAAGCGCCAAACGCTAAATATGGTAACTCGTATTTAGTCACGTTTTGTTTACAGGCGTTTTTTCATTTTTTGCTTTATTTTTGTTAAACGCCTCTAAAATGCGAATGCAGCAAAACACTGCTTAACGCAGCAAAACGGTAATTTTAAACGTCGGTTACTATATGTCAAGTTAAATCGTTCAAGGGAGGCTGTTAAAGGGTCCCGTGTACTTGAAGCCTTACCATATTACCAATACAAACGTCTCCTCTAGTAGCCATCTTTTTTTCCTCTGTCATCAATCAGCCTTTGCTGGAAAACACAAGTGGGAAATATACTGCACAGAATCATATATAGACCAACAAATTAACAGGCAATATGACTAAGCCATGGATTATGGGCTGCCTCTGAGAACAACAGAAAAACCTAAAGACCCCTTTCACACCACACCGCCCATAGCGGATATGCGGCGCATTTTGGGTCGCTAGCGGGGCGCTTTTACCCCCGCCAGCGGCCGAGAAAGCATTAAAACCGCCAGCAATATGCCGCAATAGCGGCGTTTTGCCGGCGGTATTACAGTGCTGCCCCATTGATTTCAATGGGGAGCAGCGGTGGAGGAGCGGTAAACACACCGCTCCTTCACCGCTCCAAAGAAGCTGCCGGCAGGACTTTTCCCTGATGTCCTGCCAGCGCACCGCTGTAGTGTGAAAGCCCTCGGGGCTTTCACACTACAAACAATGGTGCAGCTTTTTTAGGGCGGATTGCAGGCGCTATTTATAACGCTATAGCACCTGCAAAACGCCCTGGTGTGAAAGGGGTCAAAAGAAGTTCGCTACCATATGTAATATTTAAAGCACACTGGCTCTATGTGTTTTTTCCCATCCTACAACAGAACAGAAATTACTACACAAAATAAAAAAATGTTAATCCTAACGTGGAACGCAACCCTTTACAGCCAAGGAAGAGGCTATCTTGGCCTCTGTTTGATCTGCATTTGCCATGGTGCTGCACATGTGATCAGTTATGACACCAGCCACTTGGACTTCATTTGGTTGACAGCAAAAGTAAGGTCTCCTTTACAAAGGGCGTACTACAGTGTAGGCCCATATTTACCCACACGGGGATGCACGGGTGTTCCTTTATTCCCGGTGCAGGCAGTCTCACAGATGTCAGCTGCACAGACATCTGGCATCCATGTGGATGCAGGTGCATCCAAGTCCCTGAAGTAAAACACTGTTGCATTCAGGTCTGTGCACCTACACCAACGTCAAAGTGGGAGCGGTGGTTGGGTCCATGCAGCCGCTGCCTTCACCATAGACATAAATGGGACTGCCTGCACGGGGACGCATGGAACACCGATGCCTCCCTTTATGGGTGAACACCATCACTGTACAGGCATGCACTGTAGTATGCCCCGTGTAAAAAAAACACTAACACCCCTTTCACACCAGGGCGTTTTGCAGCGTTAGAAATAGCGCCTACAATCCACCCTAAAGAAGCTGCACCATTGTGTGTAGTGTGAAAGCCCGAGGGCTTTCACACTACAGCGGTGCGCTGGCAGGACGTCAGAAAAAAGTCCTTTCAGCAGGTTCTTTGGAGCGGTGTGTTTACCGCTCCTCCACCGCTGCTCCCCATTGAAATCAACGGGGCAGCGCTGTAATACCGCCCGCAAAACGCCGCTATTGCGGAGTATTGCCGGCGGTTTTAACCCTTTCACGGCCGCTAGCGGGGGTAAACGCGCCCCGCTAGCGGCCGCAAATTAGCCGCAAATTAGCCGGTAAAACGCCGCTAATAGCGGCATTTTACCTCCGACGCTATGGGCGGTGTGGTGTGAAAGGGGTCTAAATGTGACATCTAACAACATCTGTCAGTCAAGGCTTGCCTTGAATGAACCTATTTTGGTAAACCATTAAATTGATGGGTTTAGTTCTGCTTTAACTCCAGTAAAGGAATAGGAACTTTCCCACAAACCTATGTAAGTGGCATTGCTAGATATTTATAGGGAAATATAACAGTGTTTGTTTTATATATATATATATAAATATAACAAAGAAATCTTTGTTTTACAAATAAACATTTAATACTGGATATACCCATGGCACAGAATTCACAGAGCAGAAAAGGTTCTCTAAAAAGTGAACAGAAGCGGTTTACTTTTAGACACCCTGTCTGATTGAATGTTTGTCTAGAAGCCATCTGATAGAAGACCATGACAAGGGATGCAGTCACCGCTCCGGCTTTTTCAGACCCGTGTAATGTGAGCAGCTAAAAGACTGCTGGAAAAACAGCCAAAAGCAGCCAAGGAAACCACCTGTATGGAATCAGGAATATACAACATACATAGGCAATAGTTCAATTTTACTCACCATAAAATATTTTTGGGAAAGGTTTTCTTTTATTACAGTCAGGACTAAAAAAAAAAAAAATAACATACAAACTAGAGCTGCACGATTCTGGCCAAAATGAAAATCGTGATTTTTTTTTTTTGCTTAGAATAAAGATCACGATTCTCACAGCGCAACATCATCTTTCACATTATACAAAAAAATGAATAAAAAATTGGGCTAACTTTACTGTTTAGTTTTTTATTAATTCAATAAAGTATTTAAAAAAAAAAATGCATTTGAAAGACCGCTGTGTAAATACAGTGTGATGATATAAAATATTTCAACAACCCCCATTTTTATTCTCTAGGGTCTCTGCTAAAAAAAAAAAATCTATACTATTTGGAGTTCTAAGTAATTTTCTAGCAAAAAATACTGTTTACAAATGGCAGGAAAAGATTTAGTATTTAAGTGGTTAAACTTCCCTCGTTTACAGACCAAAATTCATTATTTTGCTATGAAAGGACTAAGTGTTACAATGTTTCTGTTTATCTCCGTCTGTTTTTTTAGACAGCTGTTAGAGAACTCTGTATAGAATCGGGAAAATGCTTTAAGATCGGGAGGGGCAAAGAATTGCGATCTGATTCTTTAACGATTAATCATGCAGCTCTGATACAAACTCGCTTTACAGACCCTTTTAAGCAGCCGAGGTGGTTTGCCTGTGGAGCCTCCTTACCTATCCTCTTTAACAAATGGATCTCGGGGTTAAAAATCAAATAGAGATGACATTTTCCAGACATTTTCTGTTTCCCCAGAAGTAAGTCTTGTTTTGAAGGTCTTAATAGAGTAAATACATGCATGCGTGGCCTATATACGATTTGTACTGTGTATATCTGAACCCTTTAGACTACTGGCTCATTAATGTAATAAAAACACAATTAGAAATCTGCTGGCAGTTTGCAGGGAAATTGGCAGTTTGCTCAGGCTGCCCACCAGCAATCTCACTGACAAGAGAGGTGCTTGCAATCCAAAGAACCAGCATTAATGACATGAGCCCTAAGAAATAAAGCCTGAAAGATTTCCTAGCAAAGCTTAGACCAGCTAAGCTTTGTGTGATAGCGTACATGACAATATCCTTCCATGCATGAATAGATAGATCAGTCTCTCCTTTAGACAAATTGAAGGCAGATGAGAGATTTACATACTGTTCTTCGTCCAACTTCAAGTTATTTTTATCAACATTTTAATAAGAACAGTGACAACTACCTTTAGGTTGGTCACAGATATGACCGTCATTTGGACACTTGTACCTACATGAAAGCTTACCAGTAGGTACAATGAATATCTCCTAAACAAGCACAGTTTAGGAGATATTCTTTATTTCTGCAGCTGGTGGTGTCACACTGAGTGTGCCATCAATGTAGAACACTGTGCTGTAACTGTTACTTCATGCATGCGCAGGAGTGACATTATTGCGGCTCGGCCATTCAAGCGGCTGGAGCCTGTGAACCCATAAGGAAGACAAGGTGAAGATGGAAGCGCTGGGAGCTGCAACAGCACACAGAGATGAAGAGCTTCATTAAAAAGTTACGTCTCTCTTAATGTGCTTGTATGCAGTGCATACTAGCACATTATGACATTAACTTCATAGACTTTTTCCCCAGACGCAACTACCACTTTAAGGCTGTTTCCACTAGTGCAACTTGGGACTGCAAAGTTGCATGACAAGACATACCCCATGATTTCCAAAGAGTATCGTTCATATCTGTGCGACTTCAAAGTAGTCCCTGCACTAATTTGGTCCCACTTTGATGGGACTTGAGGTCCGTAGACCTCAAGAATACACAGGCATTGCTTCAAGTTGCATAAAAATTGCAGCAAAAATTGCAGAAAAAGCCTGTATTTAGTGGTGCTTGCTCCATTTTTAATCCATGCCTAGGATGGAATGACATCCACTTAGTCCCCAATTCACACTTAAAACATTCTGGGACATGTCAAATGTCTCAGAAGGCTGCAGGACCAGTATACTTGTATTGCTGTGTCTAGTGCATGCAGAGTGGGGAGTTAGATGTAAGACATCAGGGAGTCAAAGCCGCCTCCCAAATCCAAGATGGCGGTGCTGGAAATCAGGACCAGTCTACCTGTATTGCTGTGTCTAGTGCATGCAAAGTGGGGAGTTAGATGTAAGACATCGGGGAGTCAAAGCCGCCTCCCAAATCCAAGATGGCGGTGCTGGAAATCAGGACCAGTCTACCTGTATTGCTGTGTCTAGTGCATGCAGAGTGGGGAGTTAGATGCAAGACATCGGGGAGTCAAAGCCGCCTCCCAAATCCAAGATGGTGGTGCTGGAAATCAGAAGCCCTGAGAAGAACAGGCTGCATGGAACACAGCGGGCGAAACTCCCTCTTTAACTGGTCCTTAGGCAGAAGCACCCCTGATGTCCACCCGAACTTTAGAACTGCCCTGGTTAATAGCACAAGTGGCCCTTGTGCACGGATCTCAGGATGTTACAGAACTAAAAATATTTTCTAAGCAACTCATTACACTTGAAAGTCAGAGGCACAATACCCATCTTTTGCTATACCATTTATTAAGAGCAAATACCAAAACACTCCCTGTATGACTCCTGAACAGTGCGTTCTCTGTGCTGAGACCACATGGGAAGAAGGAGTATGCTATGCACCTGTGTTTGTCGAAAAAAAAAAAAAACCTCCATCACTTGGCACTGAAAATGAAAAGGATGGGCAAGCTCAGAACGCACAGCAAAATAATTAATTCAGGAAAGGAGAACAGATTCTGGCTATGGTGTACAACCCTTTAGATAATTAAACCAATCTCAAAGATTTTTTTTTTTTTCTGATGTTTGAAAAGGAAGATTATAAGTTATATTATGAATACGTAGAAAATTATAACCCACAGCACATTCTAGAAGACTGTACTTATTATTTATCCAGGAAGTTTTGCACTGGAATAGCATTTCAAAGGTGAAAAGCAAGCTAGAAATACTTCACTGTTGAGGCTGTTGGGGCACCAAAAAAAAAAACACAATAAAGCTGCTTTGTTACCAGGGGTTGAGATGCTTTAATGTGAAGCTTAAGGTTTGTTAAAAAATAAATAAAAAAAGAAAAAGAAAAACTCTGTTCTGCTGCAATTTCTTTATAACACATATACCCAGATCTTTCTAGATGGGTCCAAAGCAAACAGGTCTGCCTTGATTAGGATACAAAGTTATGGTTTTTCCACTGCAAACCATTGCACCCATTGAAAGATACAGCATTCTTTTCAAACATCTCACTAAAGACAGACCTCCTGAAGCTGTAAACTTTGGGGCATTACGGGGATACCAAATTTACAATAACAAAGAAAAATGTATCTTCCTCCTCCTTCAACAGCCTATGAGCTGGATCAGAATTGAAAGTACAACTACTAAAGGCTCTTATATGACAGTCTGAACAAGTTCCAAATGCAGATACTATATAAGGGCACAAGCCTCAAAGTAAAAAAAGGAGAAAAAAAAAAACACCTTCTTCCGAGTGAACCAAATCCTCCATTTGTATCTCTCACACTCCCCCTCCCAGACACTGCAGCTCACAGTTGGAGGGTTTTAGCAACAGAGACCGTGTTGTCAATCAAGAAGTGGGCAGGACTAGGTGCCGAATACAAGCTAAAGGCTCATAGTCACATCCCTACAACATATTTTTCACCTGCTGTATAGTGCAAATGGACATAGCCCACAACAGTGGTTAACTCTGTTTTGAATTCAGGAGCGGCGAAGCACTCCTGCCATTTTATCACACAAAGTTGCATTAGGTGGCCTTAGCTGGCAGGATCAAGAGCCGTCTGTGGGACTTTGTGGGGGAACTAGAGAAAAGTCCAGATATCACTGTCATTTTAATTTTTGATAGGAGGTCCTGGCTCTACTAAAAGATGCCCAAGCCATTCTAAATTAAAGAACTACTCTGTGGTGAGGGCTCACAAAAGACCTGCATTCATTTCCTTACTTTCATACATACGTGTTCGCATAGCCAAAGAGCAGTAGAGATCTGTATTTGACATTCCTGAAGTCTGGACTTCACACTCAACTCTAAATATCAGTTTTGCCGACACATGAATCTGTCGTCACCTTCAGTGATGTCACGGGAATGCAAGAGGATGCCGATTAGTAGTACAAGCTGCATTCCAGTAAAGGAGTATTTAACATACAAGCAGGCTGCATGTCACTTACACTAAGCTACATACTGTAGGTGCCATTTGCAGCACACAGCTGGTGGGAATTTCAAGGACCATTCAAGCAAGCTATTATTGTAGAGCATTTTCTAAAACCCAAGTCAACCTAAACTGAGAACGTGAAAATTTGCCACACCAAAGAGAACATTTAGAGCGTATTTGTTCCTTATCAGTACTCAGAAAAACATTGATTTTGTCTTCAATGTTCCAAACATTATGAGGCTGTGGACACGGGAGTGCCAAGGCACACTCAGACAGCGCTAAATATCTGCCAGATCCAAGTAACTGCCATCTCTGACTGCTAGGCAACAGAATTTGAGTGAAACTAAAACTGGCCATAGATTTTTTTTATTTTTTTTATTTTGCCAAAGAGCTTAAAAAAAAAAAAAAAAAAAAAAAGGAAAATTTTCCACCATCCACATAAACAAGGTGGATGGAGGAATCCCCTGGTCAGGACATTGGGGGAGATTTATTAAAACTGGAGCATTTAGACCCCATTCACACCTGAGCGTTTTGCAGCTTGAAGCTACCAACTCTATCCGATTTTCATATAGCAAGTGAGGCATTACAATCTAACTACACATGAAGGTAAAAAACCTTCTGTGTGCAGCTCCCCCTCCCATACTGACCTGAGCCCAATCTCAATCCAGTGCTGCGCACAAGAGAATCCGCTCTCTCCCTCCTACTCAATGGCTCAGACACAGCAGTGGGAGCCATTGGTTTCCGCTGCTATCAATCACAGCCAGTTAGGAGGGAGCAGGGGCAGGGCTAAGCCCTGCTCTGTGTGTCTTATGGACTCACAGAGCAGAGCTCAGAAGAAAGTCTGTAGGTGTGACCCAATAGCAAGCAACCTGCTATGATGACACTCAGCAGGGGTGAGAAGCCAGGAGTGCTTTTTTTTTATTTTATCAACTGCATGATGATCATCCTCCCAATTTATCCTGCTCCCCCCCCCCCCCCCCATTTATTGCTCAGTAGAAAGACTGCTTCACTCATGCACTTTTAAATTTAATGGAGCACATCACATCTGGCAGTCACAAAGCTGTGCAGGTAGCAGTCTGTATCTCTTTCTTGCAAAATGCAGAGACTTGGAAGACCAATTGCATTATGTCAGAGAGATCACACAAGACAGATGTGGAACATTATAAAAACCCTGTGAAATCCATAACATTCATGCAATTTGGACTTGTCATATATCCAAGTGTTAATTAGTTTTTCTACATAAATGTTACTCAGGTTTTTTTTTTTTGTCAAAGTGGTTTAGTGCCCTGCAGTGTTTTTATTTTTTTTATTTTAGTTAAAATAACATTCCAGTGAAAAAATTTACTTTAAACCTTAAGGTGCAGTCTGCCTATTTAGCATCTTAACATTTTCATTGAGTATTGCTGTAGTGCACCAGAGCACCTCATTCATTTTGTCCGTAATGTCATCTATCTACATCAGGGGTCTCAAGCTGGCGACCCTCCAGCCGTAGTGAAACTACAAGTCCCATCATGCCTCTGCCTGTGGGAATCATGCTTGTAACTGTCAGCATTTCAATGCCTCATGGGACTTGTAGTTTCACAACAGCTGGAGGGCCACCATTGCAAGAATATATTCTGTTTGTACTGTGGTACCAAATTTCCCCAGCAGGTGGCACAGCGAGTAAAAATTGAGTTGTAGCTTCTACCCAAATCTGCAAGCTGTTCCAGAACACGTTCTACACGCTAAGAGCATTTTAATCACAAGCAGCAGGTGAAAGCAATTTATGGTCTAATAGTATCAAGAAAACACTGCAAATGTGTTAAAAATCATGAAGTTCACTCTGCTCAGTCTGAATACTCGGCAGTAGCCAGCTGCGGATCTCACAGACCACGTAGCAGAATATGGAGGAGGATAGTTGGAGTGAACGTCCTGAATCCTGTGCTGTTACCCTTCTATTCATCGCTTCCTGCCATGTCATTAACACTAACCTAGGTAGGTTTGTGTTGACATGGTGCCATTGATTTTGAATAGAGCCCAAATGTGTTAAAGCAACATACGTGGGCTGAAATACGCAGTAATAAGTGGCAATGTACCATAGTGCGCTGTGGCAACATTTTTGTGATAGTGTCCGATTTGTGGGATATTTTTATGGGCTGTCATAATGCAAAGAACGTTAAAAGCGCTTCAAGTTCAAGTCAGGTTTAAGAAAACGAGTCGGCATTCCACTGGAGAACTTCCAGTGAAATTACATAGGCGATTCCACTGGACACAAAAGCGGGTACCTGAGAAAAAAAAAATGGAGGTGGTAGGCAGGACACAAAGCAGAACTCCCCCTAACACACAAATATTAACATACTGACTTCCAAGACAGACTTTATTCTGATTGGCCAGCTGTGAGAAATGTTTTAATACCATTTTTGTTTTTTGATTTGAAAGGCTTTCTGTACATGAGAGGCATCAAGTGGCCAGATATTGATATTCAAGAGCCTAGAATGCATCCCTGCACCACCAAATAGATGTCAAACGGGCTTGCGCATTACAGGGCATTTGACTGGAAACCCCTAACTGCACAAAGGGGGAAGAGTGCTTACCAATCCTTGGTGCAGGTGACCCTCCAGACAGAACTCCTCGCAACCAAAGTGGGGGGGCTGTCGGCCAAGGGACATCTGCGACTCAGACCAGAGCTCGCTCTTATGCGACCCTTTTAACTTGCAGGCCACCCTCCGTCCATTGAGGCTATGCAGTGGCCGACCTAGCGCGTAGCTGCGGTCTGCACACACTTACTGGCTGGACTGGGGAGACCACTGGATCTAGATTATCCAGCCCGTCACACAGCCCAGGAGTTGATTGCAGATCTCCCAGGAGAAAATGCACGGAAAAAAAAAGACAAAAATTAAAATTTGCTAGGACGAAAAGATCCCAGCAAGGAGCTAGGTTCTTACTCCTGATTAAAAATTTAAAAATTGAATACCTAGAGCAGGGAGGGGGTTATATAGGGGGTTATATACTGACTGAGGACAGCCCATGGGCGCAGGCAGGTGTTTTTTGTTCTGCCTAGTCCTACTCCTGCAGAGGCAATATAACCCAATGGTCAAGATTAAGGAGACACTGTGTCCGTCGATGAACGAAAGAAAAATAGAGCAGGTAGGAGGTATGCATCTAAAAGGTGAAAATATAACTGGCAAGACTGTGCCTTTATTTACAATTATGTGTCTCCAGAACTGTCAGAACTACAAGCCCCAAGAAAACCTGCACTGAAAGAGACTCACTGCTCTGCAGGTGTGCAACTACTACAAGCCCCAGCAAGCCAGCTGAAGCGAACTACTACAAGCCCCAGCAAGCCAGCTGAAGCGAACTACTACAAGCCCCAGCAAGCCAGCTGAAGGGAACTACTACAAGCCCCAGCAAGCCAGCTGAAGCGAAACTACTACAAGCCCCAGCAAGCCAGCTGAAGCGAAACTACTACAAGCCCCAGCAAGCCAGCTGAAGCGAACTACTACAAGCCCCAGCAAACCAGCTGAAGGGAACTACTACAAGCCCCAGCAAGCCAGCTGAAGCAAACTACTACAAGCCCCAGCAAGCCAGCTGAAGCAAACTACTACAAGCCCCAGCAAGCCAGCTGAAGCAAACTACTACAAGCCCAGCGAACAGTCCACGGCAGATGTACTAAAACTTCTAGTCCCACAACAGCTGGAGAGCCTCGGGTTCCTCAAGTCTAAATGATACAATATGGTAATCATTCACAGATGACGACAACATTCTTTCCACAGTAATCCTTGGAAACAACTGCAGGACTAGAATGTTCTTCCAGATCCATATCTACTACTGCAATTACTTTCTCCTAACCCTTTGCCCCACAGCGCACACTGTTCTGCAAACCCTCTCTGCTAACATGAATTTCAAAGAACTAATAAAATCAGCTCTGTTCTCCAACATGTCATTTTAGAAACCATAAAAACCCCACTGCTTTGGCTCCAGCAGCAGGACACATCAGAAAATCTGCAGGTTCCAGGGAGAAGTCGTGCAGGCGGGGTGACCTGCATATTGTGCTAAACACTGCTAGCTTGGAAGCAGCTTGTGCTCTGCCACTATGTAATTTGTATTTAAACCTTGCATGTCACACAGCTGTTTCAGCTTCTTTAGCAAGGCTCTGGCTGCATCCTTTATCCCCGCCTGGCTTCCAACAAGCAGAGCAAACAATTGCTCAGACAGGCTGCCCTTGCTCTCCACCCCCTGCAGAATTACACCAGAAATCAGGACAGACCGGGTCATTAGAGGTAATAATGCATTGCAAATCACAGTTTCTCGTCCTCCACCTTTTCCCAAAGCGAAAACGCGATTTGTGCGTCGCTCAAAACATTTAGAGACTGGGCCAGCTTGCAGGGAACACATTTCTACCAATACACCTGCATCACATGGTAAGGCAGATGATAATGTAATCAATGCTATTCCACATAAGCAAAATTAACCAAACAGAATGGTCTATTACCCTTGGCATATTCCAGAAAGGAACGTTAATGATACTGTCTGAAAACCTGTAATCAATTTTTTTTTTCCACGGCAGCTCTATCATTATGCTGGGTTCGATCTGTGAGCCGGCGAGGATTTATTAAATCTCACAATGCAGCCGGGCCTGAGCCAACTGGATCTGGCTCCGGCAATTTTCAGAACACATAGCCGAGATTATTATTTCAAGTAAACTTTGAAGGGGGGGAAAAAAAAAATACAATACTGTTATTAGAAAAAAAAAAAAAAGTCCCCAAGCTGCATTTTTACAGTGACTGAAAATCAAGAAAGAAAAATAAGTATATACTATCTATATCTCGCTCTACACACACAATCACCGGCCATTAGATACACCTGGTTAGCACCAGGTTGGACCCTCTTTTGCCTTCAGAACTGTCCTAATTCTTCATGGCATAGATTCAACAGGGCGTTGGAAAAATTCCTCATAGATTTTGGTCCATATTGACATAATGGCAGTTACTGCGGATTTGTTGGCTGTACATCCATAATGCGAAGCTTCCGTTCCACCACATCCCAAAGGTTCTCTACTGAATTGAGATCTGGTGAGTGGGGAGGCCATTGGAGTACAGGGACCTCATTGAAACCAGCGGTGAGATGATTGGAGCTTTGTGACATGGTGCATTATCCTGCTGGAAGGAGCCATCAGAAGATGGGGACACTGTAGTCATAAAGAGATGGACATGGTCAGCAACAATACTCAGGTAGGCCTTGGCATTTAAACGATGCTCATTTGGTACTAAGGGGCTAAAAAGTAAACCAAGAAACTATCGCCCACACCATTAAACCACCATCACGGCCCTGAACCGTTAATACAGGTAGGTTAATTGGCTCCTGTCCAAAATTGGCCCTAGTATATGAATGGGGACCTTGGATTGTGGGCTCCTTGAGGGTAGGGACCGATGTGAGTGTGCAATGTACAGGAATAGGGACAATTGTAGACACTCACTCAGGTTGAACTGGATGGACTGGTGTCTTTATTCAACCTAACTATGAAACTATGAAGCCACCTTTTATTACCTCGTCTACTGTTCATTCTAATGCTGACTGGATGCCAACACCATGACTTCTCGGTTCATTTTACTATTAATACCTGCCATCTTGCAATAGGTGCCCGTTCTTTCCTCTTCATTCTAAACTAAAACCAGGCGCACTTTCAGAGCTACTTACACGGCTTCACTACTAACTTTCAGCTACACAGATCAATATGTAATCAGCACCTAGGCTACAAAATGGATCCAATAATGGTCCTTCATGCCCATTTTGCATTTTAATATGGAGCTATTTAAAAGATCGACCCGTTTCGCCTTTACCTACTTCCGTAAAGATCAATAAAATTTCCTTACTGTTGCAGTGTGCCATCTGTGGAGAGATTTATTAGCCTCCTACAGATTCCCTTTCAAAACACATTTAAAAGATCATTTGTAAGCAGACTTGCAGCCGGTTTTGCAAGGCATTTACATTTCTAAGCAGGAGAAGTCAGTGCCACAAAGTTAATCACACTAATTAATTCCAGATAGGCAGCATAAGACATGATGCAGAAAGGTTTTGCCTTCTCTCAGAAAAACAGTACATTAGTCTATTGTCTAATAAAAGGGAGCAGCAAGCATCCTCCCTGCAGATAAATAACGTCAGGTTCCATGTAAAATCCTGGGCGAGAGAAATGTGTATTGCCTATAGCAACCAAAGATTAGCATTCTACCCTGGAAAAACAACTGATCTTACCGTTACAGCCCTACCTCCTAAACCAGCCTTTCTCAACCTTTTCAACACAGAGGAACCCTTGAAATAGTTCTCCGGTCTCAGGGAACCCCTGTTAAAAAATCTACAACTCATGATACATTAGTGTGATGGTCGTTGGGAAGAATTACCTCCTTACAGATAGTTAAAAAGATCAATGGTGTCAGTGGGAACTTATCTGAGAGGCAGAAATGTCCCAATTCTGAAGGAACCCCTAGCAACCTCTGGAGGAACCCTAGGGTACCACGGAACTAGAGCTGAAACAACTAATCGATTATTAAATTAATCGATTCGTATTTTCATAATCGATTAATCGGCCAGTAACAAAATGGGGTTAAAGTTAATGAGTCTGATGATATTTACCAGATTGACCATTTAATAGCATCTCCCCCCTCTAATGGTATATATACAGTATATATCCCCCCTCTAATGGTATATATACAGTATATATCCCCCCTCTAATGGTATATATACAGTATATATCCCCCCTCTAATGGTGTATATATATATATATATACAGTATATATCCCCTCTAATGGTGTATATATATATACAGTATATATCCCCTCTAATGGTGTATATATATATATATATACAGTATATATCCCCTCTAATGGTGTATATATATATATATATATATATACACACACAGTATATATCCCCTCTAATGGTATATATATATATATATATATATATATACATATATATATATATATATATATATATATATATATACATATATATATATATATATATACATATACATATATATATATATATATATATATATATATATATATATATATATATATATACAGTATATATCCCCTCTAATGGTGTATATATATATATATATATATATATACACAGTATATATCTACACAGTATATATCCCCTCTAATGGTGTATGTATATATATATATATATATATATACACACAGTATATATCCCCTCTAATGGTGTATATATATATATACAGTATATATCCCCTCTAATGGTGTATATATATATATATACAGTATATATCCCCTCTAATGGTGTATATATACAGTATATATCCCCTCTAATGGTGTATATATACAGTATATATCCCCTCTAATGGTGTATATATACAGTATATATCCCCTCTAATGGTGTATATATACACAGTATATATCCCCTCTAATGGTGTATATATACACAGTATATATCCCCTCTAATGGTGTATATATACAGTATATAGCCCCTCTAATGGTGTATATATATATATACAGTATATCCCCTCTAATCGTGTATATATACAGTATATATCCCCTCTAATAGTATATACAGTATATATCCCCTCTAATAGTATATACAGTATCTCTCCTCTAATAGTGTACATAGCCTCTAATAGTATATACAGTATATCTCTTCTAATAGTATGTACAGTGTAGATCCCCTCTAATATATACAGTATATCTCTTCTGTCTGTTGTTCTCAGAGCGGATTAGATATTTTGCTCCTAAACCATATAGTTGGTTATTTATATTTACCACTGCATATAGAGATATTTAAGAATAAATTGCCTTTTTTTTAAACTTTACATATTAACTAAATTATACACCACACTTTTTTTACGGTTATTAACCGATTAATCGAAACAATCAATCATCGGCCAACTAATCGATTATGAAAATAATCGTTAGTTGCAGCCCTACACGGAACCCGGGTTGAGAATCACTGTCCTAAACGTTACTTTGGTGTTATAGACACAAACTAGCTAATGAGCACAATGCAACCGTAAAACATCCGCTTTTGGCAAAAAAAAAAAAAATATATATATATATATATATATATATATATATATATATATTTTTTTTTTTATATATATATTTTTTTATTTTTGCATACATCTGTAGGAAGCCCATTTATAATCTTCATTGTAGGTACTGGATTTTACAAACCATGCAAATAGTCATTATCCTCACATGTTTTTCTTAAAATCATTTTGCTTGCTTTTTGTCCATGTAAAACGTGACATCCGAGGGCCAAGCAGACTCTCAGTAAAACATATGTTGATTTATAATGCAAAGCAGTAACAGATAATCTGACCATGCGTGTCTGACATCTATTGACTGATCAGTGCATATGATGGGAATTAACAGCTCTAAATAATCATATTCTAATGTGCACAAAGCTTTAACACATTTAAGTAATATGAGGCAGGTGTAGCACATCAGGCATTCACAGTCTGGAAAGCCACTATACAGTGTCAGAAATAATAGAATACATTTTCATGAGCCTCTGATAGATGACGCCATAAACTGCACAACAGTCTGTCAACATCTCCATTGTCTGTATGTGTGTCATGTTCCCTATAAAAGAGCACAGCAAGGAAGTGACTGCAGCTACAATGGCACAAGGATCAATTGATGAAGCACATTTTGTGCCTCTTACATGGGTTCCAGCATTTCTAGGTTTAAGGACTAAAGGGATAACACTGGAACACGAAGAAAAGGTATCATTATGACCCAGATTCTAAGGCTGGCTGGAGCATGGAAGGCCCACGGCAAATTAGCAGCTACTCCTCTAGTTAAGAGCCCTGTAAGCAGATGGCCTCCTGTGGTCCTGGATCAGTGCACTGTAAAAGCTCAACAGCAAGCAGATGGTGACATCACACTGGCTTACGCAGCATAGAGGACATTTGTTTCCTGACACTAAGGACTAGATTCCTATAAAGGGAATGTATGGGTTTTTAGGTTTGGTTGTCAATACAGTATTTTTGTCAATTAGGTAAATTTGAAATATACGTGAAAATATATTTTTTTACCATTTTCAGCCGGCAGGTGACAAGCAGCATGCAAGCCTCTTTGCTCTCTTAAGGCTTTTTTTTTTCCCCCAACTGAATGACTCGGAGGAGGGAAAGCCTCCACAGCACAGAAGGGAACGTCTTAATTAGTCATTCTGTGGAGAATGCCAAAAAAACGCACACAGACAGTACAGGCCATTCTCATAAGTGTTCATGCACACATCCATGAATAAATTGCATTCTCAAAAGTACCGTTTTTGTTTTTTGTTTTTTTTAAAGTTCTATTGTTTTCAATGGGCCCATGCACACGGTGCAAAAAAAGTCATTAGAACTGTGCTGCATTAGTAAAATCCAAAACGGAAAAATCTGCATCTGAGGTCACTCATTTATGCGCTTAAAAGCGGTTGTATACCCCCCAAATATTTTTTTAAAAACCTGTAGGGCAAAAAGCATAATGAGCTAGTATGCACATACTAGCTCGTTATGAAATACCTTAGAACGAGGTGTCGGCTGCTGATCCCGGTCATTGCCGAGGGAGCTGACATTTGAGTTTATTCAATTTTTCTTATAACAAAAAGTAGAAAATATCATCTTTTCTCAAAATTTTTGGTCTTTTTCCATTTATATCGCAAAAAATTAAAATCGCAGAGGCAATCAAATACCACCAAAAGAAAGCTCTATTTGTGGGAAGAAAAGGACGCAAATTTCGTTTGGGTACAACATTGCATGACCGCGCAATTACCAGTTAAATCAGTGCAGTGCGAAATTGTAAAAAGACCTCTGGTCCTTAGGCTGTTAATTGGTCCAGGGCTGAAGTGGTTATAGACATGAGCATGACACCTGATGTAGCAAGACTAGAAGCTTAGTCTTGTATCTATGAATACCATTAGTAATAAAACTGGCACAACATCTATCTGGGTTAAACAAAGATATACAGGTAAAAACATAAACTTTAAACTCCAGACTTAAAGGATACAGGTAATAAGGGTACCTAAAAGCTTTGTCTTGATGCTGGCAGATGGCACCAATTCTGTCTGCATCTCTTGAGTTCTGTTCACCCCTAATGGGTTCTAGGGATCTGGGTACCTGTAGGTTTTCCAGAACAAATGCATTTACCAGAATTCAAAAAATGTATATTCAAAATGTTGCAGGCCAGTACCAAAATAATGATCCAAACATTAATCTAGAACAGAGAAAACAAATGTGCACGTAAGCCTCTCTCACTTGGTCACTTGTGTTTTAGGCTGGGTTCACACTGCAGTGATGCAGGAACGCTGCGAATCTACTGCGGGTTCCTGCATCACATGCCTCCCAGCGGCAGTTCACACTGCCCTATGCAAACTGCTGGGAGCGTCAGTGAAAAGTTAATGACACCCCCAGATCAGTTCGCATATCGCAGTGCGATCTGCAAACTCGGACAGGAATCGGATCGCATGGTGTGAACACCCATGCGATCCGATTCTGCTGTGGACCAAAAAAAGGGTCCTGTGCGAGTTTGGGCCGGATGCGATGCAAATTCAGCCATACTATCTGTATGGCTGAACTCGCATCGCACAGAGATCGCATGTGATTTGCACTGCAGTGCGGTGCCAATCACATCCGATCTCGTACACCGCAGCAGTGTGAACCCAGCCTTAAGCAAAGCTTAGCAATGTCGTGTCGCATGCTCCAAACTGCCAAAAAGAAAAACACTCATCCAATGTTTAGCAGCTTTATTTTTCTGGACAAACACACATGAAGCCCTGCCTGGGCCTAGAGAGTTGCAACCATTGAGTAAAGTCTTTGGGTGAAACATGTCAAAGGAGGCGACTCCAGGTAGGGCTTCATATTGGTTTTTCTGGATCAATCAAGCTACTACACATTGGATTTGCCGCCGGCATGTTTTTCGGCTTTGTTTAAAGCTACATCATGTGGTTTTGATCAAACAATAATGTAATATCTTCCTAAATGTTAGAGCCTGAGCACACACGCCAGGTGCCATGGAACTCAAATATTTGGGGCCCTTAAGTCATGTGAACTGATAATCAGGTGGAACCCAAGTGAAATGTGTTTAGTAACAAAGCATTTTTCTCCTATATAGATCTACCCACTACACAAGCAGAGAACATAGCAATTGTTATTCTGACAATTCTACCATAAAGTCTCCATTGAAACTGTACCAGTGAAAGGAGGAGGGGATTATATGGCTTCAAAATATCAGCTGCTGTATTGCTTTGTGTGCTGACTGCTCTGTAATTACATTTAAACAAATAACAGCTTGAATACAACTAGTAGCACAAAGCTATAGGAGGAGAATGTCAACAGTCACAGAGAGAAAACAAGATTAATCTCAACAGCTGACCTCCCCAGCATTCTAGCTGAATGACTTGATGCGCATGAGATATTAGTCGAGCATTATGACAAGCTCATCCTGACAAATTCATAGGCTGTCTCAACCCTTGTTTTGAAGCTTCTTTATCAGAACATAATCTGCTCCAATAAACAACGGTTTACTGAGGTGCACACGGACACTGTAGATCTGGTAACTGGATGATTGTTTTTGCAAATAGCAATTGTACAAACAGGAATATGCATAGGGCGGAGCCGGGTGACGTCACATACAGGAATGGAATCTGACAGCATTGGAGTCGCGATCTAATTTATTCAATAGCATCAGAAATTTCTCCGTAGTGCACCAGCCTTGTGAGTGTAACTTTTTTTTGTTTTTGAATAAACTTGGGTTAAAAGGATAAGTTCACCTTTTATATATAAAATTTTTTTTATATATATATATATATATATATATATATATATATATATATATATATATATATATATATATATAGATAATAATAAATGTACATCTTTTTTGCAGGTAAAAAAAAAAAAGTGCATTTATTATTTACTCCATGTAAGGCATTGCACCCACAATCAGCAGATCGAATGTGTATTTCCTGGATTCTGCAGACTCTCAGTGCACTGTGTGCCCTTACCTCTGATATCGGCAGACCGTTAATGAATGGTAGAAGACTCAATGGACTACCAGAGCATTCACCAGCGCCCTTGCAGTTCATTGAGAAAAATAAGCCATTGGTTGCAAAGACCAATGGTACTTGTAGTTCATTCATTCACAGAACTTTGTGCATGAATGACATGGTCATGCGTGCGGAGCCCCACTGTTTTTTATTTCTGACAGAGGGTGCAGGGAGAACCCATTCAGGGGGGAGAGAGGAGGCAGGATCTGGAACATGTTCCACTCCAAATAATACATGATCCAAAGGTACTGCGCCATGGAGGCTTTTCTTTTCCTCTCTTTGAGCACTGTATTGCTGGCACAATTGGAGAAGATTGTTAAAACCACCTTAAAGGGAAACACCCAGTTACTTGTATTTCTGTGTATTGAAGCTGGAATGTGGAAGGAGAGCTGGCATCATACAAGAGGTGGCGCACTTGTGGAAATATTTGTAGTGGAGTACCAAAAGAATTTGGGTAAAATGACACTGTGAATTTCACATTTTACACAAGAGACACTTGTGGTTTTGGATTTGTGTATACATGTGGAGCCATATATATGGTGGATTTGGGGTTACTTGCACATATTGAATTTGAGTAATATATGAATTTTATTTGAAACACTTATAATTTTAATTGCAAGTGTGGACTGATGTAAGAACATTACACCGTTTTACTTAAATATGCATGTCTGAATTTATGGAACAGGAATGAGGGATGACCGTGTTAGCTTGTCCCAGGGAAAAAATAGAGCAATTGGTTAGGAAAATGGCTTACTCTTCTCTTGAGTGGACTTGGGCAGTGGTCAATAAGGAAAGACTTGCAGACCTCATAGCTTTCCTCAATCTGGCTGCAAATGGTCAGATTGCAAAAAGTCTTAAAGTGGTTTAAACCCTTACAACACACTTTGACCTACAGGTAAGCCTAGATTAAGGCTTACCTGTAGGTCCAAGAAATATCTCCTAAACCTACACGGTTTAGGAGATATTTCCCAAAAGACAGCGGCGCGCAGGCGCACTGAGCGCGCCGCTGTCAACGGCGATATGCCGCGAGCGGGGGCTCACGTGCGCATGTGCGGGAGTGACGTCATCGCGGCTTCGCTGAATGACATTGGCGGAGCAGCGAGACCCACCGAGAAGATGGGTGTGCCGTACTACAGGGGACAGCGGTGACATCGCTGGCTCCTGTGTCAGGTAAGTGACACATAATGGACTACTATGCAATGCATAGTAGTCCATTATGCTTTACCTTTGTAGGGAATGAAAGAGGAAGTAAACCCATCAGGGTTTACTTCCTCTTTAACTCTGTAGGTGTGTTTAAATAATTGCTGTCAGTCGCTACTTCAAGAATATATGTTTCTGTTGGGATGCTATGCTGAAATGAAAGGCATTGCATATAACAGAACTTGATTTATAGCCGCCCCCTGATTTCCCTTTCCAATAGTCAATTTGAATGCACTGAGCCTGTACACAAAACTCAGACGTTGTCCTGTTTTTGTCAGCATCAGACAGATAGCCACTTCAATGTAATTCAATATAGTAGTGGCCACTCCTATTGCCCTCTGGTGCTAGGAAGAGCTATGAAACATTCAGCATAGGAAAAGATGCAATTTACACCGGAGAAAGGGATAAACACACATAACCCACATTTACGCATTTACTGGCGATTTGTATAGCGACTGGAGTTTCACTTAAATCCACAGTGGAATGTGATAAATAATTCCCTAGTTCAAAATATCATCTTTAATCAGATGATTACAGGCTGCTAGAGTACACACGTCTACTGTCCCTATGGGAACGTGCACAAGAGTTACTGCCAAACACCGTGGGTTTCATCTGCAATATACCCACAAACACTCCTGTATCATTGCTTGAAATCAAGCTTCTGGGCTGGGGAGGAAATGGCATTCACTGCACTCTAAATTACCAGTGGAGGAGTGTTGTGAGCAGCATCTGACAGGTATCTGTGTGCACTGATTCATGCTGTTTTGCAGACAGCCTTAATGTGCCGCGCAAAACCAATACTGACAACAAAAGAGCTGCCCTTTATTGCCGTTAATATCCCTGAGCAATTATGGTAACTCAGCAGGAACTTCTGCCCAGAATGGAAACCTTCACATTGTAATTCACGACTCCTCCACCGATTCTGCTGTAAATCCCAGGTACCCACTAATGCACACAATGGTACAATTCATGCAAAGGCATTATTATGGTGGGTACAAATAAAAGGAGCAGGGCTGCACTTCAATCTGGCAGCAAGAATTACAGAGACCTATTTGAGAAAGCAAATATTAATCCACAAATTGGAAACGGTATCGTCATTATATGCAAATGACATACAGGCTTTCCGATATGATTTATGTCATAGGCCCTCATTCGCAGGCTGTACTCATGGATCTGTCCGCATGACAAAATACAGAGGTAATTGAAAGATTGTTAAATCAAACCATCGCAAACAGCAATAGAGCTGAAATGACAGATATTCCATCTCTTCATGAAGACAACGATCAGTGATGGTCATCCACAGATTTTGGAACCAACGAATGCAGGCATTTTACCATAGACAATAATTCTAAACCATCAATATAGAAGAGAAAACAGTTTCAGCATTATAACTGCCTAATTTGATCCTGGTCTGTGCCTTTATTTTACTGGTACCAGATAACTTAAAACGGGGTTCCACCCTAAAGTGGAACTTCCGCTGATCGGAACCCTCTCCCCTCCGGTGTCACAATTGGCACCTTTCTGGGGGGAGGGGGATGCAGATACCTGTCAAAGACAGGTATTTACACCCACTTCCGGGCATAGACTCCCACGGGAGTCTATGCCTCTTCCTGTCCCTGCGCGCTCTCTGCTGGGACACACACGGGTCCCAGAGACAGCGCAGACAATTCCTATTGCGCTGCGCGACTCGCGCATGTGCAGTAGGGAACCGGGAAGTGAAGCCGCAGCGCTTCACTTCCTGATTCCCTCACCTAGAATGGTGGCAGCAGCAGCCGAGACCCGAGCGATCGATCGGCCTCGCTGGACCCCGGAACAGGTGAGTGTCCATTTATTAAAAGTCAGCAGCTGCAGTATTTGTAGCTGCTGGCTTTTAATATTTTTTTCCACAGTGCAATGCCGCTTTAAGAGCCAGAATGGCACCAGTTTGTCAAATAAGTCACAAGAATACGCATTCAAATTTCTCACTATAGGATGAGCAAAACAGAAGCTTAGTAGTAGGCAGCCTTAGGTGCCAACATAAACTCTACAATCCTTCGGTCCAGGGAATGAGCCAACAGTCACTGCTGCGCCCTCCTGTGGTGAATGGATGAAACCACAACATGTGGCAAGGAACAAGAAATCCGACACTCAGAAGTGTCAAAGAATGAAAAAGTTAAAAAGGGGTGCTATGTCAAGATAATGCACACTAAAGTATTTAGATATTCTAAACAAGTAGTTGCCCTTCCCCCTGTAAACTGACCACGGTTTATCACGGCTGCTGAGTCCTAACACCATGACCAGTTTATGTGATTCTGTCATCCGCAGCTCTCCTTTGTCCTCCTCTCCCCCCCCCTGCCCTTCTTGTCAGCTCCAATTGCTCCTCGGCCCTCCACTCCTGCTGGTCTCATTCCTTAGTGTTGGTGCTACAATCCCCTCTGTTATAATAAATGATTTACTCCAAATCGCTTATTATTACAAAGGAGATTGTAGCACCAACACTAAGTGGCTTAAGTTCCAGGCGTTTTGCGGCAGCACAATTTAGAATAAGGATCGTGAACTTTTGTGCGATGTTCACACAAGGGAAGTCTATGTCTAGGAATTAATGAACAGGCTGCCTTAAACATGACACTGGATATTGCAGAAAACCGCATGCATAGGTGTGATTGGAGGTCGAGTCTCGGCTTCTTTGTTTCTGGTGGGTTTTAGTTAGCACATTTGTACATGTGTTTTTACACTCTGAAAATTTTTCAGGAGAGCAAGATTATATACTGTAAATGCAGGTTACTAGAAAGGAGAAGCAAACAGTTATTAGATGTGCAACACCTGAAAGACGCACGTTACATGCTTTTTTTATTTTTTTCTTAAGCTGTATTAAACCTAAAACCAAAAATGTAATGGATTGCAGCGAGCCACCTATTAGATGTGTTTTTTTTTTCTCCAGTCTTCACCTGGTGAATAAGAGCCGACATTGCAAGAACCCCCATTAGTGTTAAATAGATTTTCACAACTCTCTTGCTACATCTGCAGAACAGCTTGTTCTGTTGAAAAACTACAGACTTACTGGCAGGATCATCAGGTAATACAAGAAGGCCTAAACAAAAAAACGAATCCATCCAGGACTGGTAAGTTGCAATATAATTAAAGTTTCCTTTTGAGTTCATATCACTTAAGGCAGTCTCATTAAAGTCTACTGCGCCAAAACTTCCATAGAAGCTCCTCATACTACTTTGGCGCAATAAGCGATAGAACATCGCTCAGAGAGGAATGGGCCCCTTTGCTAAAAATGGAATTCTGTCATCAAGCATTCAAGTACTTCTGGAAATGCCTTTTAAATCATTCAGGTGTGAATGAGGCCTAAAAACCAAACTCTGGAGTCTTTGTTGTTATCTTTGAGAAGGAATAAACTTCACAATAAAAGCAGCTTGAGTGGTCAGTGATGACTTGTTTTAAAGCACATTAACTGCTTGGCAAGAATATGTAAATAGTTTAATGTCTATAGCCCGGGCACAGGACCACTTGGGAAACTTGGGATACTAGAATGAGAGATGAGCATAATACTACTATTTCAGGAAATGATTTAATAATGGAATGCCTAGCTCCATTAAACCGTACTTTTGTATCTGCCTGGAAACAAGCTTTATAAAGAAGAAATCCAACCTGAGCTCGTTTGGCTGGGCTTCTCCTATGGGTCATGGGAGTGAAATATGTTTTGCACTCCTGTGATCCTGAAGTCCACTCTCCGCTGACATCACCAATATTAGTCCAGGCACCATGTCACCCTGACTCTGGGAGTCTGGATCCGCCAGGTTCCTGGACTGATAGCCATCTCAGCGAGTTGCTGAGAGGCTGAGACGACCGCTCGCCACCCCTCCACAGCTCAGTGTTCCAGTGAGCATGGAGGAGCAGAGCTGGAGAGTTTCTGATTGACAGGCAGCAGCTCTTTGCTTGGGGAGCTGAGAGAACCGAGCCATCAGTGATATTCGATCGCTTGGTTCTCAGTGAAGAGGTGCCAGGGGACAGATGCAGCATTGGACCGATGCTGCATCCACCTAGGCAAGTATGAATCTGCAGTAACTGAGTCCCATACTTCTATTTTAAGTAAGTGTTAACTTCAGTAAAACATGTCAAAAAGTCTGATCAAGAGATGCAAGCTGCTGAAATTTTAAGCAACAACTCATTTTAAAAAGGGCATTTTAGATTCTTAAAAGAGAAGTATGGGAATTTTTTCCCCCCCATAATCATACTTACCTAGGTGGATGCAGCATCAGACCAATGCTGCATCTGTCCCCCGCTGTCTGCACTGAGAACCGAGCCATCGAACACCGCTGATGGCTCGGTTCTCTCATCTTCCCGAGCAGAGAGCTGCTGCCTTTCAACCAGCATCTCTCCTCCTCCACGTTCACTTGAGGGCTGAGCTGTGGAGGGGCAGGGTGTGGCCCTCTCAGTGGCTCACTGCGAGCCTGAGACGGCCATCAGTCCAGGCCCTGGGGGATCCAGACTCCCAGAGTCAGGATGAAGCGGTGCCTGGACTGATCTGTGTGACGTCAGCAGAGAGCGAACTTCAGACCGCTCTCTGCTAAAAAGGGTCACAAGAGTGCAAAACTGATTGCACTCCTGGGACCCTTAGGAGAAGCCCAACGCGCTCATGCTGGACTTCTCCTTTAAGCTGTCCAAAGCCCTTCCTCATCAATTTGGCCAACATAAAAAAAATAAAAAAAAATTCAGAAAGCTGGAAGTAGCAACTTTACAGGAAAAAAGTACAGAGAAATACATAACAACATAGCTCTGATCGATATGAAATGTGAAGACTTGGTTCACACCTACAGGTGAGACAAAACATGGGTGGGTTTTACGCGTTATTTACAGGGAATTCATTTTTCTTCCTTTTTAAAAAGGTGTTTAAGTTTTTTTCTATAACATACAAAACAACAGCCATTTAAACCAGGGGATGGCATTAAAGTTGGCTACGTAGAGCCGAACAATAAGTAGCAGGATAGTATAAACCAGCCATATAAATTATATGCAATTAATTTTAGTGGGCTGCACTACCTACAAGAAATGTGGAAAAGAAATCCCTGACTCCTTTCCAAAAACGTACTGCACTGAACCGCTTGGTGTGGCAGCACCATAGATGTGGGGGGAGCCATTAACAATTAATGGCACTGGGCTAAAGGCAGCATGTTTATGTGTGCGTCAGGAAAGTGCACAATTTGGCGCACGTTCCCAACACGCACAGATGTGAACCCAGCCTTACAGTTAACCACACTTTTTCAGGTTTACTTTATGTTTAAATGTGTAAGTGCCGATATGAACATAGTAGACATTGGCATGCTGCAGAACACATTAATACATTACAGAATAACAAAAAAATAAAAATAAACTTACCAGTTTGAAATCTTGAATGCTACATATAAAGTATGGAGTGTTAGGTCTTCGACTCTCAATATATACACAGTCTGAGAAGAGAAAAAAAAAATAAAAAAAATCAATAAAGCCGGTTACATCTTTTTATGGTATTTTAGGCTAAATATAGCCAATTAACAGCCTTACCTACTTTCCCTGCAACAGGTTAATGTGTAACCCAAGGCCTGACATCCTGTAACTTTTCACAGATCCACATAAAAATGTCATCCTTACCAAATACCTACATAGTGTGCACTTCAATGCTTAATTTGATATTTCCTTTCTAATATGAAAAGCTTAATTTCTAATGCAAGGTTCTGTAATTGAAATAAGTTTCAGATTATGTGGCCAGCAAAAACATTTTATATGGCTCAATAGTTACATATGCACCTATACAATCTTATGCCGCGTACGCACGACCGGACTTTCCGTTGGAATGAACTCTGACGGACTTCTACAGAGTTCCGCTGAAACGGACTTGTCTACACAAGATCACAAAGGCTGATCGTTTAAAGTGATGATGTACGACAGGACTAGAAAAGGGAAGTTCAATATCCAGTAGCCAATAGCTGCGCTTGAGTCGTCGTTGGTCCGTCGGACCTGCATACAGACGAGTGGTTTTCTCAACAGTAACTGATTCCGGCGGAAAGATTTGAAACATGTTCTATTTCTAAAGTCCGTCAGATTTTTAGACAGAAAAGGTCTGATGAAGCCCACACACAATCGAATTGCGTGTACACAGCATTAGTCTGGTTAAAGTGTTACTAAACCCACAAAAGTAAAATCAGTCTGTATATGCAGTAAAGTATGCTTGTTGTTCAGTAAAACATGTCAAAAAGTCTGATCAAGAGATGCAAGCTGCTGAAATTTTAAGCAACAACTCATTTTAAAAAGGGAATTTTAGATTCTTAAAAGAGAAGTATGGGAATTTTTTTCCCCCATAATCATACTTACCTAGGTGGATGCATAGATGTTTCACACTGTGGACCTAAGGTGTTAATCCTCCACATTGTGTAAAACGGCTGTATGATCCTACCCTTCTACCACAGTCTCCAAGTTATCTCCTTATAGCACAGAGCCACGGGGGCACTCTGCACATGCTCAGTTTGGTGTGTATTGCTAGAGTGTTTTTTTTTGGGGGGGGGGGGGGGCGTGCATGTGATCGGCACAGGGCCAATCAGCACTGTCCAGACAGAGGGTTAGGAGTCATGCAGCCTCATAGGACAGTCAGAGGAGAATGGAAACTCCTCCTACAAGCTTTAACCAGACACTAATAGAAGTCACAAGACTGCTAAATACTGATAAATGAGAAAAAGGTATTTAGCAGTTTAGATTTAATTAATTACATTTCCATGTTGTGTACTGTGGAAAACCAGATGTAGTGAACGCAGGGTCCTGTGTTCAGTAATACTTTAAGCTGCTGAGCTTCCCAACAGCAAATGCAAAAACACCACAAAAATCTCTGCTCTAAATCAAGAACAGAGCACAGACAGAACGGGCACACCAGACATTTAGATCACAGATTGGAGAACTCACTATTACCCAAGGCAAACACATTCTGTCCTTTGTCATGCCGAAGCAACCCATCACAGGAACAACCAGGAGAACCAAATGAGATATTCCTGAGGATGACTTTAGCTTGTTCAAATGATATCTGACATGGCAAGGGATCAGTAATTATTTTCTTGTGCTATCAACAACTTGGATTCAGGCAAAAAAACGAAAACGAAGGAGCCAGCCAGTGTTTAAAGTCTGCCCTTTAACTGATGCTATCCAGGCGGCAATTACAATGCTAGCGCATGCACACAAAGGGGAGAGATTGCCAAATGTTTCAAAGTAAAAGGGAAAAGGCCAGGTTAATGACGAGACTGAACAGGCAAAACCACGTGAAACCCAGCAGAAAAACAAGAGTCATGGTGCCAACGAGACCAATTATACCAAGAGTTACACCTCCCTTCACAAAGCCTCCCCCGAAAACTGATAGGAAAATGTTGGTTTCCTTAATAAAAAGACCCTTTAGTAGTTTCAAGAGTATTGCTCCCTTTAGGACCCCAGATTAAAACTGGGCATCCATAAAAGGTAAGCCAACAGTGCTATAGATCACATCTTTAAAAATACTGGCGTTCTGAGGCAGATAGTTGGCAACCATGCAACCCCTAGGTGACTTACCTCACAATAGTTTTTTTTTCTCAGCAATAATTTAACAAAAGTGCCAATTACATCATTCAAGTATGTCAGACATAGATACACAGAGCCACTAGATAGTAAATTACAAAATCTGTGATATGAAATACCACCACAAACAGCATGTAAATGTAAGCTCTAAGGAGCAGAGCCATCTCATTCCTCTTGTACCAAATTGTAATGTAACTGTAATGTCTGCCCTCATGTTGTAAAGTGCCAAGCAAACTGTTGGCGCTATATAAAACCTGTATAATAATAATAAGTAGATCTGAGCCCTAACTGGGTGACATTTAGCTTGCTAAAACTCTGTGAAGCAAACTATCAACATTTTCTGCCATAAAATACTTTTTTCCCTTCTTTCCATCCATTGTGCATCTCCACCAGTCTTAGCCCTTGTACACACGGTCGGAGAATCCGTCAGAATGTGTCCTATCAGACCGTGTTGTCCGATAATCCGACTGTGTGGTATGCATCGGATTGATTCCTTCGGAATATCCGTCGGATTCAATTTTCCAACATGTTAGAAATATTTCCCGACCAACTGGTTCGATCGGACACACATGATCGGACATCATGTGTAGAGAATTTTGATCGGACCAAGTGCCACGCATGCTCAGATCAAATTCCTACATCAAAGCTATTGGCTACTAGCCTGAATGTAGTCCCATCGTAATCATCACGTTTTGAATGATCGGATTTTCCGACAACTTAGTCCAACCGTGTGTATGCAACAGTTTCGGACAAGATCCGACTGACAAAATCCGTCTGACAAAATCCGTCTGACAAAATCCGTCTGACAAAATCCGTCTGACAAAATCCGACTGACAAAATCCGACTGACAAAATCCGACTGACAAAATCCGACTGACAAAATCCGACTGACAAAATCCGACTGACAAAATCCGACTGACAAAATCCGACTGACAAAATCCGACTGACAAAATCCGACGGATTTGGTTGTCGAAATCTCCGACCGTGTGTACAGCAGCTTACAACTACTTCCTGTCTACACATTCGCTCCAGCATTGGCGTTACATGATACTTCTGGGCTGGCTCCCCGATAGTGACAACACTGATCGATACCTGTTTAATGCGTGTCAGCACGGCCTCTTGTAGCCCCAACCAGGGATGCATGTGACAACACAACTGAGACACGGATCTAACTGCATAACAGGAAGGGCACTTCATCGCAGTGTCATCAGGTATTTTTTTAATTAAAAATATTAAATATAACACTTCAAATCATAAAATGGCAGCTCTTACATGAGATTTTAGCAATTATGCATACATCTACTTCAATCATAAGGTCTACTGAACCTACACTATAGTGTTTCTAAGGCTACATTCTAGAGCTGCACAATTCTGGCTAAAATGAGGATCACAATTTTTTTTGCTTAGAAGATAGATCACGGTTCTCTCCCGATTCTCGCAGCGTAACATCTTTCACATTAAAACAAAAAAAAAAAAAAAAATGGGCTAACTTTACGGTTTCTTTTTTTTTATTCATTGAAGTTAATTTTTTCCCAAAAAATTGCATTTGAAAGACCGCTGGGCAACTACAGTGACATAAAATATTGCAGCAATTGCCATTTTATTCCCTAGGGTCTCTGCTAAAATATATATAATGTTTGGAGGATCCAAGTAATGTTCTAGCAAAAAATATTGATTTTAACTTAAGTGTCAGAAAAAGATATAGACTTTAAGTGGTTAAACTTCCTGCATTTACATATTGTTGAAAACTTGGCAGTCTGCCTGGATTATTTATCCCTTTGATCTAAGAAGTTAGTTACAATGTTGCAAGTTAAAAAAAAAAAAAAAAAAACTTGGCAGACTGCCCTGATGTTTTTTTTTGACAGCTGAGTGAGCAGATAGTTTCTCCACTTGTTTATATTAAAGAAATCGGCAGCCTCTGCAGGAGAGATTGTCAGAAGGGGTGAATCGAGATCACAATTTTTTTTTTTTTTTTTTTAACAATTGTGCAGTTCTACTACAGTCTCACTGGTGATTAGGGCTGGTACGAATAGGAGTGGTAGAAAGCAGAGATCCCTGTTGTGGCTAGATGTAGACACTGGCCGGCCCTGTTCACTACGATGGGCTACCCACCGGTGGCCACAGCTTTTGCTCTCTGCACAGCCAGCGATTACCTGCGATGATTGCTGACTGCACTGTGTGTGTGTGTTTCCGATAGAGATCTAAGTAAAAGTGTTACTAAACCCAGGAACCTGCATTCACTATATCTGGTCTCCCACAGAACATGGAAATGCAATAATTTTAGTAAATATAAACTGCTAAATACCTTTTCTTATCAGCAGTTAGAGTAGTCTTGTGACTTCTATCAGTGTCTGGTTAAAGCTTATAGAAGGAGTTTTCATTCTGCTCACTGCCCTATAAGACTGCAGGACCCCTGACCCTCTGTCTGGACAGTACTGATGGGAGAGTGCATGTGATAGGCACAGGGCCAAAGGAAAAAAAAAAAAAAAGAAGAGACATCTCTAGCAATGCACACTGCATGTGCAGCTTGTCCCCTTCTCTCAATAATATTCGAAGAGGGGATAAAGACACTGGAAGGTGAAGTTTAGAAGAGACAGGATCAAACAGCCTTTTTAAACAATGCAGAGGATTAACCTTTAGGTTCCACAGAGCGTATAAAAAGCATGCTTTACTGCATATACAGACTGATTTTACTGTTGTGGGTTTAGCATCACTTTAAACATTGGCTTTACAGAGAGCTGTGAATAGCTGTGGCCATCGACGACCTGTCCGTATAGTGAACGGGGCCGGTAGCCGCACCTAGCCACTGAGAGCTGCAGCAGGGATCTCTGGTCCTTGGTGTTACTATTCACACCAGCTCTAATTACTAGTGTGAATTACTTGTGGTCTGTACAGCAGACATGCATACGAATTCAAGGCAATGAATAGATCCAAACTGTGCATATATGTTGATAATTTGTCAAAGAATCGCATGGTTGAAAAGATGTATTGTAAATTGTATTCCATATGGCTGGAAGACACATGAAGTTATCCAATGGAGAATAAAATCAAAATGCAAATGAAAGAAATACGCACAAATAATTGTATAATTATCACATTGCTAGGTCTAGAACAGTGTGAGAGGATTACAATTAATCATGATGACAAGCGACAGAAGATATTTGGAGGGTAAGTAAAAGGCAAAACTTGACATGTCTAACGCCATTATTTTTTCACACTAGTCATTTCCTATCATCACCAAGGTACACGTATGTGAAAAACATTCTGAAGGCTACCTCTATCATGAAGACAATACTTTTAATATAGAAAAGGGCACTTTGTCTCACTTTTTACTTCTTAGACTATATAGAACATTAAGGAGATCTGAATCGCTGTTCTTGTGCATCCCATCACCTTAGCAGATAAAATTGGAATCAAAGAAAAAAAAAAAAATTTAAAAAAAGAAGAAGTATTACCCATAATACAACAGGAGCAGATCTGCTCTGCTCTCTGTAAAATTAGCTTGTTAATCAGAATGTCATAGGACAGGCACAGACGGTTTTGCGAGGGTATCAGTTACTCAACTGCATATTATCAGATTGCCAATCAGAAAGCGTAATTTCAGCGACTTCTCACCATAAACAAATCTACAATTTGATAGCAAAAATAAAAATTCATCAGAGAAAAATAAAATAAAAAAATACTGTATAGCGCTCTATAATCACCACAGGGAGACTAGATTTAGCACAAGCCTATGAATATCATTGCGGCATGATTGCTTCTCCTATAAATACAGCCCTTTGTCTTGACCTGCCATATGCGCATTATGATAATGCCTCTCTAATACCTCCGAGTAGAACACCGTTACATGGAAGGTCATTATGAATCACAGATCACAGAGGCTTGACAAGCTTTCCTCCCTTTTTATGTAAGCAATATACACATTTCATCAGAAGATATTAGGAGCATACAATAACCAGGGGCCTCTGCTGTGTTTTCATATGACAGGTAAAATTAACAAAAAAACTTACATGTACAATAGTGAAAAACTATTTTAGATTAGATTATTTTACATGTAAAGGGCGTTTATAAACAGATGTATTCTATCTCTACATTCATTTACTTTACAAAGGTGTAAGTATCTCTACGTGAATTTACGGCACAGGTAACAGGGGAGAGGAGTATTAAAAGGAGAAGTCTGAGCTCGTTTGGCTTCTCCTATTGGTCACAGGAGTGCAATTCGTTTTGCACTGCTGTTGACCCGGTTTCAGCAGAGTGGACTGAAGTCCGTTCTCTTTATCTTTTTTTTTTTCGATTGAAAAAGCCCATGGCGTGCAAAACACACCCAAAAAACTTCCACCCGGTGCATAAAAAAAGTGCACACACAACGAGTGACACACTGAAGTCTCTCTGCTGATGTCACAGGAATCAGTCCAGACACCGCGTCATCATGACAAAGTCTGGATCCGCCAGGTGCCTGGACTGATACACGTCTCAGCAAGCCGCTGAGAGCCTGAGATGGCTACTCCCCGCCCCTCCACAGCTCAGCGCTGCAGTGAGCGCTGGGGGGGGGGAGCTGCTGATTGACAGCCAGCAGCTCTCTGCTCGGGGAGCTGTGAGAACTGCTCCACCGCTCGGTTCTCAGTGCAGAGGTGGCGGGGGATGCTGCATTCACCTAGGTAAGTAGGATTCTGTAAAAAAAAACATACATACTACTTTTAAAGTAGATCTGAAATCAAAAAGTGACCATTGATACATTGACAACATCCACCAGCATAAGGTTCCATGCACACTAGTGTTTTTTTAAGCTCCCTAGAAGCTGTTAACATTTTTATTTCTGCTCCTAGAAGCTAAAAAAAAAGTGTTCTACTGTGTCCATGCACACCACTTTAGATTAGCATTTTTTTGAGCTTTGGCTGAGATTCAAAACATGTATGGGAAAAAAAATCACTTTAACCACTTAAGCCCCGTACCATTTTGCTGGCCAAAGACCAGATCACTTTTTGCGATTCGGCACTGCGTCGCTTTAACTGACAATTGCGCGGTCATGCGACGTGGCTCCCAAACAAAATTGACGTCCTTTTTTCCCCACAAATAGAGCTTTTTTTTGGTGGTATTTGATCACCCCTGCGGTTTTTATTTTTTGCACTATAAACAAAAATAGAGCGACAATTTTGAAAAACAAAACAAAAAAAAAGCATTGTGTTTTATTTTGTTATAATAAATATCCCCCAAAAATATATTAAAACATTTTTTTTCCCTCAGTTTAGGTCGATACGTATTCTTCTACATATTTTTGGTAAAAAAATCGAAAAAATAAAAAAAATAAAAAAAAATAAAAATCGAAAAAAAAAATCGCAATAAGTGATTATTGATTGGCTTGCGCAAAAGTTATAGCATTTACAAAATAGGGGTTTTATGGCATTTTTATAAATTTTTTTTTTTTTACTAGTAATGGTGGAAATTAGCAATTTTTATTGTGACTGCGACATTATGGTGGACACATTTTTGACACATTTTTGGGACCATTGTCATTTATACAGCAATCACTGCTATACAAATGCATAGCGATTCCTGTGTAAATGACACTGGCAGTGAAGGAGTTAACCAGTGGGTGGCAGTGTAGGCATTAAGTGTTCCTAGGGGTGTGTTAATAACTGTTGGGGGCTGGGCTTTCATTTAGTGAACACTGATCTCAGCTCCAATCACATGGAGCAGAGATCAGCGTCACTTGTTGCTAGGCAGAACGGGGAGATGCTGTTTACAATGGCATCTCCCTGTTCAGCTGCCCCATGAGACGATCGCGGGTATGCCCTCGGCGATCGAGTCCGCTGGGCACCCGCGACCGGACTCACGGGGGTCCGGACCAGCAAGCAGCATTAAAGACTGGACGTACCTGTACGCCAATATGCCTGCCCGTGCCATCCTGCCGACGTACATCGGCGTGCGCTGGTCGGGAACTGGTTAAGAAACTTCTGAAAATATCAGATTTCCTTGCGCTTTACCCCTCTAGCAAGTGAACAGAGAAAATCAATTCTAGCACATTTTGAACAGGGAACATTGCAGCTACTGTTGCATATGGAATGGAAAAGACTGTCAATTACAAATTACACCTTAAAGGCAACAGTTTTATAGCTACTAAATAAGAAAAAGTCTATAGAATTGAGAAAGAGGTATTGAAGCAATTGGCTTATAACCCCACACTGAGGGACTAAGCCCATACATTAAATCCTTGACACCGCAAGCACAATTTACTTAAGCGCACTGCTGGCAGTGAGTGTCCTTGTCACGGTGAAGTCAGTTACTCACAATGTGACAGCTCTTCATAAAGTCTTGGGGAGAATACAATGTTTTCCAATACCGCTGCTTATTTCATAAAAAAGAGCCATAAAGCAAACAGAGATTGGAATCACTGTAAGTCAGGAGGCGTCTGAATTCATAATTTTATCTTGCAGCCATCAAAGTCTTGTCTGTGGCTGACAAGGAAAATGGAAAGGCTGGCTCGTGGTGACCTGGCTTTGTGTAATTCATTTACAAGATAAAATAAGTGAAAATATCCATCACTGCACCTCACATTCTGCAAACGACATGTCTCCTAACAGCAGACAATAAAGCGTTCCCACCACACATGATCTCCTGGGGCCTTTACTACACACTAGGCTTGAAATGAACTGGAAGGCCGTGACTCGAGGAAGAGGGGCGAACAGGAACAAGCTCTGTGTTTTACACGCACAAACCATTTATCTTCACCGCTAAATCAGTTAGGACTGAATAGTCGCACCAGAGCACTGATGACAGTGGGCCTATTGTCTGCATACAGAAGAGGCAGACGTTGTACAGGCAGAAAGCACCGCTACTCGCAGCTCATTGCCTAGAATCTCACTGTGAACTAATGACATCACAAAGGTTAAAAGGGACAACCAACCTCATGTCATTTCCTAGCTACATTGTGTCTAGCACAAGGGAATATGAATGCTGTACAAAGCTAATAATGCTGTGCAGCAGAGTAATCTGAAAATCATGATGGTCTTGTTTTTCTATTCTCTTTCCATATTAATCTTATTCCATACAGAATATAATGGACTTGAGAATACCAACACCTTTTCTTTTGATTCCATACACCACAGCAATTGGTAAACAAATACAAAATCTGCCCAAGGATCTGATTTTGCTGGATTGGGTCTACGGCACATACAGTATCAGACAGCATTTTTCTGGTAGAATGTCTGATCCTCCCCAATCCCTTCCTTGGTTTCTCCAAAACTGCAAAAAAAGCTGCTTTGGGCAACTAAAGATTTTTTAAGAGGGCCCAATTTGTATCTTGACAGCCAACATCTGGGTTCTAGCATCAGAACCTAACCGGGTCTAGAGGGAAACCAAAAAAATTCAACAGTGGTAAAATGCAAGTACCTGCTGGTGCTTGAAAAGTACCCATGTTGGACTTCAAAGCAATCCTTGTGGAGCCCTTTACAATCTCTGCTTTGGCAAATAGACCTCAAATTTACTCCAATTAGAGAATAAGCCTCACCCATTGGACTGAGCTCAATTCTCTTCATTCAACTGCTAAATCATCTTCCGCCTATTGTAGTTCTGGCACTTTACTGCAGAATGAAGCATAAAGAGAATGGTGCTTAAAGAGGAAGTAAACCCTAATGGGTTTACTTCCTCCGATTCCCTGCAAAGGTAAAGCATAATGGACTACTATGCATCGCATAGTAGTCCGTTATGTGTCACTTACCTGACACAGGAGCCAGCGACGTCACCGCTGTCCCCGTGTATGGAGCCTCCATCTTCTTGGTGGGTCTCGCTGCTCCGGCACTGTCATTCGGCGAAGCCGCGATGACATCACTCATGCGCACGGGAGCCGCCACTCGTGGCATATCGCAGTTGACAGCAGCGCGCTCAGTGCGCCTGCGCGCCGCTGTCTACGGCGCATGCTGTGTTTTGGCAAATATCTCCTAAACCTACACGGTATTCTCCTAAACCTATCTTCTCCTATTCTCCTAAAATATCTCCTAAACCTACACATATTTCTTAGACCTACAGGTAAGCCTTAATCTAGGCTTACCTGTAGCTCAAAGTGGTTTGTAAGCGTTTACAACCATTTTAAAGAAGTACAGCCAAAGCTTGTTTGGCTGTACTTCTCCTGTGGATCACAGGAGTACAGGAGTACAGTTTGTTCCGCAGTCCTATCACTCGTTTTCAGCAGACTGAGGGCTGAAGTCTGCTGCTGACTAGCATCACAGAGCCGGTCCAGGCTCGGGCAAGAGCTTGACAAAGCCAGGATCCGTCCACATGCCTGGACCAACACCCAGCTCAGCCTCTCAGTGAGGCACTGAGAGCCAGAGCCGGCGACCCCTCTCTGCAGCCCAGCACTCCAGGGAGTGGGGGGTGAGCAGACGGCGGTGACTGATCGTCACCAGCTCTCTGCTCAGGGAGCCCCGAGCGAATAGTGGCGTTTGATCGCTAGGTTTTCAGTGTTCGAGCCGGCGGAGGACCGATGCTGCATCCACCTAGGTAGGTATGAAAAAAAAGTGGGAAGTGGCCAAAAAAAATCCATACGTATCTTTTAAGATCAACTTGGAAAGACATACATGGATCCATGGGGCTTTACAGATATTGATCTGAAGGACTAATGCATGCACCACGAAGTGCCTGTATTTCAGTCGTTTATTGAGCACTTTTCAGGCACAAGGTGTCAACCAAAAAAAAGTAATCTCCCCAAACAGGCCAAAGACAACATTAAAACCCACTGAGCCTTTAATCTATCCAAACTATGTCCAAAACAAAAAGATTTTGGTTGGAATTAGAAGTGTGTTTTTCTGCTTTTTAGTCTTTGCTGGCTTCCCCATTTGAGCTGTTGACATTCTATGAAGGCTGGAAAACAGTGCAAGTGCCCCTGTGACCAATATTAAAGGCATCGATCCAGGATAATGTCTGCATCAAATAATTCCATCAACAGCCTCATTATCTGCAGGGTAACCTGAATCAAATGCCTAGGGCACTCAACGTACAAGGCGTCAAAAAAAAAAAAAAAAAAAAAAAAAAAAAAAGGTCACTGACAAAATGGTACAAACAGATTACATTGAAGGTGATGATGAAGGTTACATACAAATACTCAAACCAGGACTTTAATGGTAAATCATCCTTTGGCTGATTAAGTATTTCTATAAAAAAGAATCTCTAACACCGCAATTACATTTGCCATTCTATGTGCCCTCTCTCTGCCGGGGCCTTCTTTCCTTCACAGCTCCTGTGATCACTTGTCACACCGCTTGAAAACTCTATACTGCATTAATTCAGCTGAACAAAGCCACAGCCGTGGTCCTTTTCTGTTTCATCTCGGCTGTGTAACTAAAACAGAAATGAGCTCTGGCAGCAGTATTGTTCTGAGGAAATTGATGACACAGAATGCCCATACACCATGAAAATGGACAGCAAGAGATGCATGGAAAATGACTGGCAGAAGAGAAAGGGGAAAGAGCACAAAAAGGAAAAAAAAGAAAAAAGAAAAAACAAAACAATGCAGGTGTTTTGGTTGCTTCTTATTGATGTAATAAGGTTACATATAGTACACAAATGCAGAAACTATGAAACCGTGCCTCTGAAAAGCCAAACAGAAAACGACCCTATGCTGACAACAGTCCGATTCTTCAGATGTTCTACTACACATACAAACGTAAGAAAACTCGGGCCTAAAAAATATTTGGTGGAGGGAATGCGACGCACAGACCTCAGGTGACCCTCCAACCTGACAAACAAAATCACCATTTGTTCTGCATCAGGCAACCCCCTCATTAGTGCCAATGGAGAAGTGCGGGTCAACAGAAGCTTATCAGGTGAGAATCTGACCAGCCTAAATATTCTAACACACAGGTTCCAACAACTCCAGTCTTTTTTTATAAAGAACCTAGCATGAAAATGAAAGGTCCAGTATCTTGCCCCCCCCCCCCTCCCTCATTTAAACCTTAACACCCCCAGATCAGTCCGCATATCGCAGTGCGATCTGCAAACTCGGACAGGAATCGGATCGCATGGTGTGAACACCCATGCGATCCGATTCTGCTGCGGACCAAAAAAAGGGTCCTGTGCGAGTTTGGGCCGGGTGCGATGCAAATTCAGCCATACTATCTGTATGGCTGAACTCGCATCGCTACAGAGATCGGATGTGATTTGCACTGCAGTGCGAATCACATCCGGGTCTCCCACCCGCAGCGGTGTGAACTCAGCCCTAATATTCAAATCAAACTACCCCTTCCATCCTTGTCTCCATGCTTTATTTTGTTGAGAAATCACTGAGAGAAAAAACACTCATCCTTCGCCTCCCCTCCCGAAGACTCCTGGGATGTATGACATCATTTGCCTAGGCAAGAAACCAGGAAAAAAAAGTTTAACACAAGTAAATATGACATGCTTTCCTATTTACGAATGCTAGCAGCATAAGGATTATAAATCCCATATTTAATCAACAAATAACACACTTTTTTCCCCTTAACCACTTGCCGACGGCTGGCCGTCATGACATCCTGGGGTTTGTGGGGGATATCTGAATGATGTCTGAAGGTACAGGCATCATTCAGACATCGGCTTTTTCAGCCAGCGATTCTCTACACCATAAGAATGATCATAGCGGCTGGTTAACTGCTTAATCGTTCTTACGGGCGACAAGAGGGGACGTCACCTCCCCTCTCTCTCGTGCTTCTACGGCTCACCGCTGCATTCGGTAAGTCGGAGAACAGATCTGCCGGTCCCAGATGTTTACCATAGAGATTTCCACCAGATCAGATGGTCGTCGGAGTCTCTATGATCGTCGGGGGCCGGGCGCGATGTTATGACATCACGCCCGGCCTCTGCATTCAAACAAACGGCGCCACATCGGCTGGGGAGCCGGGATAGTTTTTTTTATTTCAGGCTTCCAAGCCTAGAGGTGAGATGTGGGGTCTTATTTGAGCCCATATCTCACTGTAAAGAGGATCGATCATGCCATATTCCTATCACAAGGGATGTTTACATTCCTTGTAATAGGAAATAAAAATAAATACTAAATAGGAATAAAAGTGATCACTTTTTTTTTTTTTTTTTTAAAGTGTCAAACTAAAAAATGTAAAGTAAAATTAACACAAAAAAAAAAAAAAATTTTCAACGTGCCTCTGTCCCCGTGTGCTCGCACATATACGCAAGTCCCGCCCATATATGAAAATGGTATTCAAACCACACATGTGAGGTGTCCCCGCGAATGCCAGAGCGAGAGCAACAATTCTAGCCCTAGACCTCCTCTGTAACTCAAAATACGTAACCAGTAAAAAATGTTTAAAGCGTCGCATATAGGGATTTTTAAGTACCGAAATTTGGTGCCATTCCATGAGCGTGTGCAATTTTGAAGCGTGACATGTTAGCTATCTATTTACTTGGCGTAACTTCATCTTTGATATTACGCAAAAAAAAATTGGGCGAACTTTACCGTTTTTTTTTTAAAGCACAAAAGAGTTATTTTTTTCCCAAAAAAAGCTGCACAAATCGTGCGAGATAAAAAGTTGCAATGACTCGTATTGTCTAGGGTCTCTGCTAAAATGTTTGGGGTTCTATGTAATTCGCACTGCGCCTTGTTAAAGGTCTCGTAGTCCTCTGGGACCTGTGGTGTGTCCCAGAAGATTGTGGGGGGGACCTCCAGCTGTGGTGATCTGAGCCAAAAATGGGAGCGGGTACCTCTTTAAGACAAGTATTCTTAACCCCCCCCCCCCCCCCCCCAGTATTTTAGGTTTGTATGAGCATGTATGTTGCAAATAAGTGGTCTATGTACTTTTATACAGCATTTGTGCCCCACATAGGGTAAGATTATCACAAGAATGTACCAAAATAATTTTTGATTTGCTAAGGCCACAATGCGTCTAAATACACAAATGCGACATTTAGAAAACAAGGTAACATGTTCAACAGCATTCTCAAGCAAAATCACATTTCCAACACGCTTGCTTGCACTTGTGATGCAATCTAGTCACTTAAGTTTGCCATCACAAAACACGGTCTCCGATTTAATCTTCTACAATGCCTGTGTCAAACACATCACAAGCATTTCTTTTCAAGTGCGATCAGAGGTGCATAAAGAAAAATGGTCCTAAATTAATGTAAATGAACACACACAACTAATATTGGAAACGCGCTGTGCATGTGTACTAAAGTGGGGGATGGTAAAAAAAAAAAAAATTTTTTTTTTTTATTGTAGTCTAGAGTGCTACTAGGGAGATGCGCCCTCACATTCTGTCCCAGTGAATGTTTATACCACAATAGGAACTGAAGTCTGAAAGAAATTCAATTTCAAAAAGTATGTCCGGGCAAAAAAAACAAAAAAATGTAAGCACTGCATGCACATTGTCCAAATAAAATCACTCCACATACATAAAAGTATCCAAGTGATCCACAATCCAGTGAGATCCTAATCTCCTCTAACGAGCTGATAAAGCTGCCTCTGCTGTTCATGAAATTACAAGCTAGAGGTGCGCATCTTCACTGGTCTCACGATTCAATTTAGGATTATCCTGTCAACGATTCGATATCACGATGCATCACGATTACTGCCCATGGTTTCCATCAAAAAAATTCAAGCAGTGATAGGTCTCTGAGGAGCCATACTGATCTCTGCATTGATGGTGTCTGCCCAGTTAGTAAATATAGTGGCATAATAACATACTAAGTGGGAGGTGTGGCAAGCCTATGCCGTTGCACCTGTTCAGCTGGCAGGGCTTAAGATACAAGGTTGTAGAAAACCCAGGTCCTACACAGCTGGGAAACCTTCTGGAATAAGCCACAAGACACATAGTTGTGCAAGTGTGCATATATTCACTTTTTTTTCTTTGTAATTACACAATGCCTGCTAAAAAAACAAAAACAAACACAACACACTTTAGTTCTGGCTTAACATCTTTGTTATATGTATTATTTGAATGCAAGCACTAGACGTTGCTGTTCACTGTACAGAGCTTGGTTGGAGTAGAGAGAAGTTGTCCAAGGATCAAGTCATCTGTGCTGCAATGCAAAAAGCATGCTGATAGGAGGAGAGCAGGGATCAACTCATCTGTGCTGTAATGGGGCTAGGAGGACAGTGGAGACCTGATGATAACAGGACAGGAGACAGAGCAGATACAGCCCCACTCCCATGCATTTTGGCTTTCCCTGCACTCACTTATGCCAGGCTGCCAGTGGTTGTGGGGAGCCGGAGCTAGACGCTCTCCACATTGTACGAGTTGGTCACGGTGTCTGGGAGAGAAGATGCTCTTCCAGCAGTTACACACACAGACTCCGCCTACTGCGCCGCCTCCTCCTCGTTTATCCGTGCAGCCTTTTTACCACTCCGCCTACTGCGCCGCCTCCTCCTCGTTTATCTGTGCAGCCTTTTTACCACTCCAGTCGGCCCTGATTGTTATGCTTCATTGAGCCGACACCTGCGGAGGAGGCATGGACTTCAGGAGGGCTGGGCTTGCCAGAATGACTTCAATCATACATTGCGATGCAGAATCATTCAAAGCTGCATCACGATGCATTGATTAGGCTATTATTTTCAAGAACCCTATTGTCAGCAGTTCTCCTCTGCTGGTCTAAAGAACTCTCTCCATTACCTTATGACCATTGGTCATTTTTCTGTTCTTGCATTTTTAAATCGAGAAAACATGGAGAAACGTAGATATAGTGTAGACATGTGCGGAATAGGTTATATTTTGTCCAGACGTACACTTTAAATGATTGGTAATACACAGAGTCATTAAGGAGAGCACTTTACTTTGTGGGATTTGCTGGACAAATTTCACCACTACTTGCCCATTTCACCTGCTGCAGCTCACCTTACTATTAACTTCTAAAGGGGTACTAGAAAGAATGACAGATGGAATTTGACTAGCTCCTGGAGGCCACAGACACATTCTATTGTACGAGGACATGATAAACATTTGTCAAATCTTTGACAATCATGCAGCTCTGACCTTGGTATTCGATCCGCTTTCCTTGGTGAACTGGAAACAAATTAGATGCACAAGATATAGCTTTCACAGTCACCGCCTTCCACTAATAAATACAGGATACCAGCAGAACAATACAATAATCCTTGTATTATTATTTTTTTTGCAAGGTAAAGTCAAGCCGCTTTCCAGTGAAATGTATACCCAAGGATTCATGATGCAGCCCCAGCACCTCGCCTCTGGCAAATGAGCTTATTACAAAGCCATATTGCAGGGAATCCATTTTCTCTCAGTTTTCTCCCCCCTCCTGCTGCAGTTTAATGTGCTGTCGGCATAATTTAGATTTCATGTGTTTAAGCTCACTCAAGCCTGCCTCTTGGTTGTACACTAAATAGAACATATTTCTGCTGAACAGAATTAATGACAGCTAATTGTAATCCACAGCTTCCAAATTTATAAAAACAACTGCTAAGCAGTTCAAGCAGAGAGCACTACCACATTAACACAATCATTTTAACCCCTTTTTACTAACTTTTTAATAACCTTCCAAAATTCTTGCTCAAATGCTATAAACACGATTATTGGGGGTGGAGGGGCGAATGAGAAGTATGCTTAACCACCTTAAGATCAGGCTTTTTCTGGCACTGTGTTTCCATGTGAAAATCTTTTTTTTTTTTGCTAGAAAATTACTAGATTTGAACCCCCAAATTCAAGATTTGAACCCCCAAAAGATTATATATATTTTAAAGCAGATGCCCTAGAGAATAAATTGGTGGGTTTTGCAATTTTTATGTGCATGGTATTTCTGCAGTTTTTTTAAGGAGCTTTGGGGGATTTTTTTTCAAGATTTGAACGCAAAAAATAAAATAAAAAACACACAATACATAATCTTTTGTACATATTTTTTTGTAAAATAAAAACGATGTGGTCATGCAAAGTAAACAGATACCAAACCTGTCACGCTTTAAAATTGTGCGCGGCTGCACAATGGCGACAAACGTCGTAAATTTTACTATCCATAGGCGACGCTTTAAAAGCCTTTGCAGGTTACCACTTTAGATGTACAGAGGGGGTCTAGTTCTAGAATTACTTCCCAGGATCCAACGATCATGGCAATACCTTATATGTGGGACGATCGTGGTTTGCATGCGGTTGCCTTTGTGCGCTGGGAGGGGGGCACTTTTAAATAAAAAAAAGACAATTTAATAATTGAATTTTGAATTTTTTTACACTGCTGCTTTAAAAAAAAATAAAAAATTGAATCACATTTATTGCTGTCACAAGGACAGCAATAGGCCTTCCTTCATACTTGAGAGCATTCAAAAATGCCAAGATCAGCGTTTTTAAGTACTTTCCAAAAAAGCCTGCAAACCCAGAAATAACTCCGGGAGACATGTCGGTGGTCACAGCAGTGTTCGGGGCCACTGCAACAGCTTCGATCTAAGGTACTGTATTTATTGGCGTAGAACACTCACTTTTTCAACCTGAAAATTGGGTGCAAATAGTGTGTGCATGTTATACGCCGATACTGCAATTTGGGCTACCTCGGAGGGAAGGGGGGGGGGGGAACAAGCACCGTCAAATTACATACAGCGAGAATCTCCTGTTTACTCAGCGACCTCTCTAATAGGAAGTCCCATCTCCTGGGTCGGCATTGGACCAGTGTTCTGTCTATCATAGAACTTAAAGAGGCTGCAGAGTAAACAGATTTGCGCTGTATGTAATTTGACAGCACTCGTCGCGCACCATCCCTGTCCCCTCTGAGGCAGCAGTAATCTAAGGTGAGGTTGCAGATGGGCACTGATCAGGCAGCATTTATGGCAAAGGTGAGGCTGCATATGGGCATTGATCAAGAGGCAATGATGGGCAATTGTGAGGCTGCAGATGGGCATTGATCAGGCTGCATTGATGGGCAATTGTGAGGCTGCATTGATGGGCAATTGTGAGGCTGCATTGATGGGCAATTGTGAGGCTGCATTGATGGGCAATTGTGAGGCTGCATTGATGGGCAATTGTGAGGCTGCATTGATGGGCAATTGTGAGGCTGCATTGATGGGCATTGATCAGGCTACAGATGGGCAATGGTGAGGCTGCATTGATGGGCACTGACCCTTATTTTGCTTCAAAGTTCTTCATTTAAAATTTCATTTTTATTTCCTGAACCTTCCCTCCTAAAATGAAGGTGTGTGTTATACGCCTGTGCGTTTTATATGCCGATAAATACGGTAAGTATTTCATAATGAGCTAGAATGCGATGCATACTAGCTCTTTATGCCTTTGTGATAGAGGGTTTGTTTTTGGGGGTTTACAACCACTTTAATATCATGGCTAAATAGAAAAAAAAACGAATGCAGTACGTGTCTGCAATACATGCACATCGTGTTTTTCTCTTTAAAGAGGAAGTAAATGCAATCTTTTTACTTGTACCCAAAGGTAAGCCTATAGTAAGGCTTACCTGTAGATACTGTGAATATCTCCTAAACAATTTAGGAGATATTCATAGTGCATGCAGCCGAAGACATCATCGGAGCATGCGTTCTCTAGGTCCGGCTTACCATGCCGGAAATTCAGAGCCTGTACTGTAAACCACAGCGCTGGAGCCTGCGAACCTGGAAGAAACACTGGGGAAAATGGCAGCCGACTCAGCAGTGTCCCGGTGCTGCTTGAGGGCTTCGTTAGGCATTTCATAATGAGATTTTTTTTTTCCATAATGAAAAAATGGCCTGTAAGACAGGCATGATGAGCTAGGATGTGATGCATACTAGCCCATTATTCCTTTGCCTTACAGGTTTAGTTTTTTGTTTTTTTTTCAACCAGGGTTTACCACCTCTTTAAAGACCCTGCGAGTACAGAAAAATACCCATTAATCTGTCAGAAATGCCCTCAAACACTAAAAGCCCTCTTGTGGGCTGAAAAAAAAAACACAGCATTTTTTTGTGGACTAAGTGGTGTCAGCTTTGCTTTTTTTCTTTTGCTAAACTAAGACACTGCCACCCCCCAAAAAAGTTTTTTTTTTCTTTTTCTTATTTACAACTGAACAGGTTTTTGAATGGGAATACAGAGCCTAGCATTTGGCTTGTGATTGCAGCAGTCCCCATTTATTTGAATTGGTCCAGCACCGATATAGCCCGCAAGTTGTGATGGGGGATCGCCACCTGACTGCAAGTGTAAACTAAGCCTAAGGCCGCGTACACACGGGCGGACTGTATGGCCTACTTAGTCCGTCGAAACACATTTCAGCGGACAGTCCGCTCGTGTGTGGGCTTCAGCGGACTTTTTCAGCGTGCAGTCTGGCGTACTAAGTATTTTGGAATTTCACTGACAATCCGCTCGTCAGTAGGCTAGTTCGACGGACTAAGAATGGCGCATGCTCAGAAAGGATTTACACGGCAGAAGGGTGCATTGCTGTGTATTGGACTTCCTATTTCTAGTCCCGTCGTACGTGCTGTACATGTCATCGCGCAAGCTTTCGACGGACTGTTTGTGCATCCGTGTGTGGTCAAGTCCGTTAATTCGAAAGTATGACGGACTGTCCGTCGGATTGTATGACGGACTAAGTAGGCCATACAGTCCGCCCCTGTGTACGCGGCCTAATGCTGGCCCATACACAGTTTCAACTGCGAAAGAATTTTCTTTCGAAAATCGTATCCAAGTATTCTCGTACGAATTTCGCACCATTAGTGGGCTGCAGCAACAGCCAATTTTCGTGCGGAAATCAAATTTGAGGACTCGGACATGTTGGAAATTATTTGAAAAAACAAACGATTTTCTAATCAATGATGGGAGAATCGTGCAAGAAATGTAATAAGAAAATTTACGGAGAGAAAAGAAAAATTCCCGGCCACGAAAATTATTTTCTGTAGCAACATGAGGTGAAATTGAAGGTCGGCCAAACTTCCAAAATCAATGGTGGCATCATCGGATCACAAAAAAAATAAATAATGAACTTTCTGATTTTGAAAAGAAAATTCATTCGAAATTTGACCATATATGGCCTGCATAATGGAGACAAAGACCACAACAGAAGTGATTTTTTGCTATAGTGGGTAAAGATTAAGGGCCCTTTCACATGGGATAGATCAGTGCCGTGGATATCCGCTTGCTCAGTGGGGATCGCCGGAGTGATCTATGCTGAGCAGGAAGATGACCGGTCTGTCTCTGTACACTGCGCAGGGACGGACCTGTCACAGCGCCACTCTCCCCTATGGCAGATTGGGCGACGACGGACCGCAGTGTCCGCCGTCACCCAATCAGGTAATGGATAAAAAAAAAAAAAGCTTTTTCCTCCGTCACACTTTTTCAGATTGGAGCGGCTTGGATGTCAGCGGACTTGTCACCGATGACATCCGACGCTCCATAGACCTCTATGGAGCATCCGTTCAGGTCCGCCTGAAAAACTGACAGGCGGACCTGAACGGATCGTCCACGTAAAAGGGGCCTAAGAACCAGGTGCGGCTCATTCCCCAGCTGAAGAAAGCCCTCTCATTTCCAGTATAGTCTTGCTCAACACATAAAAAAAAATAAGTCTTTATGTGCCCTGCAAGGACAATTTGAAGCTTGTAGTTCCTCAAAAGCGACCAGAACCAGGTTGGCTATGACTCAAATAGATCTATGCAGAGTGGTTCTACATTTTTGTCACTAGGAGGATCAGTAAGGGTCTTAATCCAGTGTGGGCAGGAATAACAAGTGAGGAGGAAGACGTAAATTGATGCAATGCCTGGATGTGAAAGGTGCAGATGGCAATGTCTTTAAAATTAAGACAGATGAAAAAAACGTTAATAAAATCAGGAGCGTACATAGGAAGCAGCACTATGTTCTAGATATTCTTGAGAAGCTGTAAAATATGACAAATGGAGCTGCAATCAGCCAGGGCAGAGAGAGAGAGAGAAGGGGGAGCGTGTCAGCTTTTTAATAGGCATTCATAATACCACATGTACATACTGTGTTTGCAAAAATTGTATCACTTCCAGAGCTTTTTTTTTTTTTTTTTTTGTAATTCTAGACTATAATTGGGCTGCCAAGGAAAGATACATTGGAAAGGACTGACAATCATAAGCACAGGGAGGTTAAAGATAGCGATACCTAAATGATGTACTGTAATGATCTCCTTGATGTTTTGTTTTACATGTCTCCGAGAAGCTTTGCAGTGTGTATGTGCTGTAGATAGGAGGAGAGCCACTTAATTATCTGCACGCTGCCAATTCAAGCTGACAGCTACACTACTGCAATTGGCTCAGTAGAGCAGCACACAACGTCCAAGCATTATCCTTGGAAATATGGAGAAAATGCTGATAAATGTAGGTGTAAGGACATTTTCGCACAAAGCCTGTACGTTTGTGCCAGCGATTTCTATGACTGGTACAATTTTCCACATTTAAGGGGGTTAAAATGAACATATAGTCTGTCATTCAGGACTTGTGTTGAAGATCAGAAATGACCTGCGTCGCCAACCCCGGAGACCAGTCTTATGTGATAGTTTAGCTAAGCAACTTAAAGGGATTTCAGTGTAACTGAAAACTCCTCTATCTGCTTCACATGCGCTAAAACGTCCCCCATAACCGCAAGCTTCTCTCAAATCTCAGTGGGAAGCAGGGCTATTGCAGCTTCAATTGCAAGGCCCATACAGTGACCATTAAGATACTGTTGTGTTCATACATCACTATACTTAGCAGCAACTTAGAGATGCTATAATTTAGCAGCATGCGATTATACTTGATGCGCCTTGTAAAAGCAGAATAGGGAATGGTTAAAGTGATACTGAACACACACACTGTTTAATTTACGTTATCTGTTCTATTTCTGTATTTGGGTGATGCCACTAATTCTTTTAATTAAAAAATAATTAAAAAGACATCCAAGTACCCTTTTATACAGCTGCCACATGGCCTGGCTCTTTCCCAGCCTGTCTGCAGGGAAACAGTGGCAGGAGGAGCTTCTAGTCCTCTGCTGACGGTCACACACAAAAAAAAAAAAAAAAAAAAAACAACGGAATACGGGGACATTAAAAAAATATATTAACCCCTTCCCATCGAGCGTACGCAGATGTGCGTACTCGGGATGATGCCCGCACCTGCAGGCATCATCCCAGTACCGTTTTTTTCAGCAGGCGATTGGCTATCCAGCCATAACAACCAAAGCGGCTAAAAGCCGCTCGGCTAAAAGCCGCTCGGCTGTTATGCCGGAGGAACGGGAGGGGACGTCCCCCCCCTCCCGCCACCTCCCACCACTGTTACCGGTGCTCCCGCTCGATCGGGAGCACCGATTCAAGATCCGGCGCCTCCGGCTGCTGGGGAGGAACTGGAACGAAGCCGTAATCGGCTTTGTTCCAGTATCCTAATCGTAAACACGGAAGCGGCATCATGACATCACTTCCCGTTTACTCGGCTGCCAATGGCGCCGGTTTTTAAAAAAATATACGGTATTCAGAATCGCCGTTTTCGGCGATCTGAATACATTGAAGTGTAAAGGAGGGGTGGGGGGTCTTTTAGACCCCCGATCCCTCCATAAAGAGTACCTGTCACCACCTATTACTGTCACAAGGGATGTTTACATTCCTTGTGACAGCAATAAAAGTGATCAAATTTATTATTATTTTTTTAAACAATTTTGTCATTTTAATATAAATGAAAATTTTTTTTTTAAAGCGCCCGCCTTCCCCACGAGCTCGCGAAGCAAAGAAAACGCATACGGAAGTCGCACCCGCATATGTAAACGGTGTTCAAATCACACATGTGAGGTATCGCCGCAATCGTCAGAGCGAGAGCAATAATTCCAGCACTAGACCTCCTCTGTAACGCTAACCTGGTAACCGTAAAAAAAATTTAAAGCGTCGCCTATTGAGATTTTTAGGTACCGTACTTTGTCGTCAATCCATGAGTGCGTGCAATTATAAAGTGTGACATGTTTGGTATCTATTTACTTGCGTAACATTATCTTTCACATTATGCAAAAAAATTGGGCTAATTTTACTGTTTCTTTTTTTTTTAATTCATGAAAGTGTCCCTTTTCCAAAAAAGTTGCGTTTAAAACACTGCTGCGCAAATACCGTGTGACATAAAATATTGCAACAATCGCCGTTTTATTCTCAAGAGTCTCTGCTAAAAAAATATATATAATGTTTGGGGGTTCCAAGTAATTTTCTAGCAAAAAATATGGATTTTAACTTGTAAACACCAAATGCCAAAAAAAGGCTTAGTCATGAAAGGGATAAATATCAAACTGTTTAAAAGATCATACAAATGTATATTTGAAATTAAGTCTATTTTGATAATAACATGGTGTAGTCATGACCCTCCAGCCCGTATCTTTAAATAGAAAGAGGTGACGCCTCCATCAACATCAATCAAGATGTAATATCATGCTCCCCTTATGTTTAGCATTTTAGTGGGAATGGAGGAGTGGGCTGTCATTTACCAATGTGTTCTCCCCCACTAGGGCTGGGGAAAAAAAAAATAGATTTAAATCTTGAATCGAGTTGAGAGGTCAAATCGATTCAAAATTTAAGCAAATATTTTTTTCACCACCACGCTGGCACTGAGGTGCTGCGGGCAGGAGTTTTTAGGCAAGGCCGCGGCTTGGCCTAAAGACTCCTGCCCGCAGCTCCTCAGGACCAGCACGGTGTAAAAAAAATAAAAAAAACTTGATTTGAATTGTGAATCGAGTTTTTTTTTTTTTTTTAAATCGCAGATTTTTTTTTTTTTTTTTTTAGAAAATCACCCAGCTCTAACTCCCACATGTATGACTATAGTCACATAGGCTGCGCAGATGTGATATGAAGGAAATGCGCAGCACCAAAAACTGAGCGTGTGCACTAGCTGCAAACACTGTCCACTGCAGTAGGGACATGGACATGAGGGGGAGATGGATAACAAAAGGATCAACCAGGTATTTTGCAGAATACAGAAAACAAATCCCATTGTGAGTATGAGCAGCATCTATCAGATTGTAAGCTAGAATTTATTGATAGTATAAATGATGTATGTTTAAATGACATTTTAGAGAGGAGCTTCGGTCTCCTCAAAAAAACCTAAGTCAGCAGCCACAAATACATAAATAAATAAATCTTACCATGTATTCCAGGCTTTACATTTAAAGTGAAAACCCTAATTAGGGTAAACAGCAGAATAGCCAAATCTAGATTTGCCAGGGAAGCATTTTTATATGTATGTACCAAATTAGGTTACAGTGCATTGGTTCCCCCTCTAAACTCTTAAAAAAAAAAGTTAAAAAAAAAAGTTAAAAAATAAAGTTAAAAAAAAAAGTTAAAAAAAAAAACGTTTGAACAGAAAAACACAAAGATAAAAATGACCTCTAGACTTCGGAAAGGTATAGCTTAAAAGGGGTTGTAAAGTTAAATTTTTAATTTTTTTTAAAATAACAAACATGTTATACTTTCCGCCACTGTGCAGCTCATTTTGCACAGAGTGGCCCCAAACCTGCTCTTCTGGGGTCCCTCGGCGGCTGTTTCGGCTTCCTCCCGCAGGTACTTCTCACGTTCATGCGAGCTCCCTCGCATGGTGAGAAGCCCCTGCAGGCGCGCTCCCGTGATACAGCCGGCGGCTATAGCCGCTCGCTGTATAACACGGCCTCACCCCCCGGCGCGCTGCGTCATTGGATGTGATTGACAGCAGCGCGAGCCAATGGCTGTGCTGCTTTCTATCCATCCACTCCAGCCAATCAGCGGCCAGACTGAGCGGCGAAGAGGACGGCGGGAGCGAGCGCGGGATTTTCGAGGGGTCAGGTAAGTAAGGGGGGGGGGGGCCTGGGGGCACCGGCAGTGTCAGATGTTTTTTCACGTTAATGCATAGAATGCATTAAGGTGATAAAACATTTACTTTTACAACCCCTTTAAGAAGAGGTGAACTATAGATGGTTTGGCAAAAAAGCAAGCAGAGAATAAATGGATGGTTACCAGTATTGTATACGGATCCATTTACTGGTATTGACTAACTAAGCCAAAGCTGCCCCCTAATGAATGGTAATGTCCATGAGACAGCAGGAAAGGTTGAGGAAGCACAGTCAGCTACAAAAGGAAGTAGCCGTGGCAGGGAGATTCTTGTACCGCAGGTCCTCAGGTGCAGATTCCTCTTCAGCAAGGAGAAAAATGAGCAGCACAGAAGAGACGACACAAAATCTCACTCCAAAAGTCACAACAGTCGAGACGGCAATGCAGATATACAGCAAGTCTGAATGGAGCGGAAGGTGCAGCAGCGTCTAGACACAGGAAAGAGTCAACTATATTTTAGGAGGAGGATTGCAAGACAAAAATGTACTTTTGCAGGGTAATGCTTAGGGACTATTAACATTTTAGGCATTTCCTAGCAAATCATCGACTTTTTTTGATTTCAGGTCCACTTTAAAGCTCCGACAATAAATGAAAGCTTTTTCACATCTAAGGCTGCATCAAGAAGATACTGCCGCATATTATTTACATAAGATTATCTCACGCTAAACCTAAAATCTCTGTATGAGACCCAGCCTGCTCCTAATGGCACCAACCAAGAGCAAACAGGAGATCTAAGAGCAGTGCATATTGTTATAGAATGCGATGTTTATCATTGGAGAACTGAAGGGCATCATTCACTATGTGATTATTAGCTTTATGCATGTTACTCTGCTCATCTCCATCTGTTACCCACACAAAACGCACTGAGACAAAGCCGCTTCCAATTTGGTCTCCTGCTGCAGTGCTGAGATTCAGACAAGATTTACAGCACTTCCATCACATCAAAGCGCTAGTCTCTATTTCTGGATGGCCTGGGCTGCTAATCACACGCAAAGACCTCAGACGAGCACGCACTTATACGACTATAAATGCATATAAAACACATTTCTAAATGCATATAAACACATACTAGGGGGTTTTCGTGCGTTAAGGTGCATTCAGTCTAGCTATGTTTAAAAGAAAATAAAAACCTGTGTGTTCAGGGGAAGATTACTCGGAATGCATCTAAGCACATGTACATTTTAACACAGGTGAAATTAGGTTTAAAAGCATAAACAGAAGTAAACGTCCAAGACGAAGTTCTCCCCGTTTAAATAAATTAAACTTAGGAGGCCTAAATTATTGAGGGCTTACACATTTAATGTATAAATTCACCTTCACTGAAAATCTGTAAGGTGACCTTACACTGGACCGCCTCCCCCGGTCCAGCTACACTGTAGTCCCGCTATCCACCTCTGTCAGGGACCGGAAAGCTGCTTCACCGGTGCAGGGATTTGAAATCCTTCTGGCTTCCTTTCATTGCAGTGCTGACGGGACAAGCTAGACGGATTCCGATTGGTCAGCCCCGTCCATGTGACCAAATCAGATTGCCTCTGGTCTGTACATGCTGAGAGGCATGGAAAGGAGATTAAGTCGCATGGGAATCGGTGAAGTGCCGTTCCGGTCCCGGACAGAGCAGGTTCGCAGGACTACAATACAACAGGACCGGGAGGATGGGGAGGGGGTCCAGCTTAATATCGCCTTGCAGATTTTCTGTAAAGGTGAACTTGCCCTCTAAACTCGTTACCAAAGTCTTAAAGGTCTAACCAACCAGCCTGATTCTCAAGCGTCCTTCTATAAATATCATATTAATGGAGAAATAGACAATAGTTCTCGATTCTGTCAATAGATCCATCAAAGGAAAAAAAAAATAACTGTACTTAGGAAACCAATTTAAGGTCTACTCTATTAATTTGTGAGAGTGACATCTCATGCAATACCTCTAAGCCCTTGTACAAACGGTCGGAGATTCTGCCAACCAAATCCGTCGGATTTTGTCCGTCAGATTTAGTCTGACGGATTGTGTCCGAAACTGTTGCATATACACGGTCGGACTAAGTTGTGGAAAAATCTGATCTTTCAGAACGTGATGACATAATTTCGTTACGATGGGACTACATTCAGGCTAGTAGCCAATAGCTTTGATGTAGGAATTTGATCTGAGCATGCGTGGCATTTGGTCCGATCAAAATTCTCTACACATGATCGGATTACGTCCGACCGGCCCAGGTGGTCGGGAAATAGTTCCAACATGTTGGAAAATTGGGTCCGACGGAGATTCGGACGGAATCAGTCTGATGCATACCACACACAGTCGGATTATCTGACGATACGGTCCGATGAGACGCATTCCAACGGATTCTCCGACCGTATGTACAAAGCTTAAAACCCCGTACACACGAGCGGACTTTTCAACATCCAAAGTCCGACGGAATGATTCCGTCAGACTATTCGATCGTGTGTGGGCTGCAACGGACTTTTGATTCGCAAAAGTCTGACGGACTTTAGAAAATGGAACATGCTTCAAATTTTTCCGACGGAACTCCGCCGGACCCAGTCCCTCCGAAAAATTTGCTCGTGTGTATGCTATTCCGACGGACTAAAACCGACGCTAGGGCAGCTATTAGCTACTGGCTATGAACTTCCTTATTCGAGTCCAGTCGTACGTCATCACGTTCGAATCCGTTGGAGTTTGGTGTGATTGTGTGTGGCCAAGTCCGCTCAGTCGAAAAGTCCATCAGAACTCTGTCGGAACTCCGGCAGAACTCCGGCAGAACTCCTTCGGAAGTCTGTCGGACATAAGTTCTCTCGTGTGTACGGGGCTTAAGGCTTACCATATGCACTACAATCTCATTGTACAATCTCGTTTCAATCTACCAACATATGTGTGTTCCCTTGGTTGGATACAGCTTAAATAGATTGGACAAGTCCTCATTTTACATAGTTTTGGTAAAACTTGATTGTATGGTCAAATTGTAATGTGTATGTTAAGCCAGACATTTATCAGCAACAATGTGACCATTTCCAATGACACAAGATAATTGGGGTTTGTCCTCCGTCAATTCTGAATATAAAGCTCTCAGGAATTTCCCAGCATAGTAGAAAACCTTAACTGACCCTTTTGCTGCACTTGTGTTGAATATAACATGCATTATTCAGTGGATATCATCACGGTGGTAGAACGGTTTCATGCATATACAAACAAAATATAGGCCTTTATATCTAAGACAACACGCACTTCTAGAAGCAACTTAAAAAGAAGTTAAGCCCAGCCCACATATAATAAAATTTATAGCCCATCGTAAAAAACGGGCGCAGCAGCAGTTGATTATAAAATTGCAATTACAGTTTTCTCTTAGTCCACCTTCAAAGTCACACAAATAGCTGTTAAAGTTCTTCCAGACATTTTTAAAGTTTTGAATAAAATGGGAAAGTTTAAACCTCTGACAGCTACTTGGGACTCAGTTCATTGCCTCCCAGATCATTTTTTTCCTGCATTTAGATTCTGCTGCTTTAACCCCTTGTCTACCAAGTTATGCTTTAAAACTGTCTGGTACTTGGGGGGTTAACGCAAGCTCACAGCCCCTGCAGCCCTGAGCTTGGTTTAGGTTTACTTGAGCCAGCAATGGTCTTTCAGGTAAAAGTGATCTGGACGGCTCTAGAACCAACTCATCACTTTTAGTCTCCATTCACACCTGGGCATTTTGGGATTTGTACAGAGTTTGCATGGTCCACGTGCAGAGCCCGCCAGGAAGTCGGCGAAGCGCTAATCACAGGCAGGGAGACATTGCAGCCGTGCATCAGGGCAATGTCTCCCTGCCTGTGATTAGCGCTGCGCCGACTTCCTAGCGGGCTCTGCACGTGGACCATGCGAACACGCCTGAGCTCATCCCTACTCTGTAGTCTTGCAGTAAGCCATTATTATTTGGCATGCTGCAAGACAGGAATGACACCTTTACACCTTTCACTACCCACATGAAGGCCCAGAAACACCTAGAGTAACCCTAGTATCCACCAACATCAACTCCCAGAACTGGTACAAGTGATTCTCGTAGCCCGCTCTGAAGCTAAAGAGGCTCAAAAGATCATGGGAGATATAGTATCAGTACTGAAAAAGGAAGGAGACAGGAAACCAGAGAACTTAGAACTTCAGCCAGGAAGAGGAGTGACATCACAGACACAAAAACCCGTAAACTGCTAAAGGCGGTAAATTATACACAAAATGACAGCGGGGGTGTGATTCATTGCACAATGCATCTGTTTTGAGGAGAAAAAGCTGGAGTTCTTCTTTAACTGACCGCACCTAAACGCAGGTAAGCATTCAGTGTGAAAAGCACTACTGAAAAATCCTTCCTGAGATTTACATGCCTTTAGAAATGACCTCCAAACGCACATAAACGCGGGTTTAACATGGTCAGTGTAAATGAGGCCTTAGAGCAGGGGTCTCAAACTGGCGGCCCTCCAGCTGTTGCAAAACTACAAGTCCCATGAGGCACTGCAAGGCTGACAGTGACAAGCATGACTCCCGCAGGCAGAGGCATGATGGGACTTGTAGTTTTGCAACAGCTGGAGGGCCACCAGTTTGAGACCTCTGCCTTAAAGAGATCAGCCCCGCTTTCTGTCCTGGGGACACCATCTTACCAGAGAAGGAGCATGTCTATTAGAATATATGAAGCGTACTGTATAAACCAGAGGGAAATCAACCTAAGACTTCACTAGCAAAACATAAAAAGCAGATCTAATAAAATGAAAAACACAAACAAAGCCTGTGCTTTTCTCCTCAGGACCAGAGCGGATATGCAAACAAAAAAAGCGAAAAAAAAAAAAAAGCAGCCATTCGCAGGATCAACCTCTATTGATCAGCCTCAAAGTGAGAGAGCAGCTCTCCATCTGTCAAGTTTTAAACTGCTTCAATCTCACAAAGACGGCTGAACAATACCTGCCAGACAGCCCCATTCACGGGGCATGTGAGAGCAGCACATCTTCACCTATACAAGAGGTTTGTGAAGTATTTTATTTCAGCTATTATACGGCAGTGTAACAGGCGGCATTGTTCTGTCCCAGAAAGGAGGGGAGCCGGTTTTCTGCAGAGGCTGTGCAGGACGGCTTACCCTTGTTAACACTCTATGCAATGATGTTGGCTGCATGTACATGATTACCAGCAGCTCAGAAGGGGAGAGGATCACTGGCCTACATAAAGAGCCAAGAAACACTTCTCATACACAAAGCTGGATGCCTCCCACTGGCAAGGGCTTTGTTATATCTAAACACTTTAGACAGAGTTTTACACACCCAATTACGTGCCATAATTTCATGGGTGTCACTCAGATGTGGCGGCGGCGGCGGCCTCCATTTTCCTGGGAACGGCTCCTGCTCAGTCTCGAGGGAGGCCGGCAGCACAGGGAAACACGTCTCAACCACAAAATGGCTGTCAGGCAGAGCGCATTTCCTGTCAATAAACCATGTTCTCGCAAGGGACAGGGTCCTGGTGTGGAAATCAAACAATCGCCAGCCGCTGTACACGCCACACAACTCTAATAACAATACAGGGTAAAATACCTACGTTACATTGATCAGATCAGCGGCGGCTTAAAGGGGTTGTAAACCCTTACAAACCACTTTGACCTACAGGTAAGCCTAGATTAAAGGCTTACCTGTAGGTCCAAGAAATATAAATAAATAAACCTATACAGTTTAGGAGATATTTACACAAAGACAGCCACCGCTGTCTACGGCGCATGCGCCGTAGACAGCGGCGCGCAGGCTGCGGCGATATGCCGCGAGCGTCGGCTCCCGTGCACATGCGCGGGAGTGACGTCATCGCTGCTCCAGCGAATCACAGTGCCGGAGCAGTGAGACCCGGAAGTCACTCCGGGATCCATGGCAGCGGCAGACATGAAGACGGAGGAGCGCTTCGGGGGCTTTGTTCTCAGGTAAGTTATTCATCATGAGCTAGTATGCTATGCATACTAGCTCATTATGCCTTTGCCTTGCAGGTTGCTTTTTTTTTTCCCCAGATGGGTTTACAACCACTTTAAGGCTGACAGTTACTTTGACACCATCTCTTATCTTTGTCAGTTTGATCCGTGATGATGAAGTAAATGTCCGTGACAAGACAAGAGGTCATAACTGGCAGAATACAGTAGCTGGTCAGATGTTGAAAATTGATTTTTATTTTTGCCAGGCTAACACACACATACATAGGCCACACGTGTAACCTGTAAGCTGGTGTTTACTCGGGCACATCAGGCTAGCCACAGCAATGGTGCATGACCATTCTCGCACAAGCCACAGAGATATCACCCAGCTACTCTGAAGCCAATCAACAAAATCACTGTTTGCCACCTCGATAATTAGATTTTAAAGCAAAACGCAACTGTCAAAGAAGGTGCTAAGAAGCTGCGCTTTGTTAGCGGCGCCGCAGGCAAAAAGCTGGCTGCAGGCCTAAACCTGGACTTTCATTAAAGCAATCCTGCAGCCCTAGCTTTTAAAATTTCATTGTTTCGCCATAACGCTGATCCATGCTGAATCCTAATGAGTTTCTCTCACATGCTCAGCAGCTGCAAAATCACTAGAGTAATATGGCACAACCGGGCTAAAAAAAAATAAAAAAAAAAATAATAAAAATAAAGACGTGCGCCTTTCCCTCCAAGAGCAATCCCTGGAAATCTTGCTCCTTTCTGGCAAGCCTGCTCTCTCTCAGCTGGTGTGGCTGTCATAAGGAATAGAAGGCAATATCTGGAATGAAGACAAACACATGGGTCAATGGCAGAGTAGAGCCAATAGCTGTCAAGGCAGCGGCCAAATTCCTGTATTTCAATCTAACTAATGTCGCCTCAGCTTCTGACCTCACAGACAAGACAATCAGCAAAAGGCAGGAGGGCCTGGATATCTTGGGAAGGATGATAACGGGTTAACGGTAATAGCAGAACCGAGCACAAGTGAGAAATAGAGGTTATAACCTCATCTGCCAGGAAGGCAGGATGATACACCAAGCCTCAGTGCAGGACAATGAGCACAAAGGAAGCATTGATATAAACTCAGCTGGCAGAGAATCATCCTCACTAGTGTTGCTTCCTTACTCATTAACCCTGAGGGCCAATGAACATGTTTATAGAATATAAATATATATGAGTTATGGAAGGAGCAGGCTAGGTCAGCTGACAGATGTACTATGATCAGCGAATCGGAGGCGGCACAGCATTATATTGCAGCGCTGCAAGTGAGGTTAACCCATTTGAGGCTCAAGTCAAATGATGGTCTGCCGATTAGCAGCAAAGAGCACATGCAAAACATATGGCTCAGGCATTTTAATTAACCTTTCTGCTATATTGTGCTTTGGAGCAGACAATCTGTATTTATTTAGGCTTAATGCACACTTGCTTTTACTGTAAAAAATGCACACTTGCTTTTACTGTAAAAAACAAACAAACAACAGAATGATACAAGTCAGGGCTGGAATATCGGAAACATGCAAAGGCAGGAAGCTACCGCAGTGCTGTATGAGGTCACCGGAAGTATGGGTTGTGTTTTCCACCGACAATTATCCATGTACATTGTCACAGAGCACTGTATTATGGCTGGCTTTGGCTACAAGATTACTAAATACGCCATTCTGCATACAAAAGAAAGGTCAGAGATTAAACAATCCACTTCCACAGGCAGTCTACATAAGCAATATATCCTCAATCAGTGCTACGTGCACTCCTGGCGGTATACCGGAGAGATGCAAAGGGCCACTGCCTGCTTAAATATGTCACCAAGTGATTAGTCAGCTATAAGGCACTCTGCCCCTTTAATAAATATAAATGCTTGGCTAAGTGTTCCTGTGTATGCTATGCAGAGGCAGATGGAGGGGAGGGAGGGAGGAAATGCTGTCAGCCTGTAAAGGCAGAACTAATGTTATCAGAATAAGACTAGATTGATTGGCTGTCATCTCATCTAAGAGTATCTTAAAGTGAACCTCTACCCTGCTCATGCTTGGCAAAATAACAGGTTCGCTTTGCAAGTAGGGCTTTAAAAGAGGAAGTAAACCCTGGTGTCTTCCTTTGTAATTCTCTGCAATGTAAAGGCATAATGTGCTAGTTAGTATGCATTGCATACTAGCACATTATGTGACACTTACCTGCAAACGAAGCCTGCGTCGTCCCCGTTGTGGGCTGCATCCATCTTTGCCTGTCTTCCTTCCAGGGCCATGGATACCGGCTCGGACTTGCCGGAGACAGCTAACGCCGTGGGCGCCGACGGTCAAGGCACACTCCTGAAGAGACGGCATGGGCGGACGTTCCTTCAGAGTCCATGTGCCAATATCAGTGCAGTAAATTGTAAAGATCTCCTAAATGGTGCATGTTTAGGAGATATTTACAGTACCTATAGGCAAGCCTTAATCTAGGCTTACCTATAGGTACAACAAAGGGAGGTTTACAACAAGGCTACGCTTACCATCTCCTATTCTTCTCTGATCTACAACCAGACTTCCTAAAATGTGAGCAGTACTTCCAGGCATGAGGAAGATGTAAACATTCCACCTGCCTTCCTTCCCATAATGCAGCAATTGGCAACAGAGCAGACACAGTGTCACACGAGGCTGCCACCGTCTAATGGTACACCTGTCCACTGCAACCGTCTGAGGATAATTTCTCCCTAAGCACTGCATTCATGTAAAATTGCAGAGTGTGTGGGAATCACAGGGAAATTGCATGGTCAGAGACCATGTGCTTTCTCTGTGGCCATGTTTTTAAAAAGGTGCATGCACCTTTTTTGTGGAAACGCAGGCACAGCCACCCATTTAAACGCGGTCGCAAAAATGCATAGGTGTGAACCTAGCGTTACTATAGCTTTTGCTTTAATACATACATTGTAAGTGCATGATAGCGAAGGGCTCGTTCACACTTGAGCATTTTTCAGGTAAAATATATTTACCTTTGCTGTGCAGCTGGTCTGCACAGAGTGGCCCGATCCTCCTCTTCTGGGGTCCCCAGTGGCGCTCCTGGCTCCTCCTCTTCTGGAGTGCCCTGTTGGAGAAGCAATCTCCTTTGGCACACCCTTGAGGGCAAGCTCCCGAGTCCTGCTGTTGCGTCTATTGACACAGACAGCAGGACTCGGCCCCGGCACCCACGACATTGGATTCGATTGACAGCAGCGGGAGCCAATGGCTGCGCTATCAATCTATCCAATCAGGACACGAGGCACCGGCCAGAGCTGGTGTGGATGACCTCCCTCCCGCCATCCTCCGTGTGGATCAGGGAGCTGGAGAATGAATCTGCCGGTGGTTTACCATATGGTCCCCGGTCATCTCTATGACCCTTGAAGGCTGAAAAAGACGTCACTTCCGGCTCTGACAGATGTAAACACTGGGAAGCCCAAAATCAATTTTTAACTCAGGCTTTCCAGGCTAGTGGAGAGATGTGGGGACTTTTAGACCACAAATCTCTCCATAAAGAGGACCTGTAATGCTCTATTCCTATTACAAGGGATATTTACATTCCTTGCAATAGGAATAAAAGTTATCCAAAAAATTTTTTTTAAGGGGGAATTGTAAAAATAAAAATAGAATTTTGTTTACAGCACCCCATTCCCTCATGCTCGCACCCAGGAGAAAACGCATACGTAGGTCACACCAGCATATGTAAATGGTGTTCAAACCACACACATAAGGTTTTGCTGTGATTGTAAGAGTGAGAGCAACATTACTAGTGGTAGACCCCCTCTAACGCTAAACTGGTAACCTGTAAAACTTTTTAAAATGTGGTCTATGGAGATTTTTAAGAACTGTATTTTGGCACAATTATAAAGTGTGACATGTTTGGTATCTATGAGTAACATCATCTTTCACATTATACAAAAAATGTGTCTTGTTTTTATTTAATTCATTAAGGCTTTACCCCCCCCCCCCCAAAAATAAAAAATAAAGCATTTAAAAAATTGCTGCGTAAATACTGTGCGGCATGGAAAATTGCAACAATCACCATTTTATTTCCTAGGGTCTCTGCTAAAATATTATTTTTATATATATTTTTATAGTTTTACATGCAGAAGAGAAATGCCAGAATTGGCTTGGGTGGGAAGTGGTTAAATCATTTTATTGAGAGAAAATTCTCAACTGCAACTAGATGTCCTCAGTTTGATGGCCAACATCTTTCAACCCACTTTCTATGGGCTCAGTTCACCCTGGACCCGTGACAGCCTGTGACTGGAGAGTGAAAGGAGAAGCAGCAAAGTGACCAACCCATCTGTCACCCTCTTCCTATCAGCACATGATGTGATTGGCGAATTGCACTCCTTCCTCTTACACTCGTGTTTTCCTGTACAGGGACTACAAGTGGCTCACACCAGGTACATTCAGGTACTTACACTGCTTGCATTTAAAAAAAAAACACTGCAATTATGATTAAAGAGGTACGTTCATTTGTGTCTTTTATATCTGCCTCTAAAGTTCAGCGTGGGCAGTAAAACGCAGCTATTTTTAGTGGCGTTTTATCGCCGGATTTATGGCGCATTTTGGCCGCTAGCAGGGCGCTTTTACCCCCGCTAGCGGCCGAGAAAGGGTTAAAACCGCTGGCAATGCGCCGCAATAGCAGCGGTTTGAAAGCGGTATTACAGCGCTGCCCCATTGATTTCAATGGGGAGCAGCGGTGGAGGAGGTAAACACACCGCTCCTTCACCACTCCGAAGAAGCTGCTGGCAGGACTTTTCCCTGACGTCCTGCCAGCGCACCGCACCCTCGGGCTTTCACACTACAAACAATGGTGCAGCTTTTTTTAGGGCGGATTTCAGGCGCTATTTCTAACGATATAGCGCCTGCAAAAGGCCCTGGTGTGAAAGGGGTCTTAATCATAACCCACACACATTAGTCAGTAGTAACACTAGCACAGCAAAATGGTGACTTAGAAACCTTTATAACAATCAGGTAAAGAATAATCTACAATGGCCTGTGTCCTGGAATGTAATAAATTACTTCCACCACTGTGGCGAAGGCAACACTATCAGTAAGCACAGAATGCCATTAAATGTGGGTTAAAGGTGTACAAAGTGTATTCAGCCAGTATAACAATAGCACAAACCCATGGGTAATCTTTAGATGGCGTCTACAGAAATTACAGACAACTGCAGTGCCATACGTTTATGCTGCTACACTGATCAGAGCTTTGCTTTCCTCATGTAGCAGGGGACAAACATTGCTGCCATATCACGCCAAGCTATCTGCTATTCCAGCTGATGGTGGAAATCAATAGCCCCTGGTGGGACGTGGAAGCAGAGCTGCTAGTGGATAACCTACTATAAATCAATTTGTTGCCATGGTGAGGTGGAGGTTTCAGAAGAGGGAGTAAGTGGGGTAAAGGGAAACATGCATCCACTACAAGAGACAACCGGTTACTAAAACAAGTCCGCTTCCACCGAGGAAGGTAAACTGAAATGTGCACCGGACGGTCACTGTGATGACAGTAATGGACCTGCAAAAGGGAAGAAAGAAATGTGGACTTCGTTTTACAGTTCAGAAAAACGCTGATCATTTTTCACACTGCTGTATTCTTCATGGGAAGTGAATGATCTAGACCAGGCATATGCATTTAGCTGACCTCCAGCTGTTGCAGAACTACAAGTCCCATGAGGCATAGCAAGACTCTGACAGCCACAAGCATGACACCCAGAGACAGAGGCATGATGGGACTTGTAGTTTTGCAACAGCTGGAGGTCCGCTAATTGCCTATCCCTGATCTAGACCGTCTTAGAGCCAAGCAGGGCCCGTTGTGGAGCAGCAGTGGGCAAGGAGATATCTGGTGGCACTTTAACCCAGAAATAGCTCAAAATCTGACCACCACCAGCAGTATTTTGTGCGATATTCTGATTGTGTGTACTGGGCTTAAAGGGGTTGTAAACCCTTGTGTTGTTTCATCCTATGCATGAAGGTGAAAAAACACCTGACAGTCACTGGCTCCCTAGCCCCCCCATTTTTCTTACCTTGGCCCCTTCATCCCCCTTGGCAGGGACACCCTGTGCCTCCCTCTCCATGAGGTCCTGGCTCTTGATTGGTTAGATTGATAACAGTGCAGCCATTGGCTTCCTCTGCTGTCAATCAAATCCAATGACACAGGCACCAGGGGGTGGGGCGGGGTTTGGCATTTGTGTCTATGGATGCAAATGCTGGACTCGGGATCTTGCCCGCAAAGTAACAACCCGCCGCCCCAGGAGCACTTCTACTATGTAGTTCAAGGGCCTACCTGATTGCATACAGATTGAAAGTGTTTTATGCTGCGTACACACGGTCGGAGAATCCGTCGGAATGCGTCTTATCGGACCGTGTCGTCGGATAATCCGACTGTGTGTGGTAGGCATCGGACTGATTCCGTCGGAATATCCGTCTGACCCAATTTTCCAACATGTTGGAAATATTTCCATACCAACTGGGCCGGTCGGACGTACTCCGATCATGTGTAGAGAATTTTGATCAGACCAAGTGCCACGCATGCTCAGATCAAATTCCTACATCAAAGCTATTGGCTACTAGCCTGAATGTAGTCCCATCGTAACGAAATTACGTCATCACGTTCTGAAAGATCGGATTTTTCGACAACTTAGTCCAACCGTGTGTATGCAACAGTTTCGGACACGATCCGTCAGACTAAATCTGACAGACAAAATCCGACGGATTTGGTTGTGGAAATCTCCGACCGTGTGTACAGGGGCTAAGACTGACCTCATATTATATGGTTTTGGGAAATCTAAAGGAAAAAAAATAAATAAAATTGTACATATAGGGTGTATGCAGCTTTACTCTTATTACAAATCCTGAAAATAAAGGATTTTTTTTTTTTTTTTAGGACAAATTATATCTTTTTGCACCAGTGGCCAATTGTACATTTACACTTCTATGCTGTAAACCGGTGGTTCTTCTGGGTGCACAGCTGGCTTAAGGCTATTAAGAAATATTTTCCCACTGTCCCACCTAAATGAAGGCATGCAGATAACTTGTGCTTAAAGGCTGCATTACTGTGATTTGAATTGGTACAGTGGAGAGCTTATTGGTTCCTTTTGGCCCACCAGAACATACCCCGTCTGCTTATAGTTCCTCAAGGCCCGTTTATATGGTTTTCACTGCAGGCCTTGATAACAATCTCCTTGTAAACACTACGCCATAAGGTACTCTCCAAGATTTTCATTACTAAGAAATGAAAAGCTGTGCATCGGTGGCAGCAGTAGCAATCTCTGTTGAGTCACTGACAGCATTCATTCCATATTGGCGGTGATTGGCAGGCAAGTGCTCACAATGTACCAGAGCAGCCACAGGCGGCATAAATTGCTCACTATCAGAGGCTGGGCAAGCAAGTATTACTTCTGAAATTCCCAAGAGGCTGCTTGAGAAAGAGCAGAATCTCATCTGTCTAAGTATGTGTAACCTTTACATGTTCCTCCAGAAACAGAGGGCTTAAAATTGCAAGCATCACTCCAGCCTCAGTGGGCTAAATATGTTATTTGTATTAAGCTTGGCCTCATGCAGGGAGAAGGCCTGTGATGCTGGGAAGTACAGGGTAGGTAATGACACATGATAGTGAAGACAGTCATTTATTTTCTCTCTGGTAAAAGCGGCTTCTGCATTTACATCACTTTAGTTATCCACAAAGAACACTTTTTGTCCGCTCGGAATAACAAAGTTGCTTTCATATGTTTGCCAGAAACATTTGTCTATCAGTAGATAAAAAGTGGACAGGCATAACCTAGACGTCAGGCATTAGGAAATGTTCTTCTGGCCATAAAAAGCATATGCCTGGCAGCTGGTGCTCTCGATTCCAAGCACTGCTTGCTCCAATCAGGCTTTCTCTGATCTTCTAAGGAAGATAGCAAGCACCGGCTGAACGTAGCACAGCATCCATCCCATTGTCATGCAAGAAATACTGCAAGGCCCAGAGTTCCGATCACTTCCTCCATTTCCTACCTTCACCCATAAAAGGAAAATTCACCTTTGGGAACATGTTACAAGTTCCAACAGTTTTTAGGGTCTAAGGCGGGGGATATGCAATTAGCGGACCTCCAGCATTGCAGAACTACAAGTCCCATGAGGCATAGCAACACTGACAGCCGCAATCATGACACCCAGAGGCAGAAGCATGATGGGACTTGTAGTTTTGCAACAGCTGGAGGTCCACTAATTGCAGATCCCTGGTCTAAGGCCTCATTCACATGAGGCGGATCCATTTTGGCAGAGTCCGCCAGCTCAGCAGGAGTTCTTTGCGTTGATCTCCGCTGAGCCGGCGGATGATAGGTCAGTTTCTGCTCATGATCAGGGAGGGGCCTGTCAGAACCCCACTGATTCCTATGGAGAGATCGGAAGTCAGATCTCATTATTATTAATGATTTATATAGCGCTAACAGTTTACGCAGCGCTTTACAATGTATAGGGGGGACAACACAATTACAGTACAATACAAAAGGTACAGGAGGGCCCTGATCGTAGAGCTTACATTCTAAAGGGAGGGGGTGGTGGTACCAAAAGGTAATAATCTCATCCGATCCAATAAGATGGATGGTGAACGTATCCCCATGCGTCTGTCTTCAACAGATCGGATGGCAGATGGGTGTCAGCAGACACATCTCCGCTAACATCCGTCTCCCCATAGGAGTCGATGCCACGTGAAAGGGGCCCAACATATTCCTGCTCCTGCAGTGGCTCCGCCTGAGCCCCCTGCGTGACAGCAGTACAAGGAGACGTTCCTTGCATCAGCTCTCACTTTCTAACCACTTCAGCTCTAGAAGGTTTCACCCCATTAAAGTGGTTGTAAACCACTGCAAAAATAAGAAAATAAAAAAAGACCCTGCAAGACAAAAAGGCACAATGAGCTAGTATGCAGTGCATACTAGCTCATTTTGAAATACTTACCTTAGAATGAAGCTGTTGCAGCGGTCCCGGCACACTAATGTTACGGCCGTCATCTTTCCCAGAGCTTTTTCCAGGTTCGCAGACTCCTGCACTGTGATAGGCCAGAAACACGATTACGTCACTCCCATGCATGTGTGCAGCGCTGTTCACAGGAACGGCACCTGTGAGCCGTTCCTTCAGAACACATGCGTCAGTGATGTCACTGGCTGCATGCACTGGAATTATCTCCTAAACTGTACAGGTTTAGGGGATATTTTTACTACCTATAGGTAAACCTTACTATAGGCTTACTTATAGCTAAAAGTCTGCAGAGAAAGTTTACTTCCTCTTTAATGGCCAGGCTTTTTTGTGTTGCGGCAATGTGTTGCTTTAACCGACAACTGCGCGGTCATGCGGCGCTGTACCCAAATAGAGGTTTCTTTTGGTGGTATTTGATCACATCTGATGTTTTTATTTGAATTTTTTGCGCGAACAAAAAAGACTGACAATTTTGAAAAATTTAAAAAAAAGTTATTGCGTCTACAAACTAAGATATTTTTATGGCATTTTTCTTTTTGTTTTACTAGTAATGGCGTTGATCAGCGATTTTTAGAGGGAAAGCGACATGGAGCTGTGATCAAGGCCGTTCTGGCAAAATGTTAGCCCATTCACTAAGAATTTGGAGTGTAACTGCAGTCACTGTATAAATAACACTGGCAGGAAAGGGGGTTAACATCAGGGGCGATCAAGGGGTTAAGTGTGCTCCTAGGGCAGTGATGGCGAACCTTGGCACCCCAGATGTTTTGGAACTACATTTCCCATGATGCTCTTGCACTCTACAGTGTAGCTGAGCATCATGGAAAATGTAGTTCCAAAACATCTGGGGTGCCAAGGTTCGCCATCACTGGCCTAGGGAGTGATTTCTAACTGTGTGTAGGGTGGACTGACTGCAAGATTAGCAGGAACACAAAATCTCCCTCTGACAGAATGGCGGCCTGCCTCATATAGGGCAGGCCGCTGTTCTGTCTCTCCAGCGAAGACCTGTAGGTCTCAGCAGCCATCAGACCCGCTAATTAGCTCCCCCTGTGTTACAGTAACAGGAAACTATGTACATGTACATTGTTTCGTGGAGCCCGGTTGCCCTGCCACAGTAAAATGTGCGGTGGGCGGTCCGGAAGAAGGTAAAGAGAGTGCAGCTGTGCGAGGCTCCACCCACACGGACGTGTCACTCATTCACAGAGTTCTGTGAATGATCTACAAGTGTTGATATCCTTTGCAGCTGTCGGCTTGTAGTTCTCAGTGAATGCACTTAATCGCTGTGGTAGTTGATTCATTCTTCCTGTCAGTGTGAAACTGCCTGCCCGTACAATATACTGGCCGAAATCTCACACTGACAGTCTGCAGGACACCTGTATGGCACCATTGATTTTCTGATCGTGGGTGCAACACTTTCTAGGCTCCTAAAAAAATAAAATGCACATTTTCTTTCGAGCATGCAAAAAATGTGCATTTTTTTTTTCTTTTAAAAAGGTAAACTTATCCTTTAAGTACATACTGGTTATACACAGTTATTTTATTATCAGCAGATTCCTTGTTTCACGTAAACAAGGTGAATGGAGGAATTCCTCCAAAAGAGCTCCATGAACAGTGCTGGTTGGTTCTTGAAGGCTGCTGTAGCTTTCCGGTGATTGTCGGGAGAAACTATGGCGTGTTATAGAGGACAGCATTCCCTGAAGTGTCTGATACTACAGCAGTATTTCTCTACATTGAAGTGGAGGTTAGTGGTGTGGGCAGTGGGAGAGGGAAGCATTTACTTATTTTACAGAGAATGCTTTTTGAGGGAAATTGAGGTAAAATGCTTTTGGGGCTTCATATTATTGTGCATGCAATAAACGCATGTTAAAAACTTGTGTTTTAATATGCATGGTTATGGGTGTTGCAATACTGGCTTTTAACTGCACCCAATGTACATATACAGTAAAATGGCACCCGTGAGATGCAACGGCATTATTCCCTTATTGTTATGATGAAGGGGTCTCGTTTTGTGGCCCCAGAATGTTGCATTCCCTTCAGAATAAAATGTGTGCGTACGTGCCTGCGTGCGTGGGTACGTGCCTGCGTGCGTGGGTACGTGCCTGCGTGCGTGGGTACGTGTCTGCGTGCGTGGGTAGTGGGTGCGTGCGTGGGTAGTGGGTACGTGTCTGCGTGCGTGGGTAGTGGGTACGTGTCTGCGTGCGTGGGTAGTGGGTACGTGTCTGCGTGCGTGGGTAGTGGGTACGTGTCTGCGTGCGTGGGTAGTGGGTACGTGTCTGCGTGCGTGGGTAGTGGGTGCGTGCGTGGGTACGTGTCTGCGTGCGTGTGTGGGTACGTGTCTGCGTGCGTGTGTGGGTACGTGTCTGCGTGCGTGTGTGGGTACGTGTCTGCGTGCGTGTGTGGGTAGTGGGTACGTGTCTGCGTGCGTGTGTGGGTAGTGGGTACGTGTCTGCGTGCGTGTGTGGGTACGTGTCTGCGTGCGTGTGTGGGTACGTGTCTGCGTGCGTGTGTGGGTACGTGTCTGCGTGCGTGTGTGGGTAGTGGGTACGTGTCTGCGTGCGTGTGTGGGTACGTGTCTGCGTGCGTGTGTGGGTAGTGGGTACGTGTCTGCGTGCGTGTGTGGGTACGTGTCTGCGTGCGTGTGTGGGTAGTGGGTACGTGTCTGCGTGCGTGTGTGGGTACGTGTCTGCGTGCGTGTGTGGGTAGTGGGTACGTGTCTGCGTGCGTGTGTGGGTAGTGGGTACGTGTCTGCGTGCGTGTGTGGGTACGTGTGGGTACGTGTCTGCGTGCGTGTGGGTACGTGTGGGTACGTGTGGGTACGTGTCTGCGTGCGTGTGCATGCATACGCGTCTGCGTGCGTGCATACGCGTCTGCGTGCGCGAACCTCTGCCAACAGGAAGCGTGCTGAGGAAACCTTCCCCCACCCAACACAGCACGTCCCACTTGTAAGCAGTTAAACTTTTACCACCAACATACATATTTCCAAAAATTATTCTCAGTTGCATTAGGTTACCAAACTCATAATTTAGGGTTTTAAAGACCAGACTGAGGAGGATATAAATTCAACTTAAATGACATAGTACATCCTTTAATAGGTAGGAGTAAGCCTGAAAGAAATCTTAGGCACTTGTTTACATATCGTGAATCATTCCCGTATACAACAATGCTTATGTGTGGACATTAATTGTGGGAGTCATCTTCAATCCTGTTTACTCAAATTCCACAGCACATCTAAAGCACAGCATGAAGATAATAAAGCTTAAATTTTATTGCATACACCAGCGTACAATCTATGTCACAAACGTAGATGTAAAATGCAATTTGCAGGGTTGCTATGAGCAATATATTCCCAAATGAGACCAGGGGACTATTAAAACTCTGCTTCACAAGCTTTAGCATGAGAATTGCTCACTGTAATAGGAGTAGGGAAACGCACAATCACACAGCTCTCACACAATGGACTAAGCAAATTTTAATTTAGCTCCATAGGGGTTATATCTTTGTGGAAACCAGTCAACACTCACTTCAACTCACAACGTATTTAAGAACAACTCTACCCAAAACCTTTTTTTGCATCTTCAGACAGTATGGAGAAGGGTTAAGCCGGCCATACAATGATTGAATCTCGATCAGTGTGTGGCCTTTCCCCGCTCCACAGGACGACGATCCCTCCTCCACCTAGTTTGAATGGAAACATTTGTTTGTAAAGGAAGGTCAGGTTTGAATCCCTGTCCATCTTTATTATTCTTCATTTGTTCTGATTGGGAAGATTTTCCAATTTATGTGCGTTTAACAGGATGAGAAATTATGAAAAGTCTCCCCCCAAAAATAAAGACCTGAAAATGGACCTAACCCCGTCTATATGTTTTGACTTGGTAACCACATTAAAGAGACCCTGTTACCAGCCTATGTCTAACTAGATAAACATACATAATAAAGGTACATACATTGTATGACATGCAGAGGCTGTAAATACTCATCACTTAAGTCTTTGCCAGACGCTGCTAGGACCTAGACTGACATTAGGGTCCAGGGGTACCAGGGGTGTTCTGTAAAACGGACCCAACACTGGTAGTGGCCAACTGGTTTCCTGAACCAACATCAAACCTATCTTATGTATTTTCAAGTGACGTTCAACGTTTCCAACTTTTCCCTATGTGGATCAGAGAATGTAAGAGCCAAACCTTTTTGATAGATATATATGAGACCTTAGATTTGATCAGTTGACCGTTTACTTGGTAGGAGAAGGCCCTTCCTTCTCAGAAATATCGAAAATTAACAGGAAAACGGCTGTAAACCACTGGACTTTATTTTTTATTTTTTTGTACCCTGCAAGGTAATGTCATAATGTGCTAGTATGTTAAACTTACCTTAAAACAAAGTCCTTCCAGCGCCAAGATATCAGCGCCACAGGTGATCCCCCATCTTGACCCAACCTTGCTTCGGGGGTTTGTGGACTTCGGCTCTGTGACTGGCAGGGGCCGCGTTTACGGTACAGGGCTCTGAAGGAACAACTCGGGTGGCCATTCCTTCAGAGCGCATGCGCCAGTGATGTCACTGGCTGCGTGTACAGTAAATATCTCCTAAACGGTGCGCGTTCAGAAGATATTTACGCTACCTATAGGGAAGACTGATTAGATGGCTTATCTATAGGCAAGATTCCGAGATGGAAGTTTACTTCCACTTTAACAAAAAGGACCGCAGACTACATAGTTACAGGAACAGATCAAAATCCCCCAAAAAAAAAAACAGATGTGTGAAAAGCTTAATGATAACATCAGCCACATTTATACTTTAGAGGCATATTCTCTGATATCTGCAAGAATGTGCTCATAAACCTCAGTGATAAACAGATGTAGTAAGATATGAGTATGACCCTTGACCACTTTTATGTAGCCTATGGATATGTTCTGAAAGGCCAGACAGACTGAAGAATGTAACCATCCATACATTAAAGATGTACATAAAATACTCTGTTCCAGTTAAATCCTGCATTTCCACGCTAGATTTGTGAAAAATGAAATGCTTTATTGTAGAGATCCGCACATATATGCTACATACCGTCACATCTGTGATTACTTTGGGTAATTAAGACATTTTCAAAACTCTGTTTAGATAAGGGAGGGAAAAGATGAATATAAACAGTGAAGCTAAATAAACGGAAGCAACACCATGTGCATCTTTGATTGTTTTCATACTTTTACCCATTTCAAACCTTTGAGCGTAATGTTGGACATTCCCCTTTAGATTTCTCTTGCTTAGACTAGCCATATATTATACAATTTTCTTGTACAACTTTCCTTTACCAAAAGCCATATAATATGAGGCCAAATCTAAACACTTTAAATTTGTGTGCAATCAGGCAGGCCCTTGCACTACATATTAAATAAGACAATTGGACAATCAACAGATTTCTCCCCCATGCCAAGCGGAGCAGATGAAGAATCTGCATTGCTGGCTATTGTAGTCAGACAGCTGCAACACTCGCTGCATCTGATCTGCCGCAGTCACTGTTAACTGTAAACTGAATTTTTGCACCCTGAATAAATCTGTTTTTCAATCTACTCTTAGGCTCCATGCACACTGGAGGTTAAAATAACTTTATAAAAACACCAGTAGCTTTGCAGCGAGTCTTTCAGCGGTTAACGTTTTTTTGCAATAGCGTTTATTAGCGTTTTTTCCGTGTTAGCTTTTTTTTTTTAGCATTTTCTTTTTTTAATTTTTTTTCCCCCCCAATGGATCCAAAATGTTAAAAAATGCTGGGGAGCCACGTTTTTGAGCATTTATCGACGTTTATCAGTGTTTAGCGTTTTTGTGGTCAGAAAAACTACTCCTGAACGCGATTTTACGGTGTTCAGAAAACAGCCCATAAACTCCACTGCTGATAAACATCCAAAAACATCTGTGTGTGCATGGACATATAGGATAACAGAGGGGAGTTTATGGGCTGTTAAAAAACGCCCCAAACTCCCAAAAACTGCCGTCTATGATCTTCAGCGTACAAGGAGCAAATTTCAAACCAGATATGGATTGCCTAAAAGTCCTCTGAGGTACCTACTGTTATCTTTATTAGCCAGAAAGCTCTCCCATGTCTGCCTTTCTAAAACACTATGGGGTAAATTTACTAAAACTGGTCTACTCAGAATCTGGTGCAGCTGTGCATGGTAGCCAATCAGCTTCTAACTTCAGTTTGTTCAATTAAGCTTTGCCAATAAAACCTGGAAGCTGACTGGTTTCCATACAGAGCTGTAGCAGACTTTGCGCTCTCAAGTTTTAGCGAACAACACAATAAGTTTCAACTGGCCTGACTTTTTCGGACACTAGACCAGTGATGGCGAACCTTGGCACCCCAGATGTTTTGGAACTACATTTCCCATGATGCTCCACTATACTGCAAAGTGCAGAAGCATCGTGGGAAATGTAGTTGCAAAACATCTGGGGTGCCAAGGTTCGCCATCACTGCTCTAGACTCATTCCTACCCACTGCCATTCCGTGTTCAATGAGAATCCCTTAGCGGCCAGACAGGACAATCTTACGGGAACAAGTTTGCTCTAAAGCAGGGATATGCAATTAGCGGACCTCCAGCTGTCACAACACTACAAGTCCCATGAGGCATAGCAAGACTTGACAGCCACAAGCATGACACCCAGAGGCAAAGGCATGATGGGACTTGTAGTTTTGCAACAGCTGGAGGTCCTCTAATTGCCTATCCGTGCTCTAAGGCAATACTGTAGTGAGAGGATGCTGGCGACTTCCTTAGGAAAATATTTACACAAAACAATTCAAAATCTTTCTGGTTAAAAACCCAAAGTAGTGAAGCCAGAGGATCAACGTGACAGGTAAGCAACCAGCATTTTAAAAAGGAGCGGTCAGCAATGGCCTCTGTTCTTCTCCCACTACAAGTTTCCTTTTTACCCAAATGTTTTTTGCAATATAAAGCTGGTCAAACACAGATAGTATGCGTTCTGCTGTACAAAATTTACCAAAAATTGTGTGTTGTGAGAGCCTACCTAAATAAAAATCCCACCAGAGTATAGCTAACTAGCCAGACACATAATATGCAGTTATCAATTTGGTAGAACAAAAACAAGATCAGGATCAAGGTAAGGTAAGGACCAAGGTAAGGTAAGGACCAAGGTAAGGTAAGGACCAAGGTAAGGTAAGGACCAAGGTAAGGTAAGGACCAAGGTAAGGTAAGGACCAAGGTAAGGTAAGGACCAAGGTAAGGTAAGGACCAAGGTAAGGTAAGGACCAAGGTAAGGTAAGGACCAAGGTAAGGTAAGGATCAAGGTAAGGTAAGGATCAAGGTAAGGTAAGGATCAAGGTAAGGTAAGGATCAAGGTAAGGATTTAATAAGCAGCTGATGTTTTTTTGGGGTCCTTTGTTATTGTTACCAATGGAATTTAATGTTCCCTGGCTTTATGAACATGCCTGTTGGAAACTATAGTAGATACGCTGGTTCATAAACTCTAAAGGAAAGCCAGACATATCCCAGGAGCCAGGTAGCAAAAAAAAAAAAAAAGAATTTTAATTATTTTAAAATATACAGCTTTTATTGAATCAATACCTGTCAATCCTACCATGAAGGTCCTGGTTTAGGCACTTCCTATTATAGAATTGCAACACTCTACATGCATCTGTCCCCTAGCTGTTCTCCATAGTTGTCACCCGGTCATAAGCTCACTCAGTGGAGACTGACACCCACTGCATGGGCATGTTCCACTGCTGTCACCATCAGGAAATGCATCCTGAGAAATTATGTGCAGGAGTTGCTAGAGTACAAGACGACATGAAGTGGTCACAAATAGGCCATAGAAGATCAGCAGCACTTAGACTTTATAAAGGATGAAAAAAAAATGAAAACTTATTTTTTTTTATATTTTAACTGGCAAAACGTATGGTACACTGTGCTTTAGCACAAAAGAAAAAACTTTACATCTACTTTAAGCTGGCAGAAGATCCACCAGCTACCTAAACCTGCTTCTTAAATAGGGCTGAGCAGTTTTCCAGTGTTCCTTGTCAATATCTCAATCTTGATACAAGCCTGTGAGTTTTCTTAGCAATTTAGCAAAAAAATAAAAACCCTGTAAATATTTTTTCCCCTTTTTTTTCTAGCACGCTTGGCAATTTGTAAACATTTCCATAAAGCACGGCTTAGAAATCCAATAAAGAGCTGTCATTACAAGCTGTGCAATTATGTTCCGTAGTGACTCACTAATGCCTCCGTATTCCTGAAGGTAGTATTTTCATTATAACACATACAAACAACTTTATTGCTACCATCCCCAGAGTGCGGATTGCAAGCCTCTTACCTCCTGGCTTATACACCACGTCATCTTCAGTGATGAAAGACGTTATTTCCCCATTGGTGGCCCTTTCATAGCGGGACTTTTTCTTTGGCAGCTTTTTCTTATTCTTTTTGGAAGCCTCCTCTGCTGTCGTGCCGCCATTTTCATTGTCCTCGTCCTCGCTGTGGTCACTCTCAGCGTAGTTTTTGGCCCCGCCTTCCAGGGTGCAGCTCCGCCGCGGGCGAGAATTCTCGCCGTCACGTGTTTTATCTCGTTTCTCTCTCTCCCGGTCCCGGTCTCGATCCTTGTCTTTGTCTTTTTCTTTGTCGGCCGTCATGATTCGCCACGTGCCTTCTTCTGTCCTCTCACGGCTGGGCCTCCGTGAAAGGTAGACCGTGAGCCTGGGCTTCAGTCTTCTGAATTTATCACGCAATTCCAGGAAAAATTGGACCACTCCAACAACCCCAGCGCTTCAGAAAGCTCTGCACAAACATAAGAGGAAATAAAAGTAATAAATACCTTGTAAACAAAGCCCTTAACTTATAGCAACGCATTACTACAGAAGATTTTTCAGGTTACAGGTGCTACATAATATCACTTTACACATGTACCCTAGTCAATAGCCTTGACTGAACAGAGAAAATGCTTTTTACTCTCTACATTAACAAGGAACTGCAGTCTGCTCACATAATTTGTAATAAAAACCTCTTTCTGTAGCTTCCCTCCAACCACTTTGCATATCATATTATACATACTGTGATTCCGTACTTGCTAAATATGCTGCAGAAATCTCCCTCCACTGAGTCTGGCTGCAATACATTTAACTGTGGGCAGCTGAAGCTGCTGCCTGTTCACTTCCTGGATTTACACACACACCTACAGCTTTCATTAGCCCTCTTATGACTCATCTCCCCTCCCTCGAACTCTCAGAGGAGAGAGAGAGAGAGGGGGGAGAGAGAGGGGGGAGAGAGAGGGGGGAGAGAGAGGGGGGAGAGAGAGGGGGGAGAGAGAGGGGGGAGAGAGAGGGGGGAGAGAGAGGGGGGAGAGAGAGGGGAGAGGGAGAGGGGAGAGAGGAGAGAGGAGAGAGGAGAGAGAGAGAGGAGAGAGAGAGGGGAGAGAGAGAGGGGAGAGGAGAGAGGGGAGAGAGAGGAGAGAGAGGGGAGAGGAGAGAGGGGAGAGAGAGGGGAGAGGAGAGAGGGGAGAGGAGAGAGGAGAGAGGAGAGAGGAGAGAGGAGAGAGGAGAGAGGAGAGAGGAGAGAGGAGAGAGGAGAGAGGAGAGAGGAGAGAGGAGAGAGGAGAGAGGAGAGAGCGAGCGCTGTGCATGATGTCATAAGCCTAGGCTAATGACCAGACAAGAAATGGGAAGTGGGCTGTATAAGGTATTTACTGGCAGAAAATAAAAATGTTTTACTATCCAAAAAGGTAAAAACAACAAGGACAGTGGACTTAATAGATGGAAAAACAGATTATCGCAACAAAAGCCTAATGTTCATTTTTCACTAAAGATATGTTGCTGGACTTGCCAAGCATTTTAGAAACTATTGTCATCAAAAGTGCATAGTCTTTAAAGAACCTCAAACTGCGTGGACAAACATTAAGGCTACATTAGCACAGGTCACTATCATGGTGCGAATGACAGTGGCAGGAATCCTTTGATTTCTGCCGCATGTGGCTAACTGCCCAAAATACTGCTGCCACCGTCATCTGCACCGGCGTTAGTCGCTTGTGCGACTGTAGCCCGATTCAATGCACAAAACACTGCTCCATTCTATGCTACTAAGGGGGCACAAAGTATGCTAAAATGCAGTGGGTTATATCGATTGCCCTCCCGTACTGGAAAACAGTTCTGATTGCTCTTCCTATAAACCACTCAAGAAAAAGAAAAGACGTTTTCCGTACAAAAAAAAAATAAATAAAGTTGACAAATGATCTGAAATGCCCTCAACAACCATTTTTATTCTTCCACAATGCTTAATGCCGGCCATACGCGGTTCGAATTTCGAAAGAATTTTCTTTCGAAAATCGTATGAATTTCGCATCATTAGTGGGGCTGCAGCAACAGCCGATTTTCGTGCGGAAATAAGATTTGAGTAATCGGACATGTTGGACATTTTTTGAAAAATGAACGATTTTCTAATCAATGATGGGAGAATCGTGCGAGAAATGTAATAAGAAAAGAAAATTTACGGAGATAAAAGAAGATTCCCAGCCAAGAAAATTATTTTCAGTAACAGCATGAGGTGAAATTAAAGGCTTGGTCGGCCGAATCTCAAAAATCAATGGTAGCATCATCGGATCACAAAAAAAACAAATTTTCTGATTTTGAAAAGAAAATTCGTTCAAAATTCGATCGTGTATGGCCTGCATTAGACGCATATTCCTTGAGACACCTTGATAAAATCCAGTGATGAACGCAGAAATGCAATAAAATGGTAGTGGAGAAAACAGTTATTATGGACAACACTTTCCCTAAAGAGTCTCTCTATCCAAAAGAATTGACAACAAAGCCCTCTGCAAAAGCCAACTCTTCATGCTACCTCTCAGCCACCTGGGTGCAAGGTTCCATCTTTATCTACAGCAAAAGGCTTAAGATACTGCTGTGTTCTGAGATTCCACTTCCGACTCCTACACCTCCGAGTTCTGCAGTAATATAGGAGCCAGGGTTGGACAAAAAGCACAACAGGAGGCACAGGCATTCGATACACCTCTAAGTTTCAGATGCTATAGATCTTACTGGAGGCCATAGCTCTGCAAGAGACCAAGGTTTGGAGACTGTCCTCCCGAGAGGCAAGGGTATAACAAAAAAAAAAAAAAGTCTTATGTATGGAGCTTCTTTTATTTTATTTTTTTGGATAGCAGTAGAGTCTCACTTGAAAGCACTGCCTGCAAGAAGGTCCACAAGTATACTGCCAATCTATTTTCCAATATTTATTGCTCATTGACATCAGGCACGCAATGTTATTTAGGCATCAAAAGGTCCATTATTTTGCTGAGAAACAGAAAACAAAGAAACTGATTATAAAACAGTTACTCCCTAAACAGACCATCAAAGATCTCATTGCTACTAGATGCGTTGCAGCAGAGGGAAAAGAAAAAAAAAAAACGTTTCTCGTCGCCCAGGACTATTCTTTGACAATAAGTACAAGAGAAGCAAGTGCCTTCCAGGTCAAACGCAAGCAATCAAAACCCTAACAGTTCTTGGTGAATGGCCTGCTTCAAGGTGATATGGCTTTGATTGTAATGTAAACTAAGAAAAATGTCAACAGGCCTTTTCCCCGACTACAAATCATAACGCAAACATTTGCAATGATATTTTCGATTCTAATATAAAAAAACACAGCTTCCTCTCCTGCCTTCCTGTTGAAAGTTAATGAAGCTAAACAGACACACAGACCTCCCTTATCTTTCATGGGAAGCTTGGCTTCCCCTCCCCCTTCCTCTTCACACCAAACATCCATATAGGTATGACGCAACAACGAATCAGCAACAAGCTGACAAAAACATAAAAACATTGTATCTATCGAATCACAGAGCACCTCAATCTGATCAGATTTCACCCCCCTCCCTTCCTAGTCCTGGCATGTTTTGAAGATGAACGGATCAGACAGAGTGACATCCTGAACAATACATCTATTTATATTTCCTAACACCCCACAAGCTGGAGCGGCCCCAGCAGAGCTGCGGAGAGGAGCTGCAGGGCCTGTGATGGGGGGGAAAAAGAGCACAATCATTAAGCAGACACAGAATCTAGTATTAAGCACCTTATTAGGATTAAACCTCCGTGATCCTAGAGGAAATGCTGTGTGAATTAATCCTTTATTGCTTTCACAGATTCATATCTCCAGCAGACCCTGAACACTTTGTTCTCCCACAATGTCAGCTAACAGAGCCTGAACAGCGAATGGTGCCTGAGCCCGATTTCCCTTCCTATTGTCCTCATAGGGGAGATAAAATTGTTAACCGCTGTCATCTGTGCTGTGTGCCCTGCAATGTATCAACTCTCCTGCCAGCAAACAAAAACACTATGCAGGCAAAATACAGAGGAGGAGATGCCTCCAACCTTCTTCTACAATGCCTCCAATATCAGGGCGGCTTCTTTATTTACAAAGCTTCCAAGATCTTTTTTTGCAAACTGAATGAAATTGAATTTTCACTTCCATGACAAGATCAGTACAGAATTTACCAGTAAGCATGTAGGTCTAGGTACGAGGGGGTGCTGATGAAAAGGTGAGGAACATCCTTTACCGGGAGTGGCATGCAGAATTTAGATCACCTTAGGTTTTTGCTACAAAAGGTTTGATTTTTACAAGCAATGGTGCACTTTACCAATTATGCCTGTAATCATCAGAGCCATTTGAGATCCCCCCAGGAGACCATAACATGGGCCTTAGGCAGTCGGTCACTTGTTAACCAGCTGGTTTGCCCATTGTTCCTACAAGTGAGGCCGGTCCTCTTCTCTGCCACCGAGCAGCAGAGGGGTCCAACTACCATGTATGTAGAACTAGCAGACAAGTATTGCACTGGGTCATGGCACTCACTAACCTTTAACAGGCAGAAAAAAAACAAAAAAACTCTTAAACGATCTCTTCCTAGCTGGCCATGGGGAGGTGGTAAATTGTCAGGGGGACAGGCAGTCTAGGTACGGTTTTATCAGAGTGGACCTTATGCCGTGTACACACGAGCGGACTGTATGGCGTACTTAGTCCGTCATACAATCCGACGGACAGTCCGTCATAGCTTGCACGATGACGTGTACAGCACGTTCGACGGGACTAGAAATAGGAAGTCCAATACACAGCAAAGCAACCTTTCGCCGTGTAAATCCTTTCTGGGCATGCGCCATTCTTAGTCCGTCGAACTAGCCTACTGACGAGCGGATTGTCCGCTGAAACCAAAGTATGACGGACAGAATTTCGAAAAATCCGAAATACTTAGTACGCCAGACTGCACGCTGAAAAAGTCCGCTGAAGCCCACACACGAGCGGACTGTCCGCTGAAATGTGTTTCGACGGACTAAGTACGCCATACAGTCCGCCCGTGTGTACGCGGCATTACTCTTCCTAATTGTCAGGGGGACAGGCAGTCTAGGTACTTCAAAGTGGACCTTACAGTAATCTAACAAGTCTGAATGAATACATTTCTGACAAGTCATAATATACAGCAACAGCACAAATTTATTTATTTTTTTAAAGCTTCATTTGATCAATAAAGAGCTTGTCCTTGAGCTCTGGTCGTCTGATTTAGCTTAGAAAGTAATGATGTCATCAGTCTGCTGCAGGAAAGCGGAAGCATCCTTCAGTCTTCTCAGCCCAAGTAATCAGACTGGAACATTGTAATGGCCGGTACACACAATGAGATTGGACAAATGATCATTATTTTTATTTATTTTTCTTGCATGCTAGTCACAGCGAAAATTACTAAAGTCACAAAAAAATCTCAGACAACAGAATAAAAAATTGAAAATCATGCAATATGTTGTAGTTTATTTGAATTGTATTGACAACTGATTAAACAAAAATCCTATGATCTGGTACAGTACGATAAAAATTTTCATGCTTGTCCAATTGGATAATATCAAATGAACTGTTGTGTTCGGCTCTCGAAAGCTCTGTACCAACGATCAGATTATTGTACTTTCGCTCCGGTATTTTTCGCATGATTTTCTGATCGTGTGTATGGGCCCAAACACAAAGCCACAAGCATGCGAACACACACACAAACACAGCCGAATTTGTGGTGCTGACTAAGGCTGCATTCACACTAACACGTTTTCAATCGCAGGTAGATTTGGCACGAATGCCCGCATTTTGACAGCACCGATGTGTGAATGACAAATCGAGGGACTCGCATTTGAGATGCCATTAATTAAAAAGTGGTTGAAAGGGTTTGTGTTTTTTCACCTTAATGCACCCTACACATTAAGGTGAAAAAGACACCTGGCAATGACAGCCCCCCCCCCCCCGTTTACTTACCTGAGCACATTCACCTGCTGTGCGCGCCCCCTTCTCCACGAGTCTGGCCATTGAATGGATAGATAGGATAGATTGATAGCAGCGCAGCCATTGGCTCATGCTGCTGTCAATCACATCCAATGACGCGGCAGCTGGGGGGGCGGGACTGAGTCTATGGACGCAGCGTGTATGACAGGGAGCGCACCCGCAAGCTAACCCCCTCTGGATAGAGCTTCTCAGAGGGGGTTTAGCTATTGCGGGGAGGAGCTGAGACAGCCACTGAGGGACCCCAGAAATAGGAGGATTGGGGCCCTTCTGCAAAACAAACTGCACAGTGGAGGCAAGTATAAAGTGTTTGTTTTAAAAAAAACAAAACAAAAAAAACCCATACAACCCCTTTAAATTACACCTCAAATCGCTCAGGTAGATGGATGTTAAAAAAAAAAAAAAAAAGCATGGCACGGAGTTTACTAACCCTTCTGCAACACTAGACAACAGACAAGCAAAAAGGGCATAAAGCACCGTTTAACTTTAAATTTACAGCCTGCTGCCATCTTGTGCCACACAAAATTACACAAATATCTAGTAAAGGTTTCATTTAAAGGCCACCCGAAACCAAATGTTTTGCCATTTTTCACATATGAAAGTTTGCCTCACACTGTATATATTTAGACAATAACAGCAACCTTTGCCCCATCTTCCTTCCCAAGAACACAGTGTATATTTTGAGAAATCCCAGTAAGATCTATAATTGGTACAGCAATACGGCTTCATCTAAACACAGCAAAAAAAATGATGTCCCAACACCTATAATTTTCCCGCTGTTCTGGTAGAGAGGAAAAACGGTGACTTCAGGGCGTCGTAAGTGTCACAGATCTGGTCACTGAACTCAATGTGCCATATCTATGAAATTACAAGTAAATCAATTTAGCCTTCCCTGAAACAAGCCTGGTGTTAAGCTCTGCTGTTTTGGGCAGGCAACCATCCAAAAAAACGCCTGGCTTTGGGATTTCAGCAAAGCTCTCTTCCCATCTGTACAACGTCTCTGTATAAAATGTTCCAGATACAGATCAGGCTGCACGTCAAGATCTCGCCCTCCCTCTCCAGCCCCAGACGTTTTATCAAGCAGGATGCACGAGTAAATAGGGTGAGCAAGAGCCCTCCGTCAAAAACAGACAGCGGGTAGAACTGTTATGCACAATAGGGTGAGCAAGAGCCCTCCGTCAAAAACAGACAGCGGGTAGAACTGTTGGGCTGAATTGATGGCCGCAGCAATATTCTGGGACATTTTCCAGTGAAACACTAAATTGCACTGCACCTTCGACTCAGACACCCTGGGGAAAGGACAGATACAATCGAAACCACCTAGACTGTGGCGTGACTGACTAAGAATACATCAGACTAGCAGAAACACAAGGTAGATTACAAAAACATAAGACATATTCCATCTCAGCCAGCCCTGCTGTGAACATCAACGATAAGGCTCAAGTGCTGCCATTACCTGAAGACCACCTGGAAATCGAGGAAAGGAGAAGCCGGCATTTAAACATTCTCCTTCCAAAAACATGATTAATAAAAAGCTACATGTACTGCAAATGAGACGGTACAGAAAGCAGAAAAAAATTGCATTCAGAGAAAGCACGCTGAGAACACAGCACTACCTGGCACCTTCTGACACTGCATCATTGTACTACAAAAACTTGGCATAAATCAAGCAAACGGGGCTCTGTCTGTACTACAGATAGACATGCAGATCTGTACAATCCTGCCACTCTACAGAGAAGCTATGGCATAATTTTACTTAGTGCACAGTAACTTCAGTCCACAAAGCCACTACAAACATTTAAAAAAAAAAGTAATAATTGAGGCCTTAGATCTACTTTAAAGTGGTTGTAAATCTTAGGACAAAAGAAAAATAAAACTACAAGACAAGCATACTAGAGTATGAATTACTTACCTGAGATTGAAGCCCCTTCAGCCATCCTCGTAAACCTCTCTGGGGGGCCGACATCGCTCCTGCAGTTACTTCTGGGTATCGCGGGGCTCCGGCGATGTGATTAGCCAGAGCCGCAATGACGTCACTCCCGCGCATGCACGCGGGAGTGGCACGTGCGTGCCATTGCTTTAGTGTGCATGTGCCTATGATGTCGGCACATGCAAATACAGGGGATGCCTCCAAAACCTGAATGGGTATCAAGGGTAGCTACAGGTGGGCCTTATTATAGGCTTACCTGCAGCAAAAAGTGTGTTGTAAGGGCTTACAGCCACTTTAAGTAGATTGGACAAAAAAAAGCACATGTAAAATAAGGAAACAAACAAAAACAATCTTCTGCATTCGATTGACAAAATGAGGCAATTGTGAACCATGTGTTCTGGACAGCATTGGTAGATCGCTAAAAGATTACACCAGATTCTTAGCGTTGCCATCTGTGGTCCATCTGCTGCCCACAAAAGGTCACAGAAATTGTATCTGTGTGGAAATATATTCATTCTGATAACAGTTACAAAAAAAAAAAAAATACAGCAACAGAATCCGTGGACAGTATATGTCTGCTGCTGTGGACATGGTGGACTGCTGTGGACCTGTGGATGGGTAGCCATTTTGGATAGAGAAGGGTCTTGATAAAATACTAGATCTGTAAGTCTGTGTATGCATTTTACAGTGTATAAGGAAGATTGTGTAGCAGCTGGAAAACACAGGTACTGCAAGAAGTAGGTGGTACATGTAGCAAACATTCTGAATTATGAAAGGCATGATTATGTTGTCCTTGCAGCTCTTTTTCTTCAAGCTATATAAACATTACAGGTCCCCTAGGAGAGCACTTTGCAGACACTCATACAGGGACAGTTTTGCCTGGCCTCCTTAAACATAGCACTGGGGAAACAGCTATATAATTCACCGTGAGAATGGCAGAAATTGTCACTTGCACCGCCTGCTATGATACAGAAACTTGGAGCTCAGCAAGGTCTCCGAGGAAAACAGAATAGATTGCACTGCTCGGGGAAATTTGTGGTCATCAGTTTCACAGGGAGGCTACGGACAGTAACCTTACAAGGTGATTAAACACTCCTTATAACAAAGGCTTGTAAACCTTCCCAGCATCAGATCAGTCTACGGTACAGTTAATGCATTTATTCTGGAGGTTTGCCACAGACTCAATGAGTCACAGAGAGCAGGTCCTTGGTTTGTGGGTCATGAATCCTGCCCTGGGTGATTGGCGACATCCTGCACCTACAAATGAAGTCTGTGTGCAAGCAAAATAAGAAATGAACCAAATCCGATCACATTAGACATTTATTGAAGACAGACACAAAACAGGACCAGTAAATAGATTAAAGCAAAACTGCACATGCAATCTGGTTTGGGGCAATTAAATTGGCTGCATTAATACCGAGCAAATGTAACTGTCATCACCAATGGTGGGTTGCATTTTGCTGTATCCTTAGGCTTTAGTAACCAGATGGTGCACCTCTGTTCACCACAGCCAGCCAGTCTGCCCCTAGCAAGTGTCATGGTCTGGGGCTGCATAAGTGCTGCTGGCACTGGGGATCTACACTTCATTGAGGGAACCATGAATGTCAACATGTACTGTGACATACTGAAGCAGAACATGATCCCCTCTCTTCAGAGACTGGACCGCAGGCAAGTATTCAAACATAACGACCCCAAACGCACCTCCAAGGCGACCACTGCCTTGCTAAAGCCGAGGGTAAAGGTGATGGACTGGCCAAGCATGTCCTCAAAGGGAAGGTGGAGGAGCACAAGTTCTCTAACAATAACCAGCTCTGTGATGTCATCATGGAGGAGTGGTGAGGACTCCAGTGGCAACCTGTGAAGCTCTGGTGAACTCCATGCCCAAGAGGATTAAGGTGCTGGAAAATAATGGCGGCCACACAAAATATTGACACTTTGGGCCTAATTTGGACATTTTCACTTAGGTGTGTACTCACTTTTGTTGCCAGCAGTTTAGACATTAATGGCTGTGTGTTTTTATTTTGAGGGGACAGCAAATTTACACTGTTATACAAGCTGTACACTCACTACTTTACATTGTAGACAAGTGTCATTTCTTCAGTGTTGTTACATGAAAAGATATAATAAAATATTTACAAAAATGTGAGGGGTGTACTCACTTTTGTGAGATACTGCATGTATAAAACTACACTTTCCGATTAATGTGGTTATAATGTGAAATCATACTGCCAATCGGTTGCTATGGGTTGCTGCATTTGGCCTTACAGAGCATATTCTTCACCCAGAAAAGGCCAGCAATGTTAAGAATCCATTAATTTCCTCGTCTAACAACTTCCAGCAGGTCGAAAAAGTGCTGAGCTGGCTCCATATATCACAAACAAAACAAAGGCAGCAGTGCTTTCAAAATGCTCAGCAGATTCAGTTGGAAAATTGCAGACTACCAACCTAACATTGGTATAAACCAGCTACAGATCAATACAAATCACCGCGCTGTGCATGCTCGCTCCATTCCCCGGCACCCACACCAAAGTAAATGGGATGCTCCACTGAACTGTCCAAGTGCAAATATTAACAGCTCTCCAAAAAAAAACATCTGTTATGACATACAGTAACTAGAGGAATCCAGAGCCCATAGCAAAGATATTACACCATACAGACTAGACTAAAGAAGGCGGCCAGTTTAATTATTCTATTCCCAATGCTAACACACAGGTCAGGTCAGGTCAGACTAGCCATCAATTTTCAAAGCACAAGTTAGCACGCAGCTGAAAATGTCATATTTACCATCATTTAGTATGGTAAAAAGACATGCAGTAACAAAGCAACCAATCAGAAGTCACCTTTTACGAGAAAATTATGGAAATAGAAACCTAATTGACAGTTCTTTGCTTCCTGCTACTTGTACTTGTCTTAAAGAATTCTACAAAATTATATACACCTAAAATGGTCACCATAAATAGTCAACATAACCACATCATAATTAAACCCCAACACCTATATGCACCTTTGTTCTTGAAGTAAAACGAAAGAAACCTTTTTTTATTTAGTTTTGGATAGAACGACTGTCTTGTTTTTATTGGGGGGTCTGTGACCCCATAAGGGGGACTGACCTAATTATCAAACATTTTTGGAGTTGTCACTATAATAGATCTCCTCCAATGGGGATGCTCTCTCCTACGCCGACTCTTTAACCACTTTCAGACCGGACCAATTTGCTGGTCAAAGACCAGACCACTTTTTGCGATTCGGCACTGCGTCGCTTTAACTGACAATTGCGCGGTCGTGCGACGTGGCTCCCAAACAAAATTGACGTCCTTTTTTACCCACAAATAGAGCTTTCTTTTGGTGGTATTTGATCACCCCTGCGGTTTTTATTTTTTGCGCTATAAACAAAAATAGAGCGACAATTTTGAAAAAAACGCATTATTTTTTACTTTTTGTTATAATAAATATCCCCCAAAAATATATAAAAAAACATTTTTTTCCCTCAGTTTAGGCCGATACGTATTCTTCTACATATTTTTGGTAAAAAAAAATCGCAATAAGCGATTATTGATTGGTTTGCGCAAAAGTTATAGCGTTTACAAAATAGGGATAGTTTTATAGCATTTTTATTAATAATTTTTTATTATTTTTTTCTTTACTAGTAATGGCGGCGATCTGCGATTTTTATTGTGACTGCGACATTGTGGGGGACACATCGGACATTTTTGACACATTTTTGGGACCATTGTCATTTATACAGTAATCACTGCTATATAAATGCAGTGATTCCTGTGTAAATGACACTGGCAGTGAAAGGGTTAACCAGTGGGTGGCAGTGTAGGGGTTAAGTGTTCCTAGGGGAGTGTTACTAACTGTGGGGGGGTTGGGCTTTCATTTAGTGTATACTGATCTCTGCTCCAATCACATGGAGCAGAGATCAGCGTCACTAGTTGCTAGGCAGAATAGACAAATGTTGTTTACACAGCATTTGCTCTATTCGGCCGCTCCGTGAGACGATCGCGGGGATGCCCGCGGCGATCGAGTCCGCGGGTCCCGCGACCGGACTCACGGGGGTCCCGACCAGCGCGGGAGCGCGCCGCTGGCGGCGCGCTCCCGATGGCAGGGCGGCATCGAATATTGGACGTACCTGTACGCCAATATGCCTGCCCGTGCCATTCTGTCGACGTACATCGTCGTGCGCTGGTCGGGAAGTGGTTAAAGAGGAAGTAGACCCTGATGGGTTTATTTCCTCTTTGTCTCCCTGCAAAGGTAAAGCATAATGCGATGCATAGTAGCCCATTATGTGTCACTTACCTGACACAGGAGCCAGCAATGTCACCGCTGTCCCCTGTAAGTCCGGAGCATCCATCTTCTTCCAGGTATCGCTGCTCCGGCCACTCACAGCGCCGCGGGAGTGACGCCACTAATGGCATATCGGCGTTAGCAGCGGCATGCTGCTAACGGCGATAGTGCGCCTGCATGCCGCTGTCTTTTAGTAAATATCTCCTAAACCGTGTAGGTTTAGGAGATATTTAATGGAGCTACAGGTGAGCCTTAATCTAGGCTTACCAGTCGGTCAGAGTGGTCTGTAAGGGTTTACAACCACTTTAAAGCGGAGGTCCACCCTAAAATGGACCTCCGCTCATCGGAATCCCCCCCCCCTCCGGCGCCACAATCGGCACCTTTCAGGGGGGAGGGGGGTGCAGTTACCTGGATAATCCAGGTAACTGCACCCACTTCCGGGCTAGCTCTCTGCGGAACGGGGCGTACGTTATGCCCCCGTTCCGCAAGCGCCCGCCCCCTTCAGCAAGTGCCCCGCTGCCTGCTGGGAAACACACAGCTCCCATAGGCAGCGGGGACCGTCCGGATTGCGCCGCGCGGCTCGCGCATGCGCAGTAGGGAACCGGGAAATGAAGCCGAAAGGCTCCATTTCCTGATTCCCATACCCAAGATGGCGGCGGGACCCGGCAGCCGAGCGAGCGATCGGCTTCGGGTGCCGACATCGCGGGCGCGCTGGACAGGTAAGTGTCACTATTTAAAAGTCAGCAGCTGCAGTATTTGTAGCTGCTGGCTTTTAAAAAAAAAAAAAAAAAAAAACGCTTTAAGGCCTCATACACACTGGACATTTTAACGCTGTTAGGGATGTCTGCCTTTTTTTTGTCTGCCTCTAAATGCCCCTGCATTTTCTCCTGTGTGTCCATACACACATAGGGGTTTAGAGAATTTTATGGACATTTAGAAGCAGAAATCTTTTTTTTTTTTTTTTTTTTAGCAGCTCGATTTAAACTTGCATTTTTCTTTTGTGGAGGACATTGGTGGGTTGAACCATGTTCTCGCTAATGGCCCGTACATACTATAAGAAAATCGGGCAAACATTTTCCTCCAAGGAACGATCTTACGATTTTCTGATAGCGTGTACACAACTTTCCACAGCCGACTCCGACATTCTGAGCAAAAATTTCCGAAGGGACAAACACTAAAAAATGTTCTTGTATGGGAACAGAACGAACAATTTTTGTTTAATGTGTACAATTTTCATACGAGAAATATAAAAAAAAAAAAAAAGCAGGTGCTTCAATACTAAACCCAACGCGTTTCTGGACCTGTGTAGAGTCCTTTCTTCAGGGGCATATCATACAAAATAGTACCGCTATATTGGTATTGATTATAGGACCTGCTTTTTTATAATCATATCTGTTATATGATTTTGTTTATGCTGTATATGTAAATATTGGTCTGGTGTTGTGTGCATCTTATATTTTTATACTAATAAATTTCGACGCTTTTTTTTTTTTTTTTTTTTATCAATTGTTGATCAGCTGCCTTAAAAGTCCCTTCGTATTCCTTGGGGGGGGGGGGGGGGTACTCCCTTTTTTTCATAAGATTTTCTCAAAGCGTGTATAGGGCTCAAGTTAGCTCTCCAAACTGAAGATTGACAGAAATTTGTGTCTTTATACTGCAACCATGGAAATCTTCCAATTATTTTTGTAATCTGCATGATGGAGAATACACCAGGAGGGGGACCTCATCTGGATCTGTATGGGTCAATGCAGCTGGGGGAAGCTAGAAATTCTGGAGTCCATCTCTGAAATCTCCAACAGAAACAATAATTCAGCGTGGGAAAGTAATGGAAGTTGTAAAGTTATTCTCCATTTGGTTAGTTACCCATCCGTTCCTGTCCAGGTGGCCACTCTCTAGGATAGGAAATGAGGAACAATCTCCTGAATGGGAGACAAAAACCCGACTGACACTCCAACCCTTTCCCCTACCCCAATCCAAAACAAAACATGCGTCTCGTGCGCTACTTTGAAGTAAATATATTTACTTATAATATACAATATATTTATAATATATCAACATACTGGTGACATTTATGTTGCTAAAGTACTGTGATTGTATATACAACTTTTTTTTGTACTATAGTACATATTTCCACATTGTTTTTCTATTGAATTCCATCTTTGCACTGATGATCTCTTGCAGGCTCTTCCTGTTTACATGCACTACAGTGATGGCTGCATGGAATTTCTCCGGGTGGGCTTCCTGATGGTGATAACCAGACCGAAATATGTCAAAATGAATACTTTTAGTCCACTTGAGGAGATCATAGGACAGAGGGATCATGCAAGAAAACAGGGACCAAGTATGGTCACCCAGAAACATAGGAAGTGCCCAAACAAAAACCTTTATGGCAGGATCAGCACAATAACATTTGAATAAAAGCTGCCGATTTAAAAATATTGAATTCGCATCAACATGATAGAGTTTACATGAGATATCAGGGATTAGCCGTATACAAGGTCAGATGGTCCTGACAGGTTTCTTTTAAATAAAAATGAATTTTTAATATGTATGTGACTGCGACACAGCACAGACATAACAGGAGAGGGACAGCGGGAAGTGACAGGGCAGGCGGAACACCCCGCATGCGTCTCTCTCTCTCTCACACTGTCAGTAGATTTAAGCACCTGGAACTCATTAGGAGGATGACGGCACCCCCTCGCCACATCCGCTTTGTACATTAATACCCAGCTAAGAAATAGTATGTGCATGCTTACCCTGGGAACATGAAAGTGCAGGGCACAGAGGAAGAAAGACGAATCTCTTGCTACAACCTACAAGCCAGGAGATAAAATATTCACAGCAACACCAAAGTGTGTGGAAGTGGAGCTCATTTTTCTTGTTTCAGCTGGTCAAGACAGATAAATCTTTTAACAAGATCTGTGCTGGTCATGTGTTCCAAGTTCTTTCTAAAAACACACACTGACTGGATCATTCTTCTGCTCAACCGCTGCGAGATGAAAGGAGCTCTGTGCTGTACAAATGCCACATTGAGGTGTAGCTGGTAGGCATGCAAACCTGTCAACTATACCAGTTCCCTTCACACACTAGAGGCGGCATTGCATGGGCCTTTCCCAATTATTTCAATATAACCCATCAATACACCGCCATTAAACAATACAGCCAATCGGTGATAGTCCTCCAGCAAATAGATTCCTACTGACGTTTTTCTACATTTAAAAAAAAAAACGTCAGTAGGAATCTGTTTGCTGGAGGACTATCACTGATTGGCTGTATTGTTTAATGTTTAATTATTATTATTATTATTCAGGATTTATATAGCGCCAACAGTTTGCGCAGTGCTTTACAATATGAGGGCAGACAGTACACTTCCAATACAAATCAATACAGGAGGTATCGGAGGGCCCTGCTCGTTAGAGCTTTAATTAGTAAATGCAATCAAACACCTGACAGGCGATACTTTAAAAAAAAAAAAATGGTTTAGATAAAAAAATAAAAAATATAATAATTGTGTGATATACATCTAAATAGGTTCCTGTGTGAAAAACTAAACATGGTCCTTTGCGTCTCACACACGCTTCCTCTTCCAGGCATTGCAGCTCACATTGGGAGGGTTCTAGCATCAGAGGCAATTCTGTCCATCCAGAAAATAGTGGGCAGTGCTAGGCATGGCATGTTGCTATAGACAAGCTACAGGCTGGTAAATCAACAGTAACAATACTGATGACCAGGCCCTCAACATATTTTTCATCCCACTGTAGTGGTGTAAATTTAGCCTGGGGCTGCAGGGGGTTTAGGCGCAGAATTCACGCTGTAGCAATGCGGGCGTTATCACAACGTGTTTTGTGCCATAGCACCATTTTTTCCCCAAATTACACACCACTTTATTGTCAATGGATGTGTGTTGTAGCACACCACAATTCACAGTCAACACACTAATGCACATTTTGATGTATGGAGTTACAAAACAAGTACATACACCATTATGGTGCATTAGGCAGCCCATCCCAATGGCTGGACTGCCTTAAAAAGGACAAATTTGAGAATAATGACCAGGGTTACATGCAAGCTTCACCCTATACAAGAAATAAAGCCAGCCATACATGGATTGAAATTCAGCTGGTTCAGCAGGGAGCAATCAACTTGTGTACAGTCTGTTGGGTTTTTCCAATCGATCAGTGCTGCCGGTGTTCTATCGAATAGCGCCCGCACATGAGCAGTATTGAAGGCCACTCCAGCAGAATTCCCGATCAGCTGGCGTGACATCACCATTTTTCGACGGGAGATAATAGCGAGGCACAATCTGACAACTACGGTCTCCCTCTGCTGTTTGCATAGCTTTCAATTCTGCCCATCAAATGGCATCTCCCTGTCGAAAAATGTCTCATACGATGTGCTTATGTGCTATGGTGAGGTCACACCAGCTGATCGAGAAATCAGCTGGAGTGGCCTTCCGCACTGCGCATGCGCTTTTCGAACGAGGCCACTATTCGATAGAACACCAGCTACAGTTGGAAACAATGATCATTGTTTTCTGACAGCGGGGAGGGCTCAGAATACAAATACCACAGCAGAAGAGACTCCCCCCCTCCACCTTGATTATGTGGCTGGTGGGAATTGAGGCATTTTCTTTCATTTAACCCACTGATTTTACAAAAACAATGCATAATGTATGGGCTGCCTAAGGCCTCTTCCACAATGGATAAAAAAAAACCTTTAAAGAGGTTCCAAAAGAAGGAAGGTTTTTAGCTCAATGCATTCTCTGCATCATGGTAAAAAAAAAACCTTCTACATGCAGACAGCATGCCCCCCCCACCCCTCCTGTTACTTGAAATAGATTTCAGTCCATCAGCTCTCTCCCTCCTCATTGGCTCAGCAGCAGGAGCCATTGGTCACTATGACTGAACAGAAGTTGATCAAAGGCAGCACAGTGGTGTAGTGGTGTAGTGGTTAGCACTCTCACCTAGCAGTAAAAAGGGTTGCTGGTTTGAATTCCAACCATGACACCACCTGCCTGGAGTTTGCATGTTCTCCCTGTGCCTGCGTGGGTTTCCTCCGGGTACTCCGGTTTCCTCCCAAACTCTAAAGACATACAGGTAGGTTAATTGGCTTCTGTCCAAAATTCTCCCTAGTATATGAATGGGGACCTTGGATTGTGGGCTCCTTGAGGGTAGGGACCGATGTGAGTGTGCAATGTACAGGGATAGGGACAATTGTAGACACTCACTCAGGTTGCACTGGATGGACTGGTGTCTTTATTTAACCTTACTATGTAACTTCTACCAATCAGCTTTTGTTCAACCGCCCTGTCAGTATATGTCCACTTGATCAGCAAAGGCAATGGGCTGCCGCGCTGATCTGTGTATTGACAAAGCAGAGGAGTCTCCCCATCCACCTTGAATGTGTTCATGGGGAGATCAAGTCAGCTGTTTTCCTTGAAACCAGGCTAGATGAACAGAAAATAAACGACCCATGTATGGCCAACTTAACGTTTCACATCAGCATTCCTCAGATAAGCACACAGGCCTCCAGCAAGAAAAAGTAGCTGCAGACAAGATAACTCAACTATCAAATAAAAGTACACCATTCCCACCCCTCCTAAGAGCACATAATGTATAAATTAGAAGCACGGCTACCTGAGGCATGAAACCCTAGTAGCATAACTAGTACTTTTTGACATTATCCCCAAATTAAATGCACATATGCCGAGGACTACAAGAGGTGCATAGAGACAGTAGCCAAATCGAGGGCATCAAAGCACCTTTGCAAAATATAATCAGCTATTATCACTGACTGCTAAAGATTCTGTCTGTTATTTTTCCGCAGAAATCAAACCTATGTGATCAGATTTAATTGTAAAGAAATGGCAAAAGCCATGAAAAAAACACGACAAACCTACAAGAGCTGCACAAAGACCCACTGAGATGCAATAACAGCACGTACAGCCAGAGAAAACGCTATAGCTGAATTTCCTCATAGCCACACAATGCCATTGATGAGTTTATAATTGCGCTTTTATTAGTCACACATCTCCAGCTGTAATGGTTTGTGTCCTTGCATCAAATGACACAATACATGATGGCTATAGGCATACAGAAACGAGTTCACATAGGTCTGATGGATGGTAATGGCATGTTCTGTTAATTTGCCCTCTGGCCATTTGTTACTGTATGCAGAAAGACTATGCATATAGGAGATGTTCTCCTTTCATGTCAGATGGTCTGATCCATTATCATTATTTTCCAACTGATACCTAACCCAGTTCACAGCATGCTTCACATTCACATCCCATTCATAATTCAGTTATGTTTTGGCGTATCAAACATGCATTAAAATCCTGCTGAACACAAAAAGATTTGAGATGTAGGCACGTATGAATTAGAACTAGAGAACTTACTTCACAGGAAGGTAGATCAGAACGGACTTTTAGCCTCTTATCGCCGACTGTGACAGCTCATTGGTGGCTACCAAGATTAGAAGGTGGTTGTAGGCGTGACCCACCCCCGGCACAGGAAGTCTTCCAAGCACTGCAGAGAGCCAATAAACTTGGAAGGTCTATCAACATAATGCATACAGTATATTCTAATAAAGACATTCAGCCCTGGTTCACATTGATGCTACTTTGAAAATCTCACAACTTCACTTGTAGTGCCGTGAATTCAAAGCATGGTCAGCGCGATTTCAGGTGCTACTTGATAGACATCTGTGTGGCTTCATACACAGAAGTCTATTGAAGTCGCACCTGAAAAATCGGCAAAAGTAGTGCATGAACTAATTTTGCAAATCGGTGCGGTGCCGCAAAAATCTGTTGCACCGATTGGAACAGTGCCATTGCCTCCAATAGGCTGCGACTTGACTTTGAACTCTCAAATCGCATGACAAATCGCTCCAATGTGAACCTAGGCTAAAAAGAAAGAGGTGAGCTTAGTAGACAAATGCAGCTTGCACCACTTATCTCAAAATGAGAATAATAATTGGGACAGTTTTTTCTAATCTGGCCAATTTATGTTACCCACCAGAGCTGCAAGCCAGCAAAATTCGACCTGCCGCCAGGCAAGTAAATATGTCCATTAGTGTCTATGGTCGGTTTACTAAAAAAATGTGCTTAAAGCGGAGGTCCACCCTAAAGTGGACCTTCCGCTCATTGGAACCCTCACCCCCTCCGGCGCCACAATTGGCACCTTTCAGGGGGGAGGGGGGTGCAGGTACCTGTACAGTACAGGTATCTGCACCCACTTCCGGCGTAGATTCTGCAGAAGCTACGACCCTTTCCGCAGAATCTACGCCCCTTTCCGAAGGTCCCCCGCTGCCTGCTGGGAAACACACGGATCCCAAAGGCAGCGGGAACCATCCTTATTGCGCAGCGCGACTCGCGCATGCGCAGTAGGGAACCGGGAAATTAAGCCGAAAGGCTCCACTTCCTGATTCCCATACCCAAGATGGCGGCGGCAGCACCTGAGAGACGATCGAGAGATCGGCTTCGGGTGCCGACATCGCAGGCGCGCTGGGTGGGTAAGTGTCCTTATTTTAAAAGTCAGCAGCTGCAGTATTTGTAGCTGCTGGCTTTAAAAAAATAAAAATAAACATGGCGGACTCCCGCTTTAAAGCAAGAAAAATCTAAATTTCATTTTACCAAACGTATCCAAGTTTCTATGACAATTTTTTTTTCTTTTTTAACCCCTGGTTGCTTTTAGGCTTAGTCCTGGTTTGCATAATCCATTGCTGGTGCTCTAATGGAATCCTGAAGTCCCAGGGGAAGAGAAATGAGCAACCCATCAGAAGTCTGAAGCAGCACCAGGTGGTGGAGAGGTATGTAGGCACTGGCCTCATACAAAACACTAACATCTGTGAATGTCAGATCGATTCAATGCAAATAAAGAATTTGGAATATATGATTTTGGTGGGGGTACAGAGCAACTAATCACAGTGGGAGTACTTAATCATGATGAAGACATTTTATGAGTTAAGCCTTTTAATGGCTGTGCTTTTCTGATCTGTAACTAGTTTCCTTATAAAGTAAAGACTACAATACATACACTGGAAGCCAGTTTAATGACACGGTTCAGAAAGGGGTCGGAGCAGCTCATCACCCTGGACACCAGTTTGTCAGATAAGCAGGAAAAATAGGGCAGGGACACAAAGGGGCAATTACAACAGCTAACCAGAATAGCAAAAACGGAATGCAATTAAAAAGGAGAGGTGAGCGATTGTTATGTAAATGAACCCCTTCTGTTTACAAATAACAAAACCAGCCTGATTATCCTCTATATACAATGGCCCTATGTCCTTTTCACATAGAGCAGCAAAGATCTGATCTCCTTCTGCTTGTTGCTACCCAAAGAAAAAACAATTCTCCTATCGGGGATGCATCTTCATCCAAGTACACCCATAACGAACCTGGCCTTTATGGAAACATTACTCTGGAAAAAAACAAGGGATTTTAAACTGGTCACACGGGGTGCTGCAAATACTCTCTGCATCGATACACTCAAGTAGCATGGTCATGGCACCCTGCATTCATAGTATGCCCTCATTCTTTCAGGCCAAACGACACCAGGAATTAAGAAAATAGTACTGGGTGGGGTTAGTACTGCAACCTGGACCACTTTCTTTTGTCCAATATTTAGAAAAGAAAATGCGCACGCACGCGCGCACGCACGCGCACATACGCGCACACACACGCATGGGGCTGGACTTTAATTGGAGCTGGTAAACCAAATTCTGATAAAGATGAACCATTGCAAATGAAATACATAAAAACTGATAACTCTGACACAGTCTAGAGACCATAGATCCATTATATGCGGTCACAAGCTATACACGAAGGGGAGTGATGATCTGAAGGCAATTTGTAGCTGCCTCCTTACCCTTTATCAACTTTGTTGATTTTTTTAAATTTTCTTTTGAGTATATAAACGTTCATAAAATTCTGGTTTGGGGTTTCATATAATAGCTCATGTTATGCTGTTTAAAGTCTTGATACCTTTACATGCAGGGCTCAATTAACATGTAAATCACAGTTTGGATTCAGGATAGCCTATGAATTTCTACAATGCTTTACAAGAGTAAACATATCATGTGTTCCAAACAAAATTTACATTGAGCGCCGGTTATATACTAAAAACACATTTTTCCTCATCCTGTACCACAAATTCAGAGCTTCACAAGAACCTCAAAACTGCTCGATGATCGGCTGTATGACGATTCTGCCAACTGGATCTAAGAAATTGTGAGACAGGTGGCTTATATGTCTGACAGCTTGGCCTGCACATAGAGCACTTCTCTAGGTATTCCCCACTGTTATACTAGGTCAAAGATGGCCTCATACAGAAATCTGCTTGTAATGGTAGCAGTATGCTACCCCTGGCACAGTTAATAGACGATAAAAAAAAAAAACTCTCTCAAAGAAAGGTTTTATACTTGCACTGCTGTGTGCACTGGACAGAAGTCAGGAGCCATTGTCTTTGTAACCACTATCAAGGGCTTTCACAGTGTCCAAACTTCATTTTAGTGACATTCCTAAACCTAAAACATGCTTTGTAAAAGGTCACTAACAATTACAAATCAGTATATTACACCTCCGAAAGGGAAGGCCTAACCAAGGTGGTGAGTGAGCACTGTGCCATCACTTTTATAAAGGAATGTCAGGAGAGTTCATAAATCTGGGGACATAGTTACTTTACATTATACTAATGTGTATAGTCATTTTAACCACTTTCAGACCGGACCATTTTGCTGGTAAATGACCAGAGGTCTTTTTACACTTTGGCACTGCGCTGCTTTAACTGGTAATTGCGCGGTCATGCAATGTTGTACCCAAACAAAATTTGCGTCCTTTTCTTCCCACAATTAGAGCTTTCTTTTGATGGTATTTGATTGCCTCTGCGATTTTTATTTTTTGCGATATAAACGTAAAAAGACCGCAAATTTTGAAAAAAAATGATATTTTCTACTTTTTGTTATTAGAAAAATCCAATAAACTCAATTTTAGTCATACATTTAGGCCAAAATGTATTCAGCCACATGTCTTTGGTAAAAAAAAAGTCAATAATTGTATATTTATTGGTTTGCGCAAAAGTTGTCACATCTACAAACTAAGGTACGTTTTCTGGAATTTACGCAGCTTTTAGTTTACAACTGCCTATCTCATTTCTTGAGGTGCTAAAATGGCAGGGCAGTACAAAACCCCCCCAAATGACCCCATTTTGGAAAGTAGACCCCCTAAGGAAATTGATAAGAGGCATGTTGAGCCCATTGAATATTTTATTTTTTTGCCTCAAGCGATTGAATAATGACAAAAAAATATATATATTTTTTTTTTACACAAAGTTGTCACTAAATGATATATTGCTCGCACATGCCATGGGCATATGTGAAATGACACCCCAAAATAAATTCTGCTGCTTCTCCTGAGTACGGGGATACCACATATGTGGGACTTTTTGGGAGCCTAGCCGCGTACGGGGCCCCGAAAACCAAGCACCGCCTTCAGGCTTTCTAAGGGCGTAAATTTTTGAGTTCACTTCTCACTACCTATTACAGTTTTGAAGGCCATAAAATGCCAAGATGGCACAAAACCCCCACAAATGACCCCATTTTAGAAAGTAGACACCCCAAGCTATTTGCTGAGAGGCATGTTGAGTTCATGGAATATTTTATATTTTGCCACAAGTTGCGGGAAAATTACAAACTTTTTTTTTTTTTTTTTCACAAAGTTGTCACTAAATGATATATTGCTCACGCATGCCATGGGCATATGTGAAATGACACCCCAAAATAAATTCTGCTGCTTCTCCTGAGTACGGGGATACCACATATGTGGGACTTTTTGGGAGCCTAGCTGCGTATGGGGCCCCGAAAACCAAGCACCGCCTTCAGGCTTTCTAAGGGCGTTACAGTTTTGAAGGCCATAAAATGCCAAGATGGCACAAACCCCCCCCCCCCCAAATGACCCCATTTTGGAAAGTAGACACCCCTAAATTTAGGGGTACATTAGTGAGACTAGGTAATAAATGGCGGGTGCCCTGAAACTATAAAAAAAATAACTAACCAACCAGCGCCACCTGTAACCGTTATATGGTGATCACTGGTGAAAGGGTTAACTAGGGGGCAATCAGGGGGCTTTATGCGGTAGTATATGGGGGTCCCTGGCGCTATAAAAAGCTGCGGCGAACCTAAATACCTACCTGCCTAACTAGCGTCACCTGTGACACCAATACAGCGATCAGAAAAACGATCGCTTATTAGGCTGGGTTCACACTGGAGCGATGCGGGAACGCCACGAATCCGCGGCGGGTTCCCGCATCGCATGCCTCCCGGCGGCAGTTCACACTGCCCTATGCGAACTGCTGGGAGTGTCAGTGAAATGTTAATGACACCCCCAGATCAGTTCGCATATCGCAGTGCGATCTGCAAACTTGGATCGCATGGTGTGAACACCCATGCGATCCGATTCTGCTGCGGACCAAAAAAGGGTCCCGTGCGAGTTTGCGGCGGGTGCGACACGAATTCAGCCATACTATCTGTATAGCTGAACTCAAATCGCACAGAGATCGGATGTGATTTGCACTGCAGTGCGGTGCGAATCACATTCGTTCTCATAAACCGCTGCAATGTGAACCCAGCCTTAGTGACACTGGCGACGGGGGGTGATCACGGGGTTAAACCTTTATTGGGGGGGTTAGGGGGTACCTTAGAACTAAAGGGGGCTAACCCTAACTGCCCTAACAGTTATTACAGTCACAAATGACACCCGCCGGGTGATCAGGGGGTTAAACCTTTATTAGGTAATAAATGGTGGGTGCCCTGAAACTATAAAAAAATAACTAACCAACCAGCGTCACCTGTAACAGTTATATGGTGATCACTGGTGAAAGGGTTAACTAGGGGGCAATCAGGGGGCTTTATGCGGTAGTATATGGGGGTCCCTGGCGCTATAAAAAGCTGCGGCGAACCTAAATACCTACCTGGCTAACTAGCGTCACCTGTGACACTAATACGGCGATCAGAAAAATGATCGCTTATTAGGCTGGGTTCACACTGGAGCGATGCGGGAACGCCACGAATCCGCGGCGGGTTCCCGCATCGCATGCCTCCCGGCGGCAGTTCACACTGCCCTATGCGAACTGCAATGTGAACCCAGCCTTAGTGACACTGGCGACGGGGGGTGATCACGGGGTTAAACCTTTATTGGGGGGGTTAGGGGGGTACATTAGAACTAAAGGGGGCTAACCCTAACTGCACTAACAGTTATTACAGTCACAAATGACACCAATGCAAAAAAAAATAAAAAAATTACATTGGTGTCACTGTGACTGGGGGGCAGGGGTAATTGGGGGGGTGATCGGGGGGGTGTGAGTGTGCCTGGCATGTTCTACTGTGTAGTGACGTGTTGGTGCAACTCACCGATCCTCTCTCCTCGGTGTCGGAACGAAAAATACCTACACGGAGGAGAGAATACATCACTTCCTCTCCTGTGTTTACATTACAGGAGAGGAAGTGATGTCACGAACGATTCCCATTCGTCGGGAGCGATCGCGAGGGGGTGGCCATGAACGAATGGCCGCCCCCTCGTCCGGGATCACTCCCGCACGAATACCGACCGCCGCAGGCACCGGCCCGATCGGGCCCCCGACCCGCGGGAAGGCAGGGACGTACATGTACGCCAATATGCCTGCCCGTGCCATGCTGTCGACGTAGATCGTCGTGCGGCGGTCGGGAAGTGGTTAAAGTCAAAAGAACAAAAAATGTATTTGAACTTAGTAAAGAAGATTGTTTTTTTTCTCAAACATCCTATGTTAATAACCGCATTGGCCTGCAGAAGCTGAAAAAAGCTTACCCATATTAGAAGAAGAACCTAAAATATTACACAGAAAAAAAAAATCGACAAGCACCACGTAAAAATATTCATAAAGCTACTAATGTTATCAAGCACACACTGAAGCCAAATCAAAAGTTAAGGCACCTTAATCCAAGTTCTCCAATCACCTCCAGATTGTCATAGACCACCTAACACTGGGAGCATCATTCCTGAAGCCAGTCCTTTTAACTCTCCCCCCATGCTTTCTTTATCACCAATTACTGTCAATTTTTCAAGGCCAATCAGAACAAGAGACGGCAAACAAAATGTTCTTTATACAGAATTTTTCGCTGTTTTTCCAAGTGTGAGAGACTGGAGGAGATTTACTAAGTGCCGGTTCACGAAGGGGCAACCCAACTTACAGCGAGACGTTGCAAAGCGATTTGGAGGCGACTTCAGTGTGACTTACAGTGGCCTCCAGCTCAGGCGCCTTATTCTGTGGCCAATCAGAGCTAATCAGGTCTTGTGACATAATTGTTTCTGTTCTGTTCCTGTGTAAATTATTTTCTTTTTCCTGTAAAGTCACTTCAATATAGAATGAGGATTCGGCATGGAGGCGACTTAATTGAAATTTATGGGTACAATTCGCCTACAAGTCACCTTGAAGTAGTACAAGAGCAACTTCAGTGGTGTACATGAAGATGGCTCTCATTCACTAGAAGAGAATTTCTTGTGTCCAGTGACTTGAGGTCTTACAAGTTGGATCCCAGATGCTGTAGTGTGACCCGGGACTCAAGCTGGTGCACATAGAATCTAGTGCAGCTGTTCAAAGTAACCAGCTTCCAGGTCGGGTTTACACTGCTCTGACATACCAAGCATTTGTGAGAGTACTTGTACTTGCACAATTGCTCCTGATGCCTAATCTGATACCTGGGAATGTGGCAGAAGTCAGCAGACGGAGAGGGCAGAGCGGAGAGAGTCAAAAAACTGGCAGCAGTGCAACTGGGGGTGAACTGGCCAGGACAGGGGTTCAGGACACAGCCACATATGCCGTCAAAATCGATAACCGGAGCTGTCACATTTGGTAAAGGAAGTGACATTCTGTGTCTCCAGAGGTTAAACATCACGACGCCCTGCACCCAGCCCATATAGTTCAGGCTGGGTGTAACAAGATGTCAGCTGCTGCTTACTGTGGCTGAGTGCAAGATGTGTCAAGATCAGCGTTGCAGCAAATATAGTATATACTATATGATAAATTACATGAATGATTAGAGCAAAGGAAGGATTTTGTAAATCTATAAGCCATATAGCATTGAAAAATCTTTCCTTTCCCCTCATCATTCAAAAAGGGAATGAATTGGAAAGGTACACTACAGAACAGGCCAAATGAAAGCCTGATACACAGAGTGGGTAGACGGTGTTCACCTTCATTTCTCACATCCCAACAAGATCCACACTGCACCTGCCAATGCAGACTCCGGTCACTTCCCAGTTTTAATTGCGCATGTACACAAATATAAATGGGATGAGTTATAGATTGCATCTCCATGGGAATGAATGGAATTTTATTGTTAAGTTAGAAAAGTTTGCAACTGTAGTGTATGGATCTCACCGGAGTGTGGAAAGGTGAGTATAAGACACTGGGAGGGAAGGGTTAACTTAACCACTTCCGGACTGCGCACCGTCATTATACATTGGTAATTTGAAGGAGGATATTGTTGTCATGGCAGCAGCTAGCTGCTATAACCCCGGTATCCTCTTCTTCAGTGAGCAGTCCAGTTTAAGATAAAAAGTGGGTCTCTGTAGCGGATTCGCCGATGTAAAAAAAAGAAATAAATAATTGGGCTAACTTTACTGTCTTATTTTTTAATTAAAAAAAGTGTATTTTTACCAAAAAAAGTGTGCTTGTAAGACCATTGTGCAAATACGGTGTGACAGGAAGTATTGCAAAGACCGCCATTTTATTCTCTGGGCAGTGATGGCGAACCTTGGCACCCCAGATGTTTTGGAACTACATTTCCCATAATGCTCATGCACTCTGCAGTGTAGCTGAGCATCATGGGAAATGTAGTTCCAAAACATCTGGGGTGCCAAGGTTCGCCACCACTGCTCTAGGGTGTTAGAAAAAAAAAATGTTTAATGTTTGGGGGTTCTAAGTAATTTTCTAGCAAAAAAAAAAAGTTTTTAACAACAAATCTCAGAAAGGGGCTCAGTCCTTAAGTGGTTAAAGGATAACTATACTTTAGAAGAGTTAAAGAGTTGCCAAATCTAGAAATACAATTCAGGTGATAACACATCCAAATTCCTGTGTGCTGGCCTATTACAGATGTTAGATTAAAAAAAAAAAAAAAAAAAAACACGTCACTTGTCTTGGAAACAAAAAGTAGCAGCTTTTCCACTTCTATCCACATATGTTTTGTGTGGGTGTATAGCCACATACACAAAACACACATAAAAGATATGAAACAAACCATATAAACATAAAACACTGCATACTAAAAGTATGAAGCCATGGAAGATTTGAAACAGACGTGACAGGATACATAAAGGTTTTCACAGTGTGTGGTCTATGGGCATATAATGCTACAAGTATGTTGCGTTCACACGCTATTCTGAACAGAACATCATGGTTGTACATGCAGAAAGCAGGTGTCTGTCATAAGGAGTTACATTTGATCACAATATCATGCTGAACATACCATTTAATGGGAACAACAAAGCTGGCAGCAACAAAATAAAAAAAGCCTGGAAGGCGGCAAGAGAAAGAGCCCTGCAGTCTGCTTGTTACATGGCAGGATGTTTTTCATGCATCGATGAACACATTACTGAAGCTCCAGCCCATTTCACAGGCTACTAGCAAAGTCATTAGGCCATCACGGATCAACGTTTTCGCCACTAAATTATTTACAAGAAATTCACAGTGTTTTGTTCTGTGTCTTCCAACAGATGTTTCTACAAGAATACCCAACCAACACACAAACTACCTACAGAACAGAAAGAATCCCATACTGGCCATGCCAGCACTTCCACAAAATGTGTTCTATATTAAAAAGACACAAAGGTTTTCTCAGCTCACCCAAAAAGCAGAGAAGAGCTACAAGTACCATCATGCTGAGGTCTTACAAGCTAAGCCATGAGTCTTCAAACGATGGCCTTCTAGTTGTTCAGGCACTACAATTCCCATCATGCCTAGTCATGTCTGTGAATATTAGCCCTTGTACACGCGGTCGGACATTCCGACAGCAAAATCCGTCGGATTTTGTCCGAATATTGTGTTGCATACACACGGTCGGACAAAATTGTCGGAAAATCTGATTGTACGTAACGTGATGACGTTACTTCGTTACGACGGGACTACGTTCAGACTAGCAGCCAATAGCTTTGGTCTGAGCATGCGTGGCACTTTGTCTGATCGGAATTCTCTACACACAATCGGACAAAGTCCGATCGGATCATGTTGTTGGAAAGTTTTAGAGACCAGCTCTAAAACTTTGTCGGTCGGATATTCCGACGGAAACAGTCCGATGGAGCCCACACACGGTCAGATTATCCGACAACACGCTCCGATCGGACATTTTCCGTCAGAATGTCCGACTGTGTACAAGGGCCTAGAGTTTTACAATGCCAATCATGGGATGTGTAGTTTTGCAACAGCTGGAAGGCCGTCGTTTGAAGATCCCTGATCAATCTCTGGATCTGGCTGCTCATCAAGGGAAGAATTCTTTGTCTTAAGATGTATTTGCCCAAGCCTGAATTTGCTGACCAACTACTAGGGCTCTCTAAGTATCACCGGGCCTTCCACTAAGACCCCATTCACACCTGAGCGTTTTGTAGCTTGAAGCCTGAAGCTACAAAACGTTAAAGGGGAAAAAATCTATTATTCTCAATGGAGATGGTTCACATCTCCACTCCATGTCACCTGAAGCTCAAACAAGTTTCGGACCCTTTTTTGTCGCTCGAATCGAGCCGATTTGGGCGTTTTTCTTTTTTTAACACTGGTGACCTTTTGCCCTGCACAAAATCGCAGCAAATCGCGGTAAAAACCACAGCAAAATCGCTGTAAATTTGCGCGATTTTCTGCTAGAAAACGCTACACTCAGGTGTGAATGCAGCCTTAGGACCTTCAAGTTCTAGAGCAGGGACATGCAATTAGCGGACCTCCAGCTGTTGCAAAACTACAAATCCCATCATGCCTCTGCCTCTGAGTGTCATGCCTGTGGCTCTCAGAGTCTTGCTATGCCCCATGGGAATTGTAGTTCTGCAACAGCTGGAGGTCCGCTAATTGCATATCCCTGTTCTAGAGGAAAGATGAAGATGCCAGCTTGTTAACCAAGTCTCAGGCATACCTTTGCTAGCTTCTCAGGTTCCAAGTGAATTAAAGATATTCGTAAATCCTGGCATTAGAATGGTGACTGGGCATGCTGGAGCTCACAGTTCCAACAACCAGAGGTTAACAGCACACACCTGCGAGTAAATTATTTGCGCAAGGTAAATTACAGGTCTGAAAAGTTTACATTGAATCATACCCCACCCTCAAATTTCTGCTCAGCAAGTCGAAAGTTCAGGCACAGGATAATAATTTAGACATCTGGTTTTAATCATATTGTTCAAACGCATGTGAACTCTCCATGACGTACTGAGATCCAGGGTGACAGATTTTATTCCCAACTTTCCTGGAGGAATTCTAAAAAGATTACAAGCAATAAAAAAGTGCAAACATCAGGGAAATCATAGATAAAGTCATGTAGATAAACATTATCCAGATTTCTTACACAAGACCTCCACTTAAACCCTAATAGAGAGTGAAATCTGAAAAATGTGTTTTCGTTATGCCCTCACCCAACATTAGCACTAGTCAGTCAACTAAACCTACATGTTGGAATTTTCCACCACCAGCTGGTGCCCCAACAGACCCCCTGTGCCAGGAAAGGTGTCAAACTATGCATGTAAAAAAAATACAGGGTGTCTGCCCCCTTGTTGTAAAGCGCTGAGCAAACTGTTGGCGCTATATAAATCCTGTATAACATAATAATACATCACATTAAAATCGACACCGAATTTTCAAATAATGCCTTTTTCTGACTAGCGATTTCTCCCTGTGCTACCTATGGAGGTTATTCCCACTACACTTCCCAGGGATCTTTGCATGTGCTTATTCTACAATTTTCCTTGAGATTTAACAAAACCCTATAAAAAGGCCAAACCTATACACTTTCAATCTGTCTGCATTTAGGCAAGCCTATGTGCTATACAGTTGAAGGTTAATCTAAAGGAAATTGAAGAAAATTGTAAAATGTATGGCCAGCTTAATGCTCATGGGCCCTGTATCGTACAAGATAAAGTTTGTTTGCCATTAGGCCAGGCTATGAATGGCGATTTGATGAATGGGAGATATACATTGCATTTATATGCTAGCGTAAGGTTTCAAAAATTGAATTTTTTAAAATTTTCTTACATACTGCCACCAGTCTATCCCTGACCTGATGTCGCTGTACTGCACTGGTGACAGTATGTTAAAAAAATAAAAATAAAAATACAACTATATACACATACACCATAGTTTGTAGACTCTATAAGGCTACTTTCAACATGGGGGCGTTGGTGGTAAAGGGCTGCAATTTTTAGCAGAGCTTTAGGCTCGGTTCACACAGGGGTGGCACGACTTGCAGCGCCGGGACCTGCACACGATCAGCGGCGACTTGCAAAACGACTTCTGTATAGAAGTCAATGCAAGTCGCCTGAAGTCGCCCCAAAGTAGTACAGGAACCTTTTTTCTAAGTCGGAGCGACTTGAGTCGCTCCTATTAGAACGGTTCCATAGTACAGAACGGGGCGCGACTTGTCAGGTGGCGAAGTCGCCTGGACAAGTCGCCCCTGTGTGAACCGAGCCTGTCGTTTTATCAGCACTATTCGGCCGCCAGCAGGGAGCTTTTAACCCCCGCTAGAGGCCGAAATAGGGTTAAAATCACCAGCAAAGCGGCGCTGCCCCTTTGATTTCGATGGGCAGAGGCGCTTTAGGAACGGTGTATACACTGCTCCTATAGCGTTGCAAAGATGCTGCTTGCAGGACTTTTTATTTTTTAACCGTCCTGCAAGCGCACCGCTCCAGTGTAAAAGCACTCGGCTTGCACACTGGAAAGACAGGAGAGGCGCTTTATAGGCGCTATTTTCAGCCTGGAAAGGGGCCTCGGTGTGAAAGTAGTCTAACTTTCACACAAACCAATTAATATACACTTAGTTTTTTGTTTTTTTAACCAGACATGTAGCAGAATACATTCTGGCCAAAATGTAGGAAGAAATTTGATTTTATTGGATATGTTTTATTTTTAACAGAAAGGGGATTTTTTTCTAATATTTGCCCTTTTTCATTTATTTAATAAAAAAACCCAGTGGTCATCAAATACTACCAAAAGAAAGCTGTGTGTGAAATAGATTATGTAAATTTATGTACAGTGTTGCATGACCGCGCAATTGCCAGTTACAACTCTGCACACTGCATCTCAAAAGCAGCCTAAAGAAACTGCTCCTACAGGCTTTAGAGCTCTCATTTTTTCTGCATGGAAACTCTCCTCCATGTTAGCCAATATACAGACAGGAAAAATAAAAAAAACACCAAACTTGTGTGTCTGAGAGGAGGTTTCGAGAATAAAAGATATTGAGTGCCCAAAAACATGTGAAAGCGCAAAACCGCACACAAAAAAAAAATAATAATAAAAAAAAAAAACAAACACACACACACACACAACAGGAAAAAATTATATCTGAGGGGAGGGTTTGTAAAAAAAAAAAATAAAATAAAAAAAAAAAAAAAAAAAAATGCTTATGCTCAAAAACTTAATGCCCCAAAAGAGCACAAGGCAGAGAAATAAAAGTTCAAATGCCTGTAAAAGCAGCTTTTATTTATTTTTTTGTTTTAGCTACAGTGTGCATGAGCTCTTAAAGTAGTACAGTGCTCAATAGACAAAAAAAGGCCATGGCCAAGTGGTTAAAGAAAAACTTTTGGTAAATTTTTTTTATATTTTTTACTGTAAACAAGTTTTACCATTTTTCTTTTACTAAAATCTTTTAACCACTTGGCGCCCACACTACGTCATATGACGTCATGGGCTTTGTGGCGGTATATCTGAATGATGCCTGAGGCCACAGACATCATTTAGATATCGGCATTTTCAGCCGGTGATTCCCTGCACCATAAGAATGATCATAGCGCCGCCCTCCACTGCTTGTACCGACTCACCGCTTCCATCAGTGAGTCGGTCACAGGATCCGCCGTTCCCCGGATGATACCAGAGACTTCCGACGGACCACATGGTCCCCGGAATCTCTATGATCGTTCAGAGGCCGGGCGCGAGGTTATGACGTCACACCCGGCCTCTGCATTCAAATTAACGGCGCAGTTTTGGCTGGGAAGCCAGGATCGTTTTTATTTTAGGCTTCCCAGCCTAGAGGTGAGATGTGAGGTTTTATTGACCCCATATCTCACTGTAAATAGGTCCGATCGTGCCATATTCCTATTACAAGGGATGTTTACATTCCTTGTAATAGGAATAAAAGTAATCAAATGTTTTATTTATTTTTTTGAAAGTGTCAAACTAAAAAAATTAAAATAAAACTATTTTTTTTAAAGCGCCCGTCCCCGTGAGCTCGTACGCAGAAGCAAAACGCATGCATCACGCCCACATATGAAAACGGTGTTCAAACCACACATGTGAGGTATCGCCGCGAACATTAGAGCGAGAGCAATAATTCTAGCCCTAGACCTCCTCTGTAACTCAAAACATGTAACCAGTATAAAAAAAAAAAAAAAAAAAAAAAAAAAAAAAAAGGAAAGCGTCGCCTATTGGGATTTTTAAATACCAACGTTTGGCGCCATTCCACGAGCGCGTGCAATTTTGAAGCGTGACATGTCTGGTATCTATTTACTCGGCGCATCTTCCTCTTTCACATTCTGCAAAAAAAAATTGGGCTACCTTTACTGTTTTTTTTTTAAAGCATGAAACTTTTTTTCTGAAAAAAAAAACGTGTTCGAAAAATTGCTGCGCAAATACCGTGCGAGATAAAAAGTTGCAACGACCGCCATTGTATTCTCTAGGGTCTTTGCTAAAAAAAAAAAACATATAATGTTTGGGGGTTCTATGTAATTTTCTATTATGAATTTTACTTGTAGGAGAGAAATGTCAGAATTTTTCTGGATGCGAAGTGGTTAAAAGGAAACGTTTAGTACTGGGGTGCTGCCTATCCTCCATTTTATTTTAGTCGTCTCTAGGACCACTGCTTAATAAAACATATATCCTGTTCGGGGATTCTAAGTAATAAAATCTTTTAAAAGGAAATGTTTAGTACTGGGGTGCTGCCTATCCTCCATTTTAGTCGTCTCTAGGACCACTGCTTTATAAAACATATATCCTGTTCGGGGATTCGAAGTAAAAAAAATCTTTTAAAAGGAAACGTTTAGTACTGGGGTGCTGCCTATCCAGCACTTTAAAAAATAAATTGGCTAGGATCTGACTAGTTGCAATGGATAATACAATTTCATTTCTCCCAGCGGAGTCTCCTATCATCACCCTGTAATCCAAACATCAAACACTCCCAATCTGACAACGTTCTCAAGATCTAGGTGAAAACGTTTTTTTTATTCAAGCCATACACCATCCCGACCAGTTGCCAACTACCAGTACTTATATTCTGGATAATAGTGGATTTACATAACAGATTACAGAACGGCAGCCCAAAGCTAAACGCAGCCAAGAGGAAGCCAGCCTAATAGAAATATCACAGCTGGACTGTATTAGGAGTTGGGAAAAGCATCTTTTTTCCGTTCATGTGAGTCAATCTCAAGAACTTTTGGGCTTCCAGTAGGAATTAGGATAATTTATCTAAACCACGGCTGTATATTTTCACAAGTGAATCCCAACAGGCCTTTTCTAAATCAGCAAATAAAACCATAAGGGACCCTTGAGAAATCCGGAAAAGAGAGCAGTGGATGGTGGGTGGGAAGAGACCTCGGAAATCAATCACCAGGATAATGCAGGCTCTGCACACAATGTAGTATTAGCAGGCCAAACACATCCTGTTCCTTGTACGGCGCTATATAGAACATCCTGAACCCACAACTAGGAGACACCGGACAGCACTTCAGCCGGTAGCAGATCACTGCAGTAAAGCAAGAATGACACTAATAAGCACCATACAGCACAGTTCTCCTGTTTAATTCCGAAGTAGTCTCCCATCCCTGATGGAAGTTAATCGCAAAGCAGATACAGATTTCTTCTGTTGTAATGAGCGCTCCCCCCGGCCCCTCCCCTATCCCAAATCCCATCTCTCCACGTACAGTAGCAAATCTGGAATCAGGAGATTAACTCCCGCTTATTCACGTGTGAAAGAAAAGCCTTGATCTTTCCCTTATACACAACATGAGGCAAAACTGGGCCGAAATATTCTCCCTAATACCCAGCAACTGCTGTTTATTTCCCCTCAGCCGCCACCCCCACCCTTCTGCATTTGTGTACTCGGCGGCTCCCTCCTCGTTCCAATTCCATGGTGTGGTACCAGAATGACTTGGCAGCTGAGAGTCGGAGCCCTATGAAAGAATGACCCTTTGAACTTGGCTCTCGAGATGTACGACAAGCTTGGCGCTTTGATGTGATATTAAAAACGCCACTCAAAAGTGTAAACGGATACAGCAGTTTAGTAATCCGTCAATTCCTGCAGCTCGCGCCACCAAACATTACTAGTGACAGAGGGCCTCATAAAGGACCAGCGTTCACCAACAGCAGCTACAGAGCATATATTCTGATTTAATAAAAAATACATCGTTTGCTTGTGCAGCTTTAGACCCGTCCTGTGGTTTATGTCACCCCTTATCCTGCAGCTGTAGCTTTTGCCCACAGCAACCGCATACCAGCTGGCAAATTACCAGAGCAAGCTAAAAGCAGACATTCGGTGGCACCAGTTTTACTTTAACTGCTTGCCGACCAGCCGCCGCAGTTTTACTGCGGCAGAATAGCACGGCTGGGCGAAACAACATTATCCCGTGTCGCTTTGCCTTTTGACAAACTAGAGGGCACGCCAGCAGCGTGTGCCCGACCCTGATGCAAGTGCCCGGTGGGCGCAATGACCGCCAGGCTGCCGCGATCGCTTGTGACAGAGCGAGAACCAGGATCTGTGTATGTAAACACACAGATCCCAATTCTTTCAGGGGAGGGGAGACCGATTGTGTGTTCATACTATGAAGATCGATCTCTCTCTCTCCTCCTAGACAGTCCCATCCCCCCTACAGTTAGAAACACACAAAAGGGAACACAGTTAACCCCTTGGTCGCCCACTAGTGTTAACCCCTTCCCTGCCAGTGACATTTACACAGTAATCAGTGGATTTTTTTTTTTTTTTTTTAGCACCAATCGCTGTATTTGTCAATGGTGTCAAAAAAGTGTCAAAAAAGTGTCTGTTGTGTCCGCCATAATGTCGCAGTCCCAATAATTTTTTGTTTTGTTTTTAAACTCAGATCGCTGACATTACTAGCAGAAAAAAAAATTCCATAAATCTATCCCCTATTAGACGCTATAACTTTTGCGCAAACCAGTCAACATATGGTTATTGCAATCTTTTTACCAAAAATATGTAGAAGAATACATATCGGCCTAAACTGAGGAAAAAAACTTTTTCTATAAAATGTGGGATATTTATTATAGCAAAAAGTAAGAGTTTTTTTTTTTTTTCAAAACGATTGCTTTTTTTTTGTTTTTGTTTATAGCGCAAAAAATAAAAGTCGCAGAGGCGATCAAATACCGCCAAAAGTAAGCTCTATTTGTGGGAGGGGGAAAAAAAAAAGGATGTAAATTTTATTTGGGTGCAGTGTCACATGATCATGCAATTGTCAGTTAAAGCGACGCAGTGCCGAATCGCAAAAAAAATGGCCTGGTGATTGAGCAGCCAAATCTTCTGGGGCTGAAGCAGCTAATAAGAGGCGATTCTCTAAAGGCTTCTAATTAAAGCTGGATTCCAGACTCATCTTCAGTCTTGCAAACTTGCACAGGTTCCTCTCCTATACTGAAATTGCTTCCTCAGATTAATTTACAGCAGTCCAATCATAATAAATTGCAAAAATCAATTAGTTACTATGGGCTACAGCACTTCTATATGTATACTTCCAGTAAAAGATTAGCTCTCTGGGACAGATGGTTCACTTATACTCCAAAAACAGCCTCTGAATAAAATAACTTACTATATCTATGCGTGTATGGCTGTAGTAAAAGTAGTTGACTACAAAGATTTTCGGTGGCTGGGATTAAAGGGACAGTTATATGCCATATACTATGGGCAGGTAGGTAAAAACAGGGCTGCACGCGCACACATGTGGCTCAACAACAGTGTTCCCAGACAACAAGCCACTGGCAATATATAGTATAGTGTCCTACAGCACCAAAGCTCATTAGCTTGGGCATAGTGTTCTAGAGCACCACAGCTCATTACAACTTGGGTATAGTGTTCTAGAGCAGTGGTCATCAACCCTGTCCTCAGGGCCCACTAACAGGCCAGGTTTGCAAGATAACTGAAATACATCACAGGTCATATCATTTGCTGCTCAGTGATAGCAGCATTCTAGTCTGCATCTCCGCAAGGTAATACATAAAGCCTGGCCTGTTAGTGGGCCCCGAGGACAGGGTTGATGATCACCGTTCTAGAGCACCACAGCTCATAACTTGGGCATAGTATCCTACAACACCATGGCTTATAGCCTTGAGCATACTGTTCTGCAGCATTACAGCTCATTAAACCTTAGGCATAGTGTCCTAGAGCACCACAAAAAAAAAAAAAAAGGTTGAAAAACACTGACCCAGAGCAGTGGTTCTCAGCCTCAGTCCTCAAGTACCCCCAACAGGCCATGTTTGCAGGTTTTCCTTTATCTTGCACAGGTGCTTAAAATCCGTGTGAATGGCTTGGTATTTTGAGCAGCTATTGTAGCCAAGAGAAATTCCCAAAACATAGCTTGTTGGGGATACTTTAGGACAGGGTTGAGAACCACTGACATAGAGCACCACAGCTCATTACCTTAGGCATAGTGTCCTAGAGCACAGCAGTTCAAAAACGTGGGACATGGGTTTAGTGCCCTTGTGTACAAGTTTCGCTTTTGCCTGGAACACAGCTATAAAAATGCACAGGCCTCTCAATTATAATTGAAAACCTAAACCTGCCCCCCCCCCCACCCCACCCCCAATAGCCTCCTAGCTTTACTGGCAATCAGAATAGTTGCCACAGGCAACACCGACAGCAGTCTTAAAACCTTTAGGGCCGGTTCACACTGCAGGCGCGGCGAGGCGTCTCCGACTTACCTCGCCGCGACCTGCGGCGACCTCAGCGGCGACTTGCAGATGACTTCTGTATAGAAGTCAATGCAAGTCGCCCCCGAAGTCGCCCAGAAGTAGTACAGGAACCTTTTTTCTGAGTCGGAGCGACTCGAGTAGCTCCTCTCAGAACGGTTCCATTGTACAGAACGGGGGTGACTTGCGGGAGCGAGGCGAGGCGAGTCGTGTCGCCTCGCATCGCCCGCTGTGTGAACCGGCCCTTATCCCCACCTTGTTTTTAATTAGAAGGAACGTTTACTAATAGTTTGGTCAAAAAAAAAAATGAAGTGTGGTGGAAACGTGGACAAGTCAGTCATGTGTTTTACAGATTTCAAGTGTGTTTGCCAATTATTTTAATATGAATGTGCATACTTGACAGACGGCTGACTAAATGAGCATTATATTTCTTAATATTGATTTACAGCGATTTCCAAACTGGCTGGAAAAACCGCTCACACAGTGGAGAAGTGACTGACAGACCGATACAACATGCGCAGTGTAAAACGTGACGTGATCCGACCTCCAGCTAATCAAAATAATAATTAAAGATGGTCTTATTTATCAAAATCAATATATCCAACATCAAACTGTGCTATGCCATATGAAGATTGGGCCATACAAGGAGCCATTCTTAGGAGGAAAAAAAAAAAAAAAAAGGATGTACCGCCTCACACCCCATTACTCAATCAGAAGGCCGTTGCATTATAAATCAGCTTAGATTATCTTGGACAAGCGCATTGCTGAAATCCACTCAGCAACTCGAAGCATCCCAACAACCTGACTACCTCTGCATTTTGATAAGTAAGGGACAATGTTTAACATATAACAAGTTTGATGTGAAGTTTCCAAATAAGGTTTTATGCATAAGTTAAAGCAGTAAAGTTTCTTAGAACTGATATAGAGGGGAAAAAAAAAACATAATTGCGTAAAGTGACCAATCCGGCACTAGCTTTTACTCACGCAAGCCAAAGGTTTAAAACATAAAAATGGTTTGCATAGGCAACCCTTTGCCCGGACCCAATTTTTAAATACCATATGAAAGCCCACCCCAGCATTTAAATCTCATGAGCATAGCAGTGTAAGTAATTGTCCTCCGATATCTATTCAAGACCTCAATAGGCTTCCTGTAGTGCAATTCCTGTTGAATACTGTGGAAAAAAAAACACAAACCTTTCCATTACCAAGTATTGTACAGCTCAAACATGCCTCTAATATTTAACATGTGCAGAGTTTGGTCCACAATCTGTTGTAAATGAAGCTAACGTACACTTTTATATCACTAATTGGAAAATATGTCTTGAAATGTTAAATTAGTCTGTTTCTTAAAACAGAGAAATTGGCACACACAGAGCTAATGAACAGGCTCCGAGATCTCCAGCATCAAAAGGTCTTGTAGCCTTATAACCATGAAAGGACTTTATCAACAATGTAAAGGCACAGCATGTTTCATGCGACCTAAATCCAATCACAGGATCACGTCGATTCTAATGCTTAAAAAAAATACTGGAATTTTTATGTGAGAAAAGACAATTAAATTTTTCCTACACTTACAAGTTCCAAGGGTTTTTCCCCTGAGCTCCAATATGGTGGGAGACACCGGTGGGCACAGAAGGGCTCAGAAGGGCAGAGCACGAAACCAGAGGGGAAAAAAGCCAATCATTTTCTTAGAACCCAAATGTAATCAAAAGATACCAATGATTCCAGCATGAAAATTAAAAAATAGCTTAGTTAAGAATAAATGGAAAGGCATTACAATAACATACTTGTTAATCCCAGGCAGGACACTATCTCTATAGAGTTCTCCTGTGCTTGTGTGGGTTTCCTCAAGATACCTCCCACACTCCAAAGACATTGTCCTAGTATGAGTGTGCACGGATGAATGTTGGATAGGTACTGTAGACAGTAAGCTTCTCAGGGGCAGGGATTGATGTGAATGCATTGTATTTAAAACGCTGCTTAAATTATCAGCACTAAATACCTGTAATAACAAATAAGTGATACTTCCTCTATCCTTTGATCCCACCTGCCTACATTTTCTTGCTGGATAACGCCTTATTGTAATTGTTTTTAATGCAGAACCACAAATATCCAGTTGATCTGTGCACTGTGGACGGCTGACAATCATGTTGAATTTTCCATAACTGTGATGTCATCCTGCCAACATCCGTAGCCTCAAGTATTGAGGCACTGTCAGCTAGAAGGAGATTTATGTCCACCAGCGCCAGAGAGAGACGGACAAGCTGTGGGCTGGCTGGACCTTTGTGATCACGTGACTGCATATAAAAATCAGTATTTAGAAAGATTTATTGAAAAATATAACCAGTGAGAATTAGAGCAAAGGGAAAGCATCCTTCTAAGTTTTTTGTGAGATTTACTTTAAAGTGATAATAAAGTCTTTTTTGTTAAAAAAACAAATCATGTCATGCTTACCTGCTCTGTGCAGTGGTTTTGCACACAGCAGTGATGGCGAACCTTGGCACCCCAGATGTTTTGGAACTACATTTCCCATGATGCTCATCCACTCTGCAGTGTAGTGGATCATGGGAAATGTAGTTCCAAACATCTGGGGTGCCAAGGTTCGCCATCACTGCCCTATAGCAAGCAGCTTGCTATGAAGGCACTCAGCAGGGGGGAGGGGCCAGGAGTGTCAGCGAGGGACCTAAGAAGAGGAGGATCGATCTAGGCCAGTGATGGCGAACCTTGGCACCCCAGATATTTTGGAACTACATTTCCCATGATGCTCATCCACTCTGCAGTGTAGTGGATCATGGGAAATGTAGTTCCAAAACATCTGGGGTGCCAAGGTTCACCATCACTGGCCTAGATCGATCCTCCTCTTCTAAGGTCCCTCGCTGACACTCCTGGCCCCTCCCCCCTGCTGAGTGCCTTCATAGCAAGCTGCTTGCTATAGGGCAGTGATGGCGAACCTTGGCACCCCAGATGTTTTGGAACTACATTTCCCATGATGCTCATGCACTCTGCAGTGTAGCTGAGCATCATGGGAAATGTAGTTCCAAAACATCTGGGGTGCCAAGGTTCGCCATCACTGCTATAGGGGCACCCGAGCTGAGCGGCTGTTGTGTGCGTCTATACGGACATAAAGTCGCAGCAAGACCCACCCCCTCTTTCCTCACTGGCTCACTGAGTGAGCGTCTCAGCCAACGAGGAGAGTGTCCTGGCCAGCTGAGACTCTCGTGCAACATCGCTGGATCTAGATGGGGCTCAGGTAAGTATTAGGGGGGCTGCTGCACACAAACTTGTTTGTTTTAAATCTTAATGCATGGAATTCATTAAGATAAAAAACAAAACAAAAAACCTTCTGACTTTAGAACCACTTTATGCTATTTCCCCTGAGACATAATTGTATACCATTTATGGACTTTAACATCTTATATCAAATCCTGTGTTGCACTTGCAGTCATGATTGCTGTGCACCATTTTGTTTATATCACCGATGTTGGTTTGATATGTCTGTAAGGTGTTTTTGCATTAATGCTTTATTATCCCGACAGCATCTTCTACTAATGCAGCTGATGGCAATATAGTTTTATACTACCAGCACAATGCCTTGATAACCCATTTCTTTATGTACTACACAGCCAAATTGCACATGTGACTGGAGTGTACTTTGAACCTGCTATTCCTGATATAGAATCAAAGTGGGACAGCTAAGGTATCTTTTTATTTCCCTGCACCAAAGCAATTTATTTCTTCTAAAATTATAATCCTGTTAAGTGATGAGCCATTTTAGATTCAAAACAGTGCTTAGGGAAGTAGCTCTTTAACACAGGGACATTTTCTCTTTTAAGATGGCACAGAAAGGAGTACCAGCACTGCTGAGACTATTTCAGTATAAGCCTGTCCTCCGGGCTGGAGTACAATACCTTGTTTGACGCATAACAAACAGAAATAGCAGCTAGAGAAAGAGACACTTCAAATGCACTGCTGTCTGCTGATCACATGCACATGCCTTCAGGCACCGGGCTGCTAAAGCACCCGTCACCAAAGGGCAAGGTTTTTTTTTTCCTAGGCTTTTATGTTTTCGTAACCCGGTAAATAATGATTATGTTTAATGAGCAGCGGAGACTGATGTTCACTGCATTGCAAAGTGGCACTCAGGCAAAACAGTGCTATGTAAACAATGAGTTCTTGCCAGTCTACAATTTAACCCACTTCTACAGTTATGTGAAGAGAATAAGGGGGAAACATTCCCATGTCTACATATTCTGCTGAGAGAAACCCCATTTAAAAAAAACAAAGACTTTTAGTACACCCTGGCACCATAGGTGGTAGAGATTATCCTTTAAATTGGTGCCGTCTGTACAAAAAAATCCTGTTTTACAAAAGGAGCAAGAAAAAAAGCCAACTACACAACAAAGGGGATTTTTTTTTATTAATAGCTGTACTTTATCTCCTTTTAAGCTAGAAAAAATCATTTGGAGGAATTTTTTTTTTATACTTGCCATGAAAGGCCCTGTTGCTATGTAGTCCTCGTAATCTGCCACTTCCTGGTCTGCGGCACTCCTTGTGACACACTCCCTCTCTCCTGTGCTCCTGGGAAATGATGGCACGGGAGTCTGTGGGCAGTACTGTGCTCAAAAATCGCATTATTTCCTGACAGGAAATGACGCAATTTAGGGCGGATCCTTTTTTTTTACTTTGTTCACAATGTTCTCCAAGTTGCCATAACAACGGGGTGGGACCTTCCTCCGTTGCCACCCATTGTTATGGTAACGTTAGAAACAATCGCCGATATGGCCGTCGTTGAATCACACATGTGCGAGATCGAAAGGTGCATGCCGGTTACCCAGCATGCACCTCTCCCACGCTATTCCAGGAAGAGATCTCGATTGGGCTTCACATGCCCACATTCAGGATGGAAACTGCCACAAATGGAGGCATAAAAGATAACAGTAAGAAATGTATATTTAACAAGCAATCTTGATCATTGTATAGTCTTTTTGAAACTTCATTAGGAATAATGTAAAGATTTTTTGCCAGAACTCAGCTTTAAAGTGGTTGTAAACCCTTACAAATCACTTTGACCTACAGGTAAGCCTAGATTAAGGCTTACCTGTAGGTCCAAGAAATATCTCCTAAACCTACACAGTTTAGGAGATATTTACAAAAAGGCAGGCACCGCTGTCTACGGCGCATGCGCCGTAGACAGTGGCCCGCAGGCGCACTGAGCACGCCGCAGATCACAGTAATATGCCGCTCGTATCGGCTCCCGTGTGCATGCGTGGGAGTGACATCATCGCAGCTCCGGCGAATCACAATCACAGCGCCGGAGCAGCGAGACCCAGAAGTCACTCCGGGATACATGGCAGCGGTGAAGATAAAAAGGAGGAGGACCGCTTCGGTGGGCTTCGTATGCATACTAGCTCATTACGCCTTTGCCTTGCAGGTTGCATTATTTAAAGTGCCTTTACTTCCTCTTTAAGGCCTCATATACTCTGCTGCTGGTAAACCGACGTTTAGGAGCAGTTAGGCGTTTTCTTTTTTTCAACTGCTCCTGAACTCCCCTCTATGTTATTTTAGCAGTACATGTACACCGGGTCGTTTATAGTCATTTCTAGGCAGTTGAGTTTAGAGGCCTTGTTTGGAAAGCAAAAAAATTAGTTCAGACGCTGAGTTTAGAGGCATCTCAAGCACCAAATGCGGTAACTCGTGTTTAGCCATGTTACATTTACAGGCATTTTTCATTTTTGGCCATTTTGAAAAAAAGAAATGATTTTTTTTTTCAAACGCTTCTAAACAAACGGCAAAACTGGCATTTTAAACGTGGGCTACTATCTGTCAAGTTAAATCGTTCAGGAGAGGTTGTAAAAACATCCCGTGAATATTAAGCCTAAGAGTGCTAAAACAGTATTAAAAAGAACTCAAAAACAACGTATGTTTAGTACCCTGGCATCCATTTTAAGTGTTATTAAGCCTTTTGTCAATGATATTTGTAGAACCATTTTTCATATCCTTCTATTGTTGGTGTACCCTTGGTCTCCACAGCCTGCGTTTTCAGAACAATCTACAAAGTCTATGGCCCTGGTATTATAGGCTGGCTCCTCTTCCATGCAGAGATTCTCCCTGTAGCCACTCTGACCACTCTCCCGGCCTAGACTACGAAGGCTTGCAGGGAGGGATCGCAAGAGCGCACAAACCCAGCGTGGAAGCTGAAGCTTTGTTTTTACTGACTCTAAGGGCTGGTTCTTTAGGAGTACAAAAGCTAAAGCAGTGTGTGACGGGTCAATGCTTGCAATGTTAGCACTTACAGTTGTAGTCTGTGCAAGTAGGACTCGCAAACTGACGCTGGATGACGTTGTCCCCAGAGTCAAAGAGGTAGATACTGAGACAGATGTAAAGCAGGATCAACAGGTATGCTTGGGGACTAAATGTTAACTAAAGTTAATAAGGCCATGATATAAAACATTAACATTTAAAGCTCCAAAATATATCTACCGTAGATACTAGCAAAAGTAAGACTATCTTGCTGAGGGAAGGCCTAAAATGCATTCCCCCCAGAACACTGGACACACCCGGAGCGCTGATCGGGAGCCAATCGGCAGACTTTTTTCGGTTATGGCCCTACGGACCGGCTGCCGTACACATGGGCCAGGTGCCGCTTGACATTCGGCCCATTTTACTAGGCTTTAGTCCTTTTCCCATGGGTGCACTCCCTTTCATCTTGGCAGAGGACCTTAAAGTGGAAGTAAACTCCCCTATCGTTTTCAGCCAAGAAAGCTGCCATCTTTGCCTCTGTTTAATCTTCAACTTCTATGGTGCTGCACATGTGATTCGTTATGACACCAGCCATTGGATGGTTTGATAGTTTGGCTGCCAATGTGCAGTTAGCATTCCCGGCATGCCTTTTTTTTTGTACTGTTTAAATCCATGGGTTTACTTCCACTTTAAACTGGCCTCCTTTCCGGTCCGGTCAGATCAGACGTTTCATATATGGGACATTTGTGTCCATTCTGATTTTGAAAAAGGTGGACTATTGTAATCCCTATAAGAGGCCAGATATAAACAGATATGTGCCCACATATCTGGTCACTTCCAATCAGGTCAGTAAAAAAAAAAAAAAAAAAAAAAGTGTTCAGTCTTATAGACCTAAACGCCCCCGCATACGGGTAGATATAGCCACTGAAAAGGGATACATTACAGTTTTTTAATTCGTGGAATTACGGGTCAAAAAATAAATAATCTGAAGGAATGCCTGTCTGAAAGCAGCCTTATACTAGGGTCTGGAAGCAAGTGGTGACAGGTCACCAAACAGTCAAGTTACTACTCTACCTCAACTGTCTCACGCAGAGAACGCGCACCATCCCCAGAATGCATCTCCCAAAGGCAATTTTGTTTTTTTTAACTCTGACTGTATTGTACCTTACAAAGCCATGCTTTTGGGCCATAAAACACCAGCAATAATATCTTTATTCAATTTTAAACTGGCTAATTTCCTAGTTTTGAACGATCATCCAGGCTCATAAAATAATTTAAATTATGAAAAAAAAAGCTTGTGCAATTAAAAAAAAACAGGAAGAGCTGCCGATTATGAAATGTGACCAATTAACACTTATGTACTTTACTTGCTATGGGAGAGCAGTTAATATGCAGACCAGTGCCCGGCATGCTGACAATCTGTGTGTACTCCTTCAAATACATCATGTTAATTAAAAACACAGCTTGTGCTGGAGCTCAGCAAAGACAGCTCCCATTACATAATGGGAGCCAAACTTTTCCCTTTTACAGAGACTAACAACTATGATATGCTAAATTCAAGTACGCACACACATAAAAATGTAAATTTGAACACACATAAAATGCACAAGAAAAAAAAAAAATCCCCGCTCCCCTATCAAAAAAGTTTGTATTTCTCCAAAAGGATGGATTTTATAGTAATTTTAAGAACAAAAACAGGGCTCCTTGGTATTATGTTTGTGTGTGCTACCATTTTTGTTCAATGATAAAAGCAGGAAAATTGAAAGGAATTCCAAGTGACTTCATTGCAGTTTTAATCCTTCTACACAATCCTTGTAGTTTAATTCAGTCTTGATTCCATTCTTAATTTATTTTCTAGCTACTCTCTCACTTACCCAACTAAAGAGCTAAATAAAATTACCACAACAGAATAAAACAGATAGATAATGCATTTGTTTTCTTACCAGTGATTACAGATTTAAAAAAAATAAAAATAAAAATATGGCAGTAGGATCAAAACTGCAACAATATTTAAATTTACACTACAATAAAAATATAAAAAAATAAAAATAACCCATTTCTGATCTTATCTCGATCTGTTTCTTTAACCATTAATTGTGCAGCTCTAATATACTCCAATTTTTCTGTAAAATATGAAAGATATTACGCCAAATAGAAACCCAACATGTCATGCTTTATAGTTGTGCATGCTCTCGGACAGACTATGATCTTAAATCTCCATAGTTGACATTTTTACAGGTTACCTAGTTAGAGCTACACACTTTTTTTTTACACTGTACCTTAATTTTTTTTTTTTAAGCACTTTTATTCCTAGTACAAGGAATGTAAATGTCCTTTTTAAATCAAATATAGGATGACAGACCCTCTTTTATGGAGAGATCTGGGGTCAAAAATATATAAAATTGTTTACTTCTACCCTAGATCACCCTCATAACTTTGCTTCAGTCCTTCAAGGTCATAGAGACAATCAGAGACAATCTAGTCGGTTCACCTCTCCGACCAGCTGGCCCCTTTTGTTGCTTCTGAAAGCGATCCAGTGGCTAAGGAGCCACTTGGACTGCTTTAATGAGAAAGCCAGCTGCTGGTTGAAATTTTATTTTTTTTAAATACTGGGGTTATGGCGGATGGCTTCAACCATAACCCCGGTAAACCACTGGCAACATATATGTATACATATTGTGGTCGGCAAGAGGTTAAAGCGGGAGTCCGCGTTTTTTTTTTTTTTTTTTTTTTTAAAGCCAGCAGCTACAAACACTGCAGCTGCTGACTTTTAAAATAGTGACACTTACCTGTCCAGCGCGCCCGCGATGTCGGCACCCGAAGCCGATCTCTCTATCGTTTCTCGGGTGCTGCCGCCGCCATCTTGGGTATGGGAATCAGGAAGTGGAGCCTTTCGGCTTCATTTCCCGGTTCCCTACTGCGCATGCGCGAGTCGCGCTGCGCAATAAGGATGGACCCGCTGCCTCTGGGATCTGTGCGTTTCCCAGCAGGCAGTGGGGGACTTTCGGAAAGGGGCGTAATCTATGCCCCTTTCCGCAGAGAGCTATCCCGGAAGTGGGTGCAGATACCTGTACTGTACAGGTACCTGCACCCCCCTCCCCCCTGAAAGGTGCCAATTGTGGCGCCAGATGGGGGGGGAGGATTCCAATGAGCGGAAGGTCCACTTTAGGGTGGACCTCCGCTTTAAAGCAAAACTATACTGCCCTTGCTGAAACCAACATTTTTGTCTGTCTGTTCTTCCAATTTTGGCCATCTAATTGGCCAGGCTGAAATGCACATGGAGTTTGTTCATTTTGGTGCTGAGGTATTCCAAGGGGGATTGCTAACAGGCAGGTGAGTTTGTTTTATAAAGCATGTCGCTCCAGCAATAAAGAGGCTGAGAACTTGCAATTTGTTTTTATTTTTTTCAGCATAGATCTGCTTTAAGTCAGAATGCCCACAACAAAATATGTGGTCAGAGAGATTTGGTGACACTCATTTTAAAAAGGACCCCAATGCACTCTCTGTGCACTTGCATTACAGCATGGCAGATGGCGCCAACAGAAAATGTAATTCTGCCAGAAAAGCTACATGCCCCATTTGCATTCAGACTCATGTAAAATAGGAGTCGGTACACACCTGCCATCATTTAACTACTTACCACCCAGGCCAATTCTGACATTTGTTTTTTTGTTTTGTTTTTTAGCAGAGACCCATACAATGACGGTCAATGCAACTTTTTATCTTGCACAGTATTTGCGCAGTAATTTTTCAAATGCCTTTTTTTTGGGGGAAAAAACTGTTTCATGCTTTAAAAAAACAAAACAGAGTTAGCCCAATGGTTTCGCATAATGGGAAAGAAGAAGTTATGCCGAGTAAATAGATACCCAACATGTCATGCTTCAAAATTGCACACGCTTGTGGAATGGCGTCAAACTTCAGTACTTAAAAATCCCCATAGGCAACATTTTACTTTTTTTTTTTTTACTGGTTACATGTTTTAAGTTACAGAGGGGTTCTAGGGCTAGAATTATTGCTCTTGCTCTAATGATCGCGGTCATACCTCACATGTGTGGTTTGAACACTATTTTCACACGTGGGTGGGACATACGTATGCGTTCGCTTCTGTGTGTGAGCACAAGGGGACAAGGACACTTTAAATTTTAATTTTTTTTATTGTTAATCTTACTTTCATTTTTTTTTTTAAATACTTTTATTCCTATTACAAGGAATGTAAACATCCCTTGTAATAGGAATAGGACATGACAAGTCCTCTTTACAGTGAGATCTGGGGGTCAATAAGACCAAACATCTCACCTCTAGGCTGGGAAGCTAAAAGATCCTGGCTTCCCAGCCGAGGCGGCGCAGTTTGACAGCAGAGGCCTAGCGTGACGTCATAACGAACGATCACAGAGACTCCGGAAATCTCTATGGTAAACATCTGGGGCCGGTGTCCACTCTCACCGCCCGTAAGAATGATCATGTGGCTGAACAGCCGCTATGATCATTCTTATCTTTTTTAGCTGGCGATTCCCTACACCATAGCTGAATGATGCCTGTAGCTGCACCCTTCATTCAGATATCACCACTCAAAGTCAAGGACGTCATGATAGCCATTGGACGGGAAGTGGTTAAAGTGCCCCTGATTAACCCCAAATAAAGTTCAGCTCTTCCAGTAGGTCTTGCCTTAGATTTTCTTAGTTGCATCTTACAGCAAAAGACATAGTCCGGGTATCAGTGATGGAGAAGGGTACATAAGAATTTCCAAGGCATTATATATACCACACAACACAGTCAAGACAGTCATCAAGTGGAGAAAATATGACACAAATGTGACATTGCCAAGAACTGGACGTCCCTCCAAAATTGATGATTTTAAAGACGAGAAGAAAACTGGTCATGGAGGCTGCCAAGAGGTCTACAGCAACAGAGCTGCAGGAATATCTGGCAACAATCTCCCATATTCTTCAAATGTCTGGGCTATGGGGTAGTGGCAAGACAGAAGTCTGTTCTTACAAAGAAAAACATCCAAGCCTGACTACATTTTGCAGAAAAACATCTTAGAAGTCTCCCAAAAGCATGTGGGAAAATGTGTAATAGCCTGATGAAACCAAGGTTAACTTTTTTGGCCATAATTGCAAAATATATGTTTGGCACAAAAACAACATACACACAGTGAAGCATGGTGGCGGCATCATGCTTTGGGGAGGTTTTTCTTCATCTGGAACAGGGGCATTACTCAAGGTAGAGGGAATTATCAACAGTTCCAAATACCAGTCAATATTGGCACAAGACCTTCATGCTTCTGCTAGAAACAGAAATTTCACTTTTAACATGACAATGACCCAAAGCATAAATCCAAATCAACAAAGGAATGGCTTCACCAGAAGAAGATTTAAGTTTTGGAATGGCCCAGCCAGAGCCCAGACCTGAATCTTATTGAAAATCTGTGGGGTGATCTGAAGGGGGCTCTGCACAGGAGATGCCTAAGAAATCTGATAGATTTGGAGTGTTTTGGCAAATATTGGAAAGTGCCATACTGATAGTCTCTTTGGTTATGAGTCCAAGGGCCACTGCACACCAGATGCAGTTCCGTACACTTTTTTTCGGCACTAAAAATACATGCACAGTGTTTTCCATGTATTCCCATGGCTATAGTTCACACCAATGCAGTCAGTTCATGCACCGGAACTGACTGCATTGGTGTGAACAAGAGCCATTGGAACACATTCGAAAACACTGTGCGTGCATTTTTAGGGCCAGTTCACTCCTGATCAGTTTTTGCTTACAGTTTACCCTACACACAGTTCCAGTGCATGTTTTATACAATTTTCTAGGTTCCGGTACAGTTCTGTGCCGGAAAAAAAAGCAGAACGCTGTACTTTTTTTTTTTTTTCTTTCTGCACCAGAAACTGACTGCTCCGGTGTGAACTAGAGCCATTGGAATACATGGAAAACACTACATGAATTTTTAGTGCAGAAAAAAAGTGCATGGAGCTGCATCTAGTATGAACTAGCACGGAGTGCTTTAATAAAATAAAATTATTAGTTTAAGGGTGTGCACACTTATGCAACCATATTTTAGTTTTTTTGTTTTCCTCCGCCTAAAAGGATTAGTTTGTTGTTCAACCGAGTTGTACAGTTCATAGGTCACATTAACAGCTTCCGGGCCACACACCATGGATATACGTCGCTACTTTGCCTTTAAATACCGGGGTTATGGCAGCAGATATCGATATTTATTCATGGCTAGCAATCCTCTTTCACTTAAAGTGGTCTAAGCAGCGGATTTGCTGTGAGATCACTTATGGGCACCACATCCCGGTGGTCTTCGCCACTTACTGGCACTGTGGGTAGCAGCAGAAACGATCCGATCGCCCGGGATAGATGTGCAGGAAGTCAAGTGAGGGCAAGATGGCCCCTACTTGACTATGCCCTTGGAGGACCAGAGAGACGTCAAACGTCACTTCCGCCATTCGGCCTTAAAGGGAATATTTTAAAGAAAATTGTATTGCTTTTAAGTGTAAATGTGTGATATGAGGTCTTTTTGACCCCAGAGCTCACATTAAAGCAGGGGTTGACAAATTTGCTTGGAATCTAGGAGCCAGCTAAAAAAAGTTAGGAGCCAGGTCCGTGACGGCAATCTGGACCTGTCCCTGGCCTGACATGGAGACGAGTGAGGGAAAGATAGCCCCCAGCCCCCCACCTGTCTCCAAGTCATTGCCCATAGCTCTTAGAGGGACATTTTATTTGTTTTATTTTTTTCAAATGACGATTTTTTTTTTAAATTGCATTTTAGTGTAAATATGAGATGTGAGGTCTCTGACCGCAGATCTCATATATAAGAGGACCTGTCATGCTTTTTTCTATTACAAGGGATTTTTACATTCCTTTTAATAGGAATAAAAGTGACACACATTTTTTTTTAAAAGAACAGTGAAAAAAATAAAAATAAAAGTTAAAATAAGAAAAAAAATTTTTTTTTAAATGCGCCCTGTCCCGCCAAGCTTGCGTGCAGAAGCGAACGCATATATGAAAGCGATGTTCAAACCACACATGTGAGGTATCACTGCGGTCGGTAGAGTAAGAGCAATAATTCTAGCTCTAGACCTTCTCTGTAACTCAAAATGTGCAACCTGTAGAATTTTTTAAACGTCGCCTATGGAGATTTTAAAGGGTAAAAGTTTGTCGCCATTCTATGAGCGGGCGCAGTTTTGAAGCATGACATGTTGGGTATCGATTTACTCGGCGTAACATTATCTTTCACAATATAAAAAAAAATTGGGCTAACTTTACTGTTGTCTTATTTTTTTTAATTAAATAAATTATTTTTCCCCCAAAAAAAAGTGCACTTGTAAGTCCGCTGTGCAAATATGGTGTGACAGACAGTATTGCAATGACCACCATTTTACTCTCTAGGGTGTTAGAATAAAAAAAAAAAATAATAATATATATATATATATATATATATATATATATATATGTGTTGTTATGGGGTTCTAAGTAAATGGAAGGAGAGAGCTCCATTAGCATTGCTGGTTGTAATTCCAACGGCCACCACAAGAGGATGCCAGATTCCAGCAGGAACCATAGGATCACAGAAGGCCTCAAAGCCGGGGGCTCAATTACCGGCCGCCGGCGGCGCGGCCCGACGCAATCACGCCGGGGGGGTCCACGAAGACAGGATACCCCCAGCTGTGCTGCCCCAGGCGCCAGGTCGCTAATTCAAGTCGCAAATGCGACCTGGCGCCCGGGTTTTGTCGAGCCCTGCATTAAAGAGACCCTGTCATGCTTTTTTTTCTATTCCAGGGGAGGTTTACATTCCTTTTAATAGGAATAAAAGTGATTTTTTTTTTTTTTAAATGGACAGTATAAAATAAAAAATAGAAAGTAAAATACATTTTAAGCATCCCGTCCCTTGAAGCTCACGCACAGAAGCAATTGCATACGCAAGTCGATCCCACATATGTAACCGGTGTTCAAACCAGACATGTAAGGCATCGCCGCGATCGTTAAAGCGATTGCAATAATTCTAGCCCAAGACCTCCTCTAACTCAAAACTGGTAACCTGTAGAAAATTTGAAACGTCGTGTCGAATTTTAAGTACCAAGTTTGTCGCCATGCCATTAGTGTGCGTAATTACGAAGCATGACATATTAAGTATCAATTTACTCGCCGCAACATGAGCTTTCACATTATAGAAAAAAAAATGGGCTAACTTTATGGTTTCTTATTTTTCATTTCAAAAAAGTGTATTTGTTCCATATAAATTGTTTGAAAGACTGCTGTGCAAATATCGTGTGACATAAAATATTGCACCTGCCGCCATTTTATTCTCCAGACTCTTTGCTAAAAAAAAAAAAAAAAAAAAAAGGGGGAGTTCTAATTAATTTTCTAATTTTCTAAGTAAAAATTATGTTTGGGGGTTCCAAGTAATTTTCTAGCAAAAAAACACAGATTTTAACTTGTAAACAAAAAAAAGCATCAAAAATAGGCTCAGTCCAGAAATGGTTAAAGGTGGAAAAAGTTCTGACATGATTCATCTTTGTCTTTTTTTTTTTGTTTTTACATCACAGAATAGCAATTATACCAATAAAATAACCTTATCGGTCCAGCACTATTTTTCCCACATTCCTCGAGATCTAGTTTAGAAATAGCCTTTCGTCTCTATATGATAGGAATCATCCACAATTTTATATAAAAAAAATTATATTTATATTTATATATATATATATATATATATATATATATATATATATATATATATATATATATATATATATATATATATATATATATATATATATATATATATAAATCTTCTCTATAGAACATGATTGTGCCATTATTTCCCTTTGCTTGGGGAAATAAATAATAAAAAATTATTATATATATATATATATATATATATATATATATATATATATTTATTAAAAGAAGAGGAGCACTTTAGTACATGATGTCAAAAAGCCCCTGTCCTAAGGTCATTTTTTTCTTGAAAGTAACCTTAAGGATGATTTAATAAAAAAAAAAAAAAAAAAAAAAAAATAAAAAGAAAAACAAAAAAAAAGCAAAAAAAAAAAAAGCAGGGGGTACAGAGAGATCATCTCATCAGTATATTAAAATAGAAATGTGAAAAGGCAAAGTAAGGACATCATTTTATAAACAGAGAACCACAAGACATAATCCAGCACTGAGCTTCATTCATCTTTGAGGTTGCTACACCGCGGACAGGATGCACATTTCAATGTGAGAGTCTGTTTTGACATCTGAAAGTCGTCACGTAACCGGCGCTCTCAAAGCGGTTTTTATCTGCACGCTAATCATGAAATTGTTGGTTGTTACAGTTTGACTAGCAGTATTGTTGAGCGACTATAAAACTGCTGTGCCTCAAAACATTCCCACAATTCATCAACTCGAGATTCAAAAAGGATACAGGAGGAAACCAGAGTATCAGAGGCAATCTCACAAATGGTTTGTAATGTAGATTTATCTCTGGAGACCCACCAATGTTAAGTTACATTTTTGTTAGTATACAATGTTCCAATAGCCAGGGGATCCTAACAAGTACACAAAGTAATTTGAAGCAATGTTAAATTAAAATTCCATTTTATGCAGTCACGAACATTGTTTGTGGGGGGGAGGGGGAGAGAGAGGGATGGGTACTGCCAGTATTAAAGACCTAGAAAAGCAGTAAGCTAAAGGAATTAAAATGACTGCCCTAGCTAATACTATTTAGAGTCGGATTAAAGAGGAACTAAACCTACCATAAGACACAAACCGTTAATGTCCAGTTTACCCTATGAGTAATCCAATTAATTATTAGAGTAAAATTGTTAAGATTTTAACTAATATTTCATATATTCTTTTCAGGCACGTGGTCTCAACTAAATTGTCATAGTGTGCCTTCACAAGGGAGGGGAAAGTCACTTGCATATTTAATGTTTAGCTTGAGCTATTGAGCTCTGTAAAACTCAGCAAAGTCGATCCGTTTAGACAGGAAAACATGTAAACTGAGCCCTGGGATATTGATAAAGAATTATATTAATGTTTCTAGAAATATTTACCATAATCCGACTTTTGATAAAAATATTTGCATATTTTGAGTTATTCTTGAGATTTACCTTTTCCAAATTTTCACATACAATTTTCTTATACCACATTTCCATTGTGCTTTTATGAGATTCTAGATTCTCCTACTGCATTTAAGGGAAATGCATGGGCGCTGAGTATTTTTGTTTTTCCTTTTTTAAGGTCAGGGCTAAAAGGTAAGCAGTTTTTATTGCAAGACCTGGAAACTTGTGTTTATGCAACTATCTAAACCACGGCTCAGGATGCCTGGCTTATCCTGAACGCCCACAGAAATGTGAGAGTTTATAAGAGCCACATCCTCAGGATTTCTGCCTTCTCTGTACTGCAAATTATCATCATCAATTATAAATGAGAGGAAGATGTTGTACAGCATGCACAACTCAAGATCATAAATTTAAATCTAATGCTCTTCTGGGTCTTCGGAAAACCAAATGAATGGACATTTCTTGCACGTATTAAAGAGAACTTGCCTAAACACACTGGATGGAGCCAGCTTGTCAATACAGTATCTATGGAAATGCCAAAGAAGCTCAGGTAAATATAAAAACACTTTAGTCCAGCTATTCTACCAATGTTTTTAAATGAACGTGGAAAAAATAAAAATAAAAAATAAAACACACCTCTTCAGATTTGCTTCTTCTATCCCTGTCCTAAGAGGGTAAATAAAAAAGGTACTAGTGTAGTAGGCACCCCTACTACAGTAAATTCCATTAGCTTCCCGGGTCCAATGCCCTGGTAACATTCTGAACACAGGAAGTCGGCCCCTCAGCACATGCGCCATCCAGCTTCTAAATAGATCCCACAGGTAAGGTATAAGCAGTTACAACGGCCCAAGCTGGACCAAAGTAACTACTGCCTTAAAGTGGTTGTAAAGGCAGAAGGTTTTTGTATCTTTATGCATTCTTTGCATAAAGATAATACATTTTAAAAAAGCAGCAGCCCCCCCTCATACTTACCTGAGCCCATCTCTAGTGCCTCCGCCGTCCAGGACTCAACCTCCCGATTGGTTGAGATCCAGCAGCGGCGCCATTGTCTCCCGCTGCTATCAAAGTCAGCCAATCAGGAGAGAGAGGGGGCGGGGGTAGAACTGTGGCTCAGTATCTGAATGGATGCAGAGCTGCCACTCAGGTCAGGTGCGTCCATAGCAAGCTGCTTGCTGTAGGGACACTCGGACAGGAGAGAGAGTCCAGGAGAGACAAGACTTTACTATTACTATTATTTAGCTTTTGATAGATACAAAATGTTCACCCACTAGCATCTCTCAGGGGTTCCTGTGTAATGATCCCAACACCAGACTATTATTCTGCACTCTATACTAATTTCAAACCAGCTCTCCCTGCTGAACCATCTATAATGGATTATCTGCCAACAATATCTATACCTTAAAATAAAAGTATGTTTTTTTTTCTAATCATACTTACCTGGGTGGATGGCGCATCAGACCGATGCTGCAGCTGTCCCTCGGCGTCTCTGCACTGAGAGCCGAGCCACCGACCACCGTCGTCCTTCTGGTCTGCTTCTCCACGCTCATTGGAGTGATGACCTGTAGAGGGGGGTGGGGAGAGGCCGTCTCAGCGGCTCACTGAGACTGCCATCAAGGCAGCTGGCGGATCCAGATTTGGAAAGTCGGGATGACGCGGTGCCTCGACTGATGGCAGTGACGTCATCTGAGAGCGGACTTCAGAATGCTCTCAGCTGAAAACGGTTCAAAAGGAGTGCAAAACGAATTGCACTCCTGTGACCCTGAGGAGAAACCCAGCCTAATGCCGCGTACACGTGACCAGACTTTTTGACAGCAAAGGTCCGACGGAACGAGTCCGTCGGACAATTTGATCTTGTGTGGGCTCCATCAGACCTTTGTTTGCCAAAAATCCGGCGGACCTTAAAAATAGAACATGTTTTAGATTTTTCCACCGGAACTCCGCCGGACCGAGAAATCCGTTCGTGTGTACACTAGTCCGACGGACAAAGACCAAAGCTAGGGCAGCTATTGGCTACTGGCTATGAACTTCCTTATTCTAGTCCAGTCGTATGTCATCCCCTTCGAATCCGTCGGACTTTGGTGTGATTGTGTATGGCCAAGTCCGTTCATTCGGAACTCTGCCAAAAGTCCGTTCATTCGGAAAGTCCGTCAGAACTCCGCCGAAAGTCCGTTGGAAAGACTGTCAGACCTAGTCCCTCAAAGTCCGGTCGTGTGTACGCGGCATAAGGCACTCAGGCTGGACTTCTCCTTTCACACAGAGTGAGAGATTAAACCAAGTTGACCAACGATACAATCTGCTGGATTTGTGTGTTAAAGTTCTTGGCTTACAATATCTTACTTTTGTGGCTCCCAACAATAGAGATCATCAACTCAATGTAGAATTCAGAACCCTCTCAAACCCATCTAGAAGCGTAAAAGAAAACGCCGGGACTACCCTTGCTGATTTGCATAAAAGCAAATCAGAAGCCCTCATAACCATAGGCCACTGATCTAAATTATTGCAGGCAGACGGTCAACCATGACAACCAGCCAACTAGCATTTGCAGGAAAGTTCAAAAAGGAGACAATCTTTTTTTTTAATGACAGACAACAAAAAAAAAATAAAAAATAAAGGCCTAAAAATTAGGCTTTCGTTATTTTATAGTTTCACTGCTTATCTGACTCCTCAGATTGGTCCAGTTCAACCCTGCCTAATATTTAGCTAGAAACCATGCAAAATGTTTCAACAAGTCTATCAGAGGACACAATCCCCTTTTATACCTGGCTTGAGTGCTTTCTACAGAGACACAAGCTCCAACACAAGATCTGTAATTAATGCGTCTAAAGCCAGCGTTTGAAACTCAATTTACGAAATGGATGGGATTAAAGGTGTAATCAGAATATCCCTGTTTATGTAATTACTGCAATGTCAGAGCAACCCAGGGAAGTTTCCATGCCTTTTTTGGATGGATTGAACATTGAATTGAGAGCTATAACCCTGTCTGCCCTGCCTTGTTAATAGCATATTCTTTTCCAGAAGCCCGTTTTATTTGCTACATAGTTCGGAGATGAAAACCAATTAAAGCTACATGTTTTATACACTTGAATCCAGCTTTTAGAAGCTGTAAAGGCACATTACCACTAACACAAAGGCTGATATACTACAGAAGTGAAAATTCATATTTCTTTCCTAATTGTGGTTGGGCTTTTATGGACACACAGTCATCTCAGATATAAACCTGGCTAGGGTTTGAAGCTTTGGCGAGGAATAGTATTTGCAGGAACACTAAGCAATTACATATATTGGATGCTCTTAAGTTCTATCCCACCTAAACCTAAAAGTGTAACTAAAGTTCAAAACTCCCCCCCTCCCCCCCTTAGAGTGGGGAGGGATTAGAACACCTGTCAGTTTTTATTGTGGTGGTCTGTGCCCCCATTAGGGAAACCCACACTGCTGTCCTGTTTACTGTTATCATCAAAGATGAAAGTAAGGGCCGGTTCACACAGCGAGGCGCGGCGAGGCGTCTCCGACTTGCCTCGCCGCGACCTGCGGGGATCTCAGCGGCGACTTGCAGAGGACTTCTGTATAGAAGTCAATGCAAGTCGCCCCCGAAGTCGCCCAGAAGTAGTACAGGAACCTTTTTTCTGAGTCGGAGCGACTCGAGTCGCTCCTCTCAGAACGGTTCCATAGTACTGAACGGGGGCGACTTGCGGGAGCGAGGCGAGGCGAGCCGTGTCGCCTCGCATCGCATCGCTGTGTGAACCGGCCCTAAAAGAAAGCCCTACATTTTGGGTCAACATAAGAATAGTAATAAGAGGGGAAATCTTCCAATGAGGACAATCGTTCTGGTGACCTGACTTAGGCCTGACTCAGCGGAGTCCGCCAGCTCAACCGGAGATCTCTGTTGATCACCGCTGAGCCAGCGGATGACAGAGCCGTCACTGCACACTGAGCGGGGAGGGGCCTGTCAGAGCACCGCTGATTCCTATGGAGGGATCGGACGAAAACGGACAGCATGTCCATTTTCCTAAGGTCTCATCCGATAGGATGGATGCGAACATATCACCATACATCTGATTTTAGCAGATCGAATGTCAGCGGACATCAGTCACTCCATAGACTTGCATGCAGCGTTCGTTCAGGTCCACCTAAAAAACTGACAGGTGGGCCTGAACATTCCGTCCGTGTGAAAGGGGCCTTAGGAAGATCCACCTTGTCTATTAGTCCAGTTTGAATCCACAATTTGGGGTCAAAGCTGGAAAATAAAAGGGAAATCTCCCCAATGGGTGGGCATCAGAATCTTAGACTGAACCCTCTGTGATCCCCTGCACAATGCTAGAGGCCAGGGCGGGTCTTCGTTGGACCAGATTTTGTTGGTTGATTGTATCTTTGTTGGGCCAGATTCTGTTGCATGTTTTAAGTGATGTCTGTACATAGTTACATAGTTACATAGTTACATAGTTAGTAAGGTTGAATAAAGACATCAGTCCATCCAGTTCAACCTGAGTGAGTGTCTACAATTGTCCCTATCCCTTTACATTGCACACTCACATTGGTCCCTACCCTCAAGGAGCCACAATCCAAGATCCCCAGTTGTATACTAGGGCCAATTTTAGACAGAAGCCAATTAACCTACCTGCATGTCTTTGGAGTGTGGGAGGAAACCGGAGTACCCAGAGGAAACCCACGCAGGCACAGGGAGAACATGCAAACTCCAGGCAGGTAGTGTCATGGTTGGGATTTGAACCAGTGACCTTTTTTACTGCTAGGCGAGAGTGCTAACCACTACACCACTGTGCCGCCCACTGTAGAGGTCTAGAATCCGGAATCCAGGGGGTTAAAGAGGAAGTAAACCCAGATGAGTTTACTTCCTCTTTGATTCCCTGAAAAGGTAAAGCATAATGGACTACTATGCATCACATAGTAGTCCATTATGTGTCACTTACCTGACACAGGAGCCAGCGAAGTCACAGCTGTCCCCTGTAGTCCAGAGCATCCATCTTCTTGGTGGGTCTCGCTGCTCCGGCGCGGTCATTTGACGAACCCGCGATGAAGTCACTCCCGCGCATGCGCACGGGAGCCACCACTCGCGGCATATCGCCGTTGACAGCAGAGCGCTCAGTGCGCCTGCGCACTGTAGACTGCGGTGCCTGTGTTTTGGTGTAGGTTTAGGAGATATTTCTTGCACCTACAGGTAAGCCTTAATCTAGGCTTACCTGTAGGTCAAAGTGGTTTGTAAGGGTTTACAACCACTTTAATCTTATGGATCACAAGGCTGGCTTAAAAATAAAAAAATTACTTTTCTTCAGGTGAAACATTTCCTCTACATATATTAATTATACACCAAGTTTTATCTGCCAAAGGATTTGTATGTCAATTCTGAGCTTAACTTTACACAGTTCTGCCACACAGCCTTGGCTGATAGCGGAGGGGATTTAATTTTTCTGCTGCAGTTCCATAACACTTGACAAGCATATCTGTCACTCTGCTCTCAGCATGCTATTTTCAATGCAGTACAACATTCTGGTCAACTGTGCTGCTTCTCCATCCCCAGTGTGAGCTCTGCAGTACAGGGACTGCAGGAAGCAAATATGAGCTAAAACCCAGGTTTAAAAAAATAAATAAAAATAGGTTCACCTTTTGGAGCATGTTACACATTATACCCATATTTAGGGTGTAATATGTAACATGTTCCAGACCTGCACCCATGGCATCAGGCTGGGGATCCTATCCCCAAATCGGCTTGTTCATTTTGAAAACAGCACAGGTTCCACCTGCACAGCTGGGTCATTTACAGGAATTTGTCAACAAGAGAACTACAAGTTCCACCTGCCACCATGGCAGATAGCTTGTAGTTTTTAATGGGCTGCAGGCCTGCTGCTCGGGATGCTCATAGTTCATTCACACTGCATACAGAGATACAGGTGACTGAGCTGCAGGCAGGGTGTACAGGAGTCTGACATTGCACCTATCATCCACCGATTGTGCATGAAATGTTCTGCAGGCTCTTGTAATAAAATATATATATATATATATATATATATATATATATATATATATATATATATATATATATATATATATATATATATATATATATACACACACACACACACACACACACATATATACATACACACACACGCACACTGCTTTTAGAATTCACAAATATAAACATATGTACTTTTATAAGTACAAACCACTGTAGCTTGCTTTTAATATCCATTTACAATGCAATAACACCAAACGCAAACACAGGAAGTAAAGAAATCATTGCATTCTATTGTAAACACATGAAAGGTGTGATGTGAAAGTACACCAAGAATCAACAAATACTCCTTAAATAACTCTAGCAGCATGCACAGTCCAACCCTGATAATACTGATCCATGATCTTACAATACCGTATTATTGCAGAGGCTTTAGACTTTTCATCTCCTGCAGTTGTATGGAGGAAATATTATATTCAGAAACAATTTTAGGACCATGGAGGATACTTTACCAAAAGATGGCTTATTTCAAAGAAAATTCTTTCACAACCTGCAGATACTTCAAAGACGCTGGTCCTCTAAGGAAACGAAAAGCAACAGCATTGAAGCTTTACAGAAATGGAGTTACGCCAACCTCCCCTTCAGATACAAGAGTCACTGTGCTAACAGGCGAGCATTTTAAGTAAGCACTGCCATGAGATCTGATTCTGTACATTTGTCTGATCTCCATCAATACAAGGCTATAGAACACATACCAAATGAACCAAGTATTAAAAAAGGGAACTAGAATAAGCCATTTCACTTCATAAGTGGTCTAAAGAAATTTAAACCCAATTAAAAACATTTCACATGACCGTCCTTATTTATGGCCCTTCCAGGTATAGAATGACAGCTCTCTGTCCTCGTCACCCAAGTGGCGTTCCCACCCCGATACACAGGCTTCTGATGGAGGCAACAAGTGGCTGTTTTAGCACACATTGCACAGGAATGGTCAACTGTTCAGAAACGCGCCCCAAGAAATGTGCCATGCAGCTATCATTGGATTAAAGTGGATTTAAACCCTCACATTTACCCAGTGAAGTGAACAGCCTTTAGATGATACACAGAGATGAAACAAATCCCCCTACATAAGTTTTACATGTATATCTGCTGCCTTCATTTTTATATACGGTTTAAAAAGTGCACATTGCGTGAGATTTTCTCTTCCTGGTTAAGACTGCATATTAGCTCATTATGCCTTTGCCTTATAGGGTGCATTTTTTTTATTTTTTATTTTATTTTATTTTTTTGAGGGCATACAAAGAAGTGCTTTTCAGGGTCAATAGAAGTTTTAATTTTCTCACAATTTGGATCGGATTGCTGCAATAGCTAGAAGACAACAGACAATACATGCTTCCTGGAAGCACCCTCCCTGCATCACCTCCCAGAAACTTTATAGACTCGGTCTGAAATTGATCACAGACTACTCAACTTAATTGGAAATTTCTCCAAACATTACATTAACAGTCGCAATGTTTCCAAGTTCAGGTCATGCCAGCCACCACCCATGGCATTAAAGTGGAATATTACCCAAAAGGGGAAGTTCTACTTTAATTCCTCCTGACCCCCATTCTCTGTGACATTTGGGGGGGGGGGGGGGGTCTGACAGGTTACCTGGTTTTGACTGAGACCATTTACAAAGCGCAGAGTGGCTTGCCCATGCACAGTCAGCTATGAAGTTGAAAGCAGCACAGCTGGCTGCCCACAGTTAAGATGCCGACACTGGGAACCTGAAGGCTGGCAAAGAGCTAGCCTGGTGAGGTGCCAAATCCTCCCCCCCCCCCCCCACCCCACTGGCCGGTTCAATAGCCCCTGTGTACTGCAGCTGGTCTGAAAGAATACAGCCGGCTTCTGTCAAAGGCGCATGACTGAAAAAGCTTTGCCGATCTTCAACTGAGATCGCGGACCAGTGTGCACATTAGCTTAGCAGGGGAGATCGCTGTACTAACATTGGATATTTAGTACAGCAGCTCCTTCCAAGCTCTGCAGGTTTTTTTTTTCCAATCCGCTGGGTTGAACGAAAAAAAAAAAAAAAAAAACAGTAGTGTGTACCAAGCTTTAATCTGGGTACATGCGGGCCGTAAAAATCGGCCAGTTCAGAAGGTTCTCCTTATCAGAAAACAACAGAACAATAGGAGAGAACGCCACACCAACATTGCTTGTGTTGGTACGGGGACATGGCAGTTTTCTTTCCACAAAAATGTGCAGTGTGTACTGGACTGGCCTTTACCGTCACTGTTCTACAGAATAAAAACAATTCATTAAGATGGAAGTGTGTGCTTGATACGGTTTTATTCAGTAAGCAATTCTGTAGCAAATGAAAAAAGGGATTAATTTCCAAATAACTATTTGCTTCCTTTCCTAAAATATGTTTACACAGTGACGCTGCAGAACAAAAGTCAACAGCTTGTACCATCTTGTTAGCTTGCGCCCAGATTGTGTCAACATGTTGTAACCGTCAAATCTGCACAATAGACGGGAGAAACTGAAAAGACAACCACTAGTTCTGAACTTTTTTATTTTTTTTACAATAAGCAAAGTATGGGGGTTGAGATCATTGACAAAACAAAAAAGGCACAACCATGCAAACACTGACAATATAATAGAAATCCAAATGGCCTGTCAAAAAGGAGCCGTATAGGGATACAAATAAACGTTGGGCCATTTTCTTTGAGGCACTGGTCTTACTAGGGTATACGAAAGCCCCCTGGTGTTCCCATCTAAACTGGAAATCCACTTTGAGTTATTACATTTTGATAAGGGGTACCAACAATACTCAGACAGGGGCTAGACAAGTCTTGCAAAAATGGCAGACAGTGTTGTACCTGTGCAGTGGGTACAGACAGGAAGCTTTTACAAATCAACGGACAGGTTAAAGTGTAAGGCTGTGCGCATATACTTGCACACAAAGCATGCTATCTATAGATAGTCTCTCTCACAGGAGTCACATTGTTTGCCCTGACAGCCATCTTTGTTTGGGCATTATGTAAATTGTGGTGCCTGTGCAGGTCTTCACTCCGTTTACAACTGTCTAACACAGATCAGCCCTTCTTGCAGCCTCTCTTATTGCGACTTGCTACAATGTAATTGTAATATTATATATATATATATATATATATATATATATATATATATATATATATATATATATATATATATATCAAAGCTCATAGGTTTCAGAAGGCGCTAAATATTGAGTGTCTCCATTAATGAACAAATCCCAAACAGTCCCAAGAATAGATGAAAGTGATGAGAACGTCGTTGAAAAACCAGAGTGCAGATGTCGCACTTCACAACATGCTCCACTGATCCCCTCACTAGATAGTTTTGCCTCACATGTAAATGATCAGCAAAATCCACTTTCGTTAAACCTCTCGCTCTGGCGCTTCTTCATGAACGCTTGGAACTCTATTATAGTCCAAAATTTTTCTCTTTAAAAGGTCCCTCAGAAATCACAGAAAAACTCCAAATAGTGTATTACCGTATAATCAAAGTTAAAAATGATCAAAATGCTACTCACAAGCACATTAAAAAACTTAAGGCCCATCATATGTCATGGCTAATCAATGTCTATCCAAGCCTGAGCCCCCCCAAGTCTCCATCACTGTAATGGTACATCAGCATCCCACCCGACTCCTCCATAAGTTAGAGCCGCGGCGTCGCTTCTAGTCGCCGTGCAGCTGTGACCTGATGTAGCTGTTCGTCTGAATTTTTTTGAAGGGCTTTTAGCCTTCAGCAATGTTCTGGGTCCCATGCCGAGTGACTTTCATTATGCAGAAAAACCCCTGGGGGGTTGCTCGCTCATCACTGCTGCCAAACTCCTAGTCTCCGATTGGGTGTTGGAGTTGCAGGATAGTGTGGTCACAATCTCCACCTAATTCAATCAGAGAATTCAAGGTATTTATTTAAAAAAAATAAGATAAAAAAAAAAAACACCACAACAAACAAGGTGCCCTGTGTATGCAGGGCTGTGGCTACTATGTTCAAGAAATGGTGGGTAACCCCAGAAAGTCGCACATGTATGGTGTCCGACTGCAATGAATGGAGTGGCAACCTCAGCCTGGACTCCAACCAGGCCACAACCCCAACATGTTTCACTCTACCCCCTGGAGCTTAGTCTTCGCCCTCCCTATGGAGCCTGATTGGCCCACACACTTTTCCCAGGTCCCTGTGGATACTATGTAGAGGGGAAGCCATTCAGTACTGGACACAGAAGGCGGCCTTGTTGACATGACTATATCGTACGCCCGTGCAGGGCCATGTTTACCTGCACAGGTGTTCTATGCATCCCCAATGAACTGTATGGTTCCACCCACTGTCCTGAAAATAAAAATTAATCCTCCCATTTTGGCAATATGTGACAGAATAAAGTGAATACCTTCAGTTCAAAGGGCTTTACTGCGCACCAATCTGGGCGGAAGGCTTTTTTGTACCTTTAGTCCCTTCATGTAACCTTTGTTATACAGTCTCGTTTGCGGAGCTCAAAACTGATAAAATAAAATTCTGGCATGTTGCCATGGTTAACTACATTTGTCTTCCGGACATAGCATGCATATCCTAGAATGGCCGATTATCGAACGTGCTAGGAGAGAAAGGAACCATTCACACCAGCCGCTGCATTACAACGCAGTGCCTGGTGTGCATTGTGGTGCCGACATTCCTGATGTGCTGATCCCAGCCCATCACACTCTTTACTATCCCACCAATCCTTGTGTGAAACTACCCAGTTTGTGTTGTCCATATAAGCCAATCAGCTTCTTTTTTTTTTCACAGTCTAGGTTTTAACTGGTTACAATAGTGAGAATGGAATCTTTCCTTTCAGACCATTAGCCCCAGTGTATCCATTGAGAAATCCCAGAGATCTCATCTGGAAGCATTGCATACGTTGCTGGACTACAGCTGGCACAAGATGTAATTTACAGCACATTAGCCAGCACATTGATCTATTTTTATCTAAGCTATAGGGACTATTCAGCACTCCGATACAAACACACACTTTCATCAGAACAGACTTTCCTCCCTCCCTGAAATCACACTTCCTACCTTGAGATTTTATGTTACGTGCCAAGATATAATTCATGAGGTAATATTGACCTTCCAGCTTGGAAGAAGCTGTACACTGGTTGAAGACATATTGATTAATACACTATTACAGGCTGTAAAAGCCTATGGAACGTGTCAAGCGTGCAAGCAATGTATCATAGAATATTATGTACAAAGTGCAGACAAGAGAATGACAGACTACAAGGAAAAGAGAATGTGATCATAGCAAACCCAAGGCTTGACACCGGAGAGCCGGCCGACCAAAATCCAGCTGTCACACATCAATGTGATTTGATGAGACAAAGAGCCAATAAACACAAATACAGAGGAGGATATATACATATATTGTATATACACACACACACACAGGAGGATATATACATATATTGTATACACACACACACACACACACACACATACAGGAGGATATATACATATATTGTATACACACACACACACACAGGAGGATATATACATATATTGTATATACACACATAGGGGGATATATACATATATTGTATACACACACACATTCAGGGGGATATATACATATATTGTATACACACATACGAGGATATATACATATATTGTATACACATACACACAGGAGGATATATACATATATTGTATACACATACACACAGGAGGATATATACATATATTGTATACACATACACACAGGAGGATATATACATATATTGTATACACATACATACACAGGAGGATATATACATATATTGTATACACATACATACACAGGAGGATATATACATATATTGTATACACATACATACAGGAGGATATATACATATATTGTATACACACACACATACAGGAGGATATATACATATATTGTATACACACACACACATACAGGAGGATATATACATATATTGTATACACACACACACACACACACACATACAGGAGGATATATACATATTGTATACACACACAGGAGGATATATACATATATTGTATACACATACATACGGGAGGATATATACATATATTGTATACACACATACGAGGATATATACATATATTGTATACACATACACACAGGAGGATATATACATATATTGTATACACATACATACACAGGAGGATATATACATATATTGTATACACATACATACAGGAGGATATATACATATATTGTATACACACACACATACAGGAGGATATATACATATTGTATACACACACAGGAGGATATATACATATATTGTATACACATACATACGGGAGGATATATACATATATTGTATACACATACATACGGGAGGATATATACATATATTGTATACACATACATACGGGAGGATATATACATATATTGTATACACATACATACAGGAGGATATATACATATATTGTATACACACACACATACAGGAGGATATATACATATTGTATACACACACACACAGGAGGATATATACATATTGTATACACACATACAGGAGGATATATACATATATTGTACACACACATACAGGAGGATATATACATATATTGTACACACACATACAGGAGGATATATACATATATTGTACACACACACATACAGGAGGATATATACATATATTGTACACACACACATACAGGAGGATATATACATATATTGTATACACATACATACGGGAGGATATATACATATATTGTATACACATACATACGGGAGGATATATACATATATTGTATACACATACATACGGGAGGATATATACATATATTGTATACACATACATACGGGAGGATATATACATATATTGTATACACACACATACAGGAGGATATATACATATTGTATACACACACATACAGGAGGATATATACATATATTGTATACACACACACACACACACACACACACACACACACACATACAGGAGGATATATACATATATTGTATACACACATACAGGGCGTCAAAAAACAAGGCTGAAGGTGCAGTTCTGATTATCCAGAGCCTTGCACTGGAAATATGAAAATAAATGCATCATCTACCAGCAATTCTAATCAGTTTACCATGGACCTGTAAACAAATATCATTTCAAATGCATCTTCAGGGCTCATATCAGCATTACCAAATACCCTTATGGAGGTAAAAAAATAAAGTGTGTGAGTAAATCCCCCTCCTCCCCCCACCAGGAACACAAATGTGCTGCTCTGATTTCTCCCAGGTTTCCCACTGCATAAACAAAGAGGGCATTGCTTTTGGTTAGCAGGCACTTTTGTGGCCATTTAACATGATTAGAGACTGTAGTGTATTGTTTTCTAATAAACAGGTGTCACTGGTGCTACAAGAGGACCAGAATATACCATTGTTTCCTACGTATAATATATAGCCGAGTTGATTTCTGTGAACAAGTCATCTTTCAGCATAGCTGAGGAGCGATGCATTGCTTTGCATATGAAAAGGAGATCAGAGCCCCCCCTGCAGGCTGGATAAAAGACTACAAAAATATTATGCTACATTCTATATTTAGTGGAGTTAAAAAAAAAAAAAATTTTTTTTTTAATTCTTAGTCTAGACATCAATAGTGTACAAATCCATTCGCTTGAGACACACAGCTGTATGGGGGGGAGGGGGGGTGTTTTTTTGTTTTTAAGTATTTTTACCTCCTGAAGGGATAAGGAATATCTTATTAACACTTTAACCCAGTGACTTGCTAGTTCAAAAGTGAAAAGATAAAACCAGGCTAGGACAAGAGCTGGGGGAGGAAGGGAGGACACCAGCACATAATTACAATTGTCTATAACTTATTGGCATTTCAAAAGACAGACGCACTTTATTCATAATTCAGCTCAGCAGTGCCCAAGGAAGATTACAGACACACATTTGCCCTGAAACCTGATTCAAATTGATGTATTCAGCTTCAATCACAGCAGTTTATTGAGCGGCAATAGCTGATGCACCACTTTCAACCGCCACAAGGAAGGCAGGAAAAATGGTGTAATACTAGGCTGTTTTATTGTGAAGGCAGATCAAATAACATTTCATGTGCTGCCTGCCAAGCGCCCTGTCGGCCAAAATGCAGTGAGAACTCGTGTGCTCGGAGCGAAAGAGCAGATTTCAGAGAGTAAACCCTGGAGGCCGAGGGTGGCAACAACTGTCACAGTTTGGTTAATCTTTGCCTTTTACCACAATCATTTCCCTACCAAGACACTAACTGCTAAACGGCAGTTATTTCCTTTCAAGGTAAAGCTCAGAACACCAGGGTGCAGGATGTAAATGCATAGTAAACGCCTGTATATAAAACACACATGGTGCTTGTACCCACATCTGATCATCGGTGCACAAATGTAGTCACCCACATGAGCAGGCTCATTCACACCATGTGCAGCGAGTGACCTGCATTAATCTGCACAGAACACCACAGGCTCACAGCTAGGGGGACTTACATAACCATTCGTTTCAATGCGCCCCATTCACACCACAACACTGCCTGGAGGTGGGTAGGTGGGCTGCAGTACCTTTAATAAAAGAAAAAGATTAAAAAAAAAAAGGCAAGCAGCCCCTCGCATTTTAACCACACGCCAGTCTGCACGCTAAAATGGCCCCATGTAGCGTGTGGGCTAGTGTGAATGATCCCTTCAAACACTAAGGAGGAATGCAAAACATTGTGATCTGCAAAAATACACGCCGCTAAACACAAATGATCATCACTGAATGCTTGGCGTGCACCTGGTATAGTCTGAATTCTGCCCGTTCCCCCTGCCAGAGGTGTAAAATGAAAGGCTCTAATAGGCTTCCAAATAGGGTGGTCTCCGGACGCAAAAAAATAAAAAATGAATATTCGCTATTCTAACACTGAATCGCCTCTCCACCAATCAGGAAGTGCAGGTGTGAGATGCGTTTCCGGATTGGCCGAAAGGAGGAGCGTTCCGATTGCCCACCGAGGAGGGGGAGACTGTAGCTGTCGAGCAGGGAAAGGAGATGCCGGTGTTGTGACATACACAGTCCACCTATTGAAAAGTGTCCGCTCTGAACTTCGCAGGCGCAGCACGGAGGAGTACGGAGCAGAAGGAGATTTGGGAAAATCTCCGAAGAGGAACGGCGCCTGCGCTGTAAGTCCAGGTGCAATCCCAACCATCCAAGTGGACATAGGGCTGCACATATTAGAGGGCCGCTCGCCACTTCGCTCGGCTTTTTATTCTAACACTATGTCCACTTGGATGGTGGGACTAGAACCTGGACTCACAGCACAGGCGCCGTTCATCTTCGGATATTTTCAGAATCTGCTTGTCCTGTGTAATGCACATGAGCAGTACACAGCGGACACTATCCGAAGGGGGACACTATTTGACAGGTCACCAGCTTGTGATGGCCGCGGAGGAAAGCCGCCTGTGGCTGAGAAGTGCACTGACCAACCGGCACGGACCAACCCAACAGGGGTGCAGGGGGCGCTTGGTGGGTGTACCTTATGCCGCCCCTCCCCCCCACAAAAATTACCACCAGTCGCCACTGCGTGTTATTACCACAGTGAGCCTCACCAGCAAAACAGGGAAATGACACGGGACATCAGAGGAAGCATTAGATCACTGTTTACAGAACTGGCTGTATTAGATGGGAGATATGGCCATGTATGGCTGCTTTGATCTTTGAATGGCTGTAATAAAGAAAACCCCCGGGCAGTCTTATAAAAGCTGAACTAAACTCACTATCAACAATTATTGCCTTCTTATGCTGCTAGCATTCATAAACAGACATTAAGGTATTTACTTTTTTATGTTTCTTCGGTTACTTCTTGGTTTCTGGCCTAGGCCCAAAATGATGTCAATACATCCCACAAGTCTTCACAGGAATGTTTCCTCTCAAGTGGAGGGTAGGTAGGGCTTTCTCAGCTAAGCACACCCTCCTGCCTGCATGCCTGAGCAAAGGGCAGATTAATTCCAGGAAGTAAATGCTACATGAATCATCTGCCCTTACTCAAGATGGCCACAGCTAGCAATGCTATGGGTGTTTTTAAAGTGATTTCACAAGCTAAATAAACAGTTTATGATGCTCAGATTTGTTCCACTTTAATTAGGGAATTGCAAAGATTCAGTAACGATATACACACCTAACAGACAAGTTACCAGAGCCCAGATCACTGAGAGCTCATTTACACTGCTGCTTGTTAATCCATGCTTAACGCACTAAAAAACGCATACCACCAAATTCTTCAGACTAAAAACATCCAATCTCAGTGATGCAGTGCATTTTAAAAATACAACACATCGATTTATTTATTTTTGCACAGAAGTCAATAGCAATGCATCAAATGGTTACAACATGAATATTATAGCACTGGCAACATCCATTAACAAGCATTTGGCAATGGCTGTTAACCACACTCTAAGTCGAAAATGTGCATCAAAGTGCACGTCAATGCTCAAAGGACGCAAACACTGATATCACAACACAACTACCTAACAGTACAAAAAAAACAAAAAATAAAAAAAATTTAAAAAAAAGGAGAAAAAAAAAGAACAAAAAAAAAAAAAAAAAAACTCAAAACACACCTTTACACACATAGAGCTAAATGGGCCATGAAAGATTTTTGTGCCATTATAGAAAAAAAAATAATGTTCATTGTGTGTGTCAAGATCAACACATCAAAAATGTTTTGATAAATGTACGGATTTAGGTCGTAGCTGGTTGAAGAAGCCATTTTTACCATGAAACTGCATAATAATTACACATAATTTTGCTCATAAAAGTAAAAAGTTTACTTCAATAATCCTAAATAAAATTTTATTGGCTACAAAAAAAAACACAACCAACACACACAATCTCCTAGCGAGCCTCCACCCTACCCTTTAAGATGCAAACACAATCAGAAGACTAAGCAAACCTCTCCAACGCCTTTCAGAACAGACACTTCAAAGTCACAAGTGGGAGCAAAGCATTATGGGAGATACAAGGCAAACAGAAAGCCACTAGCAAATCTCCGCTGTGATTTCACCACAAAACCTGACATCACATTCCAATTAAAAAGGAGAACGGGGAATTTAACATTGAAATATAACGTGGTACCTCAAACCTGAACTGGCAAGTCCAGTATTATTATTATTATTATTATTAGATTGGCTACAAAATGTGAAACCAGCAAGGAAAACATACCGCGCTCACTACCGCTAAAAGACCCTGAGCGATCACAGGAAACAGAACGCTTCGGAATTTAGACACAGTAACTTTTTATAGGTTAACATAAATATTATAAAAAGAGAGCAGCATATGAGCAATCTGGAAACACTTTACATACATCAGTAGTTCTGGAACATACATAATCTTCCTATCAATCATTAAGGGCTTAAATCCTGTTAAACAGTTAAAGCTGAACTCCGGGATACTTCTCAACTATGACCAAAAACTTCCTGCCCCATGAACATTTTAAAACTGTGATAAAAAAAAAAAAATAATAATAAATCTTCTAAATTTCGCAGAAATCTCTTTGTATAGCCTGTGACATCATCACTAGGTTTAAAAAAGTGCAGCATGACCGGGCACCCAGAGGGGGGTAACAAAGCTCCGCTTATTGCATGCTGCCGCTGAACTAAACTACCATTCCCGCGATGAAGTGAGAGTTGGGGGCTGTGGAAAGTTCATTTGGCCAATAATAAGACTGATTGGTCTGTCAATCAAATTTGCAGCTAAAGTGAGCGAGTCAGACCTCTGTTGGCACTATATTACACGGGTAAGTTACAAGACTGGTGACCCAAGGAAGGCACAGGAAAAAGCACCTCCGGTCCATCAACCAGGATGTTGGCTACATAGAGTCCTGGAAATGCTGCATTACAAATAGGATTGATCGGGGGCTGCTGTCTTGATTGAAAAAAAGAACACCAATTTTAGTTAAAAGTGTCATTAAACCCTCACTGTGCAATGCGATAGACAGCAGCGCATTACGGGGCTTATGTTTTCTCTTTGCACACTTACTTTTTTGCATTCTGCCTTAGAAATAGAGAGAAATTTCTATCCACTGCCTTGCAGGATGCCCCAAGGAGCGCCCGCCCCCCCCCCCCCCCCCTCCCGCATGCACACTTCAGCCTATGATAGGGCCTGCATGCACTTTGCCTGTTTAGGGGCTGGCACATGGGTGCATTAGGGGCACATAACATACAAGTCTGGATTTCTTTCCATTCCAGGGAAGCACAGGTGTGTGCAGGTATATGCCATTGCCAGTACTCATGCATACATCCACATGTAGCGTACAAACATAATCCCTGATAGACATTGCACATAGTATACACAGTTTTATGTGGGTAGAGATGTATACCTGCTCAATGCTATTCAGATCTAGAGCGGCAAGGATGTGGAATTCTCTTCCACAAGCAGTGATATCAGCAGGGAGCACCGGTAGTTTCAAAAAATTATTAGATGGGCACCTCATCGACCACAACACTCCAAAGACATGCTGGTAGGTTAATTGGTATCTGTCCAAAATTGGCCCCTAGTGGTATGTTAATTGGCATCTCTCCAAAATTGGCCCTAGTATATGGATGTGAGTTGGGGACCTTGGATTGTGGGCTCCTTGAGGGTACGGATCAATGTGAGTGTGCGATATATGTGTGGAGCGCTGCGTAAAATTGACGGCGCTACATGGGCACCTTAAACAAATAATATAATACATGAGCATCTTATTGAGAGATGATGTACAGGGACAGGGACAACTGTAGACACGCACCCACACTCACTCAACTCAGGATGGACTGGTGTCTTTATCCAACCTTTGTAACATACAGGGGAATAAGATGTACTATTGACAAAACACATATCAGAGGTTGAACTGGTGTCTTCTTTCAACCTAACTGTAAGGCTCGGTTCACACAGTACGCGGCACGACTTGCAGCGCCGCGACCTCAGCGGTGACTTGCAAAACGACTTCTGTATAGAAGTCAATGCAAGTCGCCAGAAGTCGCCGCAAAAGTAGTACAGGAACCTTTTTTCTAAGTCGGAGCGACTTGAGTCGCTCCTATTAGAACGGTTCCGTAGTACAGAACGGGGAGCGACTTGTCAGGCGGCGAAGTCGCCCCTGTGTGAACCGAGCCTTACTATATAACTATGACTGGGGGGGGCGGGGGGCAGCTGGGCTTCATTTGCACAGAAAAAAGGCAGAATTTTATGTTGTACGCCCCTAATGCACAGATGTTCATGAACTCTTATGGAGAGAATTCCGTACAGCCAAGGGTGGCTGGCCTGGGAAGAGGGTGCAAATAATGCATTCTGATATGAGTTGTGAAGAGGGCCAGAGTACTGCTGACATGAGTGGTCATGTGACATCATCTGATGAGCAACTGACAACAAAGTAAGAGATTGGGAATTGAATCTAAAAAAAAATTTTTAAATAAAAATTAAAAAATATATAGTGGATGCTGTAGGTTTTCCTTGATGGAAGCAAAATAGAAAAAATAAAAAGGACGAGCTTTTAACGCTACTTTGAGGTAGTAAAAGCCTTTAAATAAAATGTTAAAAAATCTGCCTGGAATCAGTTTTAAGTTACCGCAAAAAAAAAAAAAAAAACGATTTATGAGAATCCAAGCAGCTTAAACACTTTATGACTGTCAAGTGCCATCAGCCCTGGACAGGCATCTCTTAGCAGTTAGGAAGGATGTGATAAATATGGACAGGCGGTTTCCAATCCACCCCCAGCCTAGAAAACACGAGGCTGAAAAGCCAAGCAGACATTACACTGTGCTGTGAATGAGCGAAGCCACATGTGTTCCAGAGGATAGAAAGCACCAGGCTGAAAAAAGGAAGGGAAAAAAAATAAAAAAAAATAAAAAATCCTAGCTGGTTTTCTCAGCAAATAGAAAGTGGTCGGGCCAGTCTGTCGCTGCAGCTGAGAACATGGTTTGAGTAAACATTACAGACTAACACCAAATACTGCTCCAATTAAACATGAAAGGCATTCCAGGATCCACTCCTGCACTCCAAGCATTAGAAGAGGGGAAGAGAGGACAGAGTCGGCACACACACAGCAGACTGAAGTCCAAGGCTCTGTACTCACAAGGCAGGGATCCCGGCCAAGAACACAACCTCTCTGCCCACAGCCCATTGTTCGCTGTGCCCTGTGTGCCCGTTTACAGCAGGTAGACCAATGGATTAGAGGAGCACAGCCTCCAACCACACACAGCAAAAGCAGCTTTCAGCCCCCCCAACAGGGATCTTTAACCCTTCGCTGTAAACAAGGATCCAAGGACAAGCCTGACCTCTCTGCACCTGACCACATCAGCATTGGACCCCCCCCCCCCCATCAAAAAATATCCACATAGCCAATCAAAATGAAGGAGAGGGCATAGGGCAGGCGCCATCCACCCCAGAACAAGATCACATTTCTAGGTCAATTGCCAGCAAACTTGCCACACTGGAGACTCATTTCCCATGGACTCCATAAGCCAGATCCAGGGTGCTCAGGAGTCTCACCCCTGCTGTTGCATTCTAAAAATAAAAAAAATGTAATCCTTCAGGGGGGGGGGGAGCGGGTGTGTTTCTTGTGATGGCCACAAAACAAAAAAAATACCTTTGCGGGCCATACAGGAACCAATGTGATTGTTGGCGATTTCCCCCACCACTTTCAGGGTGACGTGTGGATCTTTAGGGGGAGGGGTGCTGGACATGAAGATGTGGATGGTGAAAATGATCAACTTTGGATTTTTACTTCCTCTGATAAAACTCCTGACACCGAAAGTGACCCCGACCAACGCCGCCACGGTGACCACTGGCGCCGCGCTCATCGATCGTCTCCAGAATCTCATTGGCCGAGGCGATCGGTCAGACGTGTGTATGGCCGGCATGAGACGGTGTGGTGGGCGATTCAAGTCGGTGAAAGCTTTGGGTGGGCTCAACCAAAATCAGATCTCTATATATAAAACCACCACCCCCCCCCCCCCCACATGAAGTGCCCCCCTCCTCCCCCTCCCCCCATACAAGTGTGTGGGGGCGCTGCCTGGTGTCCTGCAGACCCCCCCATGGGTGGGGGAGGAGCTCACCACTTGCCTGTGATACGAGCCTCGTCCAGCCTGTGAAGTGGAGCCCTGGAGTCCTGGAGCTGCGGCCAGGCCCTGGCTGCTCCCCATGGGTTGGAAGTGTAGAGATCCCGGAGAGAAGAAGGAGACAGATCCGGAGGAGATTCCTCAACAAAGGCGGATCGGCGCTCACTGCAGCGGCGGAAGGCGATCCCAGTCCCCCGATCAGCAGCGCTGCCCTTCCGCCTCTTGTCCCCACATGCACGCCGCTCCGGCTCCCCTCCTCCACCACCACCTCTTCAGCTGTTCAGCAGACACTTCCACATGCCCCGATCCAGACTCTGTACAGCAGACAGCCGGGGGGAGGGGACAGCCCCGTGCAGCCCTTCCTCTCCTCTACTAACCACATACATCGGGAGGAGGGAAGATACGGACTGGATCCCACCCAACTCACCCCCCCTCCCTCCTGTGATCAATGGTATCCCCCGACAGCCTGATCACTAAAAACACAGGGGGGGGCGGGGGATCTCCCCCAAACACACACAGTCATCAACTCTTCCCAAACACATCCCACTGTGAAGGACAATTATTGATGATTTTTATTTTTATTACAGGTATTTTTTTTACTGTGCCAGCCATTTACACAGAGAGCCATTGTACATTCACATCAGCCTCTGTGCTCAAGGAGCTTACAATCTAATCTCCCCAAAGGCTCCATTCACACCTAGGCGTTCTGGATCACGGGCGGAATCGCCGCAATTCTGACCACGATTACAGAATCGGAAACAGAAGATGTTTGCGATGCCATTATTTCTTAATGGCACCCCAAACGCGGTGCGATTTTGCCCAGATTGTCGAACGACATATCGTGGTACGATTACGGAAAAACGCAACCGCAAACGCTCTTGGATCTGTGACAAGATTTGGTACGTACGCTTCTTTTTGGAGCAGGGGGGGGCATTCAAATCAATGGTGGCACACAAAAAAAAAAAAAGGCTAAAAAATAAAAATAAAGGATTAAAAAAAAAAAAAGGATAAAAAAATAAATAAGAGAAAAGATAAACAAAAAGGATAAAAAAAATATGATAAAAAAAAGTACATAAAAAAAAAAGTGGCTGCAGTTTGCTTAGGTGTGAATGTAGCCCAACTCAAATTCATACACTATATATATATATATATATATATATATATATATATATATATATATATATATATATATATATATATATATATATATATATATATATAGTGTGTGTGTGTGTGTGTGTGTGTGTGTGTGTGTGTATACACACACACACACACACACACACACACACACACACACATATATATATATATATATATATATATATATATACACATACACACACACACACACACATATATATATATATATATATATATATATATATACACACACACACACAAAGGCTAATTTAGACAGGAGCCAATTAACCCATCAGCATGACTTTGCAGAGTAGGAAGAGATCAGAGTACCCAGGGGAAACCCATGCAGGCACAGGGAGAACAGGTTGGGATTCAAACAGACAATTCTAGTGCTGGCAGGCAGAAGAGCTAACCACTGCACTGCTATTTAAAGAGGTTGCAAACTCCTTTAAAAAAAAAAAAAAAAAGCAAAAAAAAATACAAAAGAACGCAAAAATATATAAAAAAACAAAAAAAAAAAAAACTTGTAAGACAAAGGCATGATGAGCTAGTATGCATCATTATGAAATACTTACCTTAGAATGAAGCCCCTGCAGCGGCACCCGCACACCGCTGACATCTTCCTCCGAGTTTCTCCTGGGTTCGGGGGCTCCGGCGCTGTGAGTGGCCGGAGCCGCAATGACGTCACTTGTGCGGGAGCCGCAAGGAGCAGTCCCCATAACCGTTCCTTCAGAGAACATGTGCTAGTTATGTCACTGACTGCATGTAATGTAAATATCTCCTAAACGGTGTCTGCAGAGGAAGTTTACTTCCTCTTTGAGCTGGCCACACACACCAGTAGATTTTTTTTTTTTTTTTTTTAACAAACAATAGAAGAATTCTCGGTATATTTGGCGGCTTGACAAATGTCCTTCAAAAGTGATTAAAATGTCCTATAGCAATTGATTTTGGAGTGAACTGACTTTACTGAACGTAAACCACATTCACTGTTAGAGTCGTTCGAGAAAAACATTCCATCCCGCTCCTTCCAATTATATCAAAGTTAAAGGTATGCTGAAAGCTGATGGAGAAAGTGTCCACATCCCCAAGTTAGACAAGCTACAAAGAAATCCCTCTAGCGGGACTTTGCAGGGCAAATGTTCCAAATATTAAATATAAAAAAGATATGTTTAATTGGAAATTATTAAAACAGGAGATTAGAAATATATACCATAGTTAAAAAAAAAGTACAATTGATGCGGGTACAATATGGGTGGTTATATGTGTACCATACTGCACCCACATCAATTGTAGTTTAACTATATATTTTGAATCTCCTGTTTTAATAATTTCCAATAAAACATTTTTTATATTTAACACTTGATTATCTTGGGGCATTTGCCCTTAAAAGCTCTCCGATTCCCTACTGTATTGTATTGTAATGTCTGCCCTAATGTTGTAAAGCGCGGCTTAAAGTGGTTGTAAACCCTTACAAACCACTTTGACCTACAGGTAAGCCTAGATTAAGGCTTACCTGTAAGTCCAAGCAATATCTCCGAAACCTACACGGTTTAGGACATATTTACAAAAAGACAGGCCCCGCTGTCTACGGCGCATGTGCTGTAGACATTGGCGCACTATCGAAATTAGCAGCATGCTGCTGCTAACAGAGATATGCCGTTAGTGGCGGCTCCCGTGCGCATGTACAGGAGTGATGTCATCGCTGCTCCGGCGCTGTGAGTGGCCGGAGCAGCGATATCAGAAGAAGATGGACACTCCGTGCTACAGAGGACAGTGGTGACATCGCTGGCTCCTGTGTCAGGTAAGGGACACATAATGGGGTAGTATGAGATGCATAGTAGCCCATTATACCTTTGCAGGGAGACAGAAGTAAAACCCATGACGGTTTACTTCCTCTTTAATTGTCGGCGCTATATAAATTCTGTATAATAATAATAAAAGTTCAGCCAGAGGAATTTTTGTAGCTCTTCCAATTTTTATCCGACAACCAATCACTCTATGGTATCTACCATTCTCTAGGTTGTGCAGCAGTGAAATGCGCACCAATCTTCTTCCCAGATTGGCTGATGGGTTAATGAGGGGTCATTGACAGAAGACAGCAACACAGCTCAGGAGGCATGCTTGCCTGAAGACATCACCTATGAAATTGCTTCCAAGGTTGGCGCATGCCAAGCAGAACTTTCAGATGAGGGGAAAAGGCGCAAGAAGTCTTTTTTTTTTTTTTTTTGGATGGTATCTGGAAATTAGGAAGGTGAGACCAGATTGTAGAGAGCATTATATTTGAATTACCTAAATAATTAGGAGCCGTTCCATGGGACTGACAGAGGTGAGTGGGCATTGGAGAAAACAGCTTGTAGCCGATTCAAGAACTTGTCATAATTGGATTTTAGTGCTGCTAGTTAGCATTTTAGAAGACCAAAAGACCACAATAGTTGATGCCAGGGTATAATGAGAGTGTGTACTAGAATTTTAGTCGTATCATGCAAGAGGAAAGGACAAATAACATGGAGATAACATGAGGCGTGTAAGTAAATAAAAAATTCACACAAGAAATCAGAATCAAGTATTATCCTATGCCAAGGAGCTTGGGGATCTGGGGCTTTTGGAGCGCTGTCAGCAGTAATTAATGTATAGGTGTAGACCAAGATGGGGGAAATCATAATACACGGCTACTGTAAGCCATTTATGATAACATGCCTTTCCTAACAGGGCACTAAAATAACGGGATCAATAACTCTAATGACCTAATAGCCAAGGCATCCCAAGCCTTTAGCACTGGAGTACATCATCACATTAATACAAGATGACTACTTAGTGAAATGGTTTACAATTCAGCAACATCAAAAAAATAAAAAATAAAAAAAATAAAAACACATGCTAGGTAGTAAACAATCCTGGCACATAAAAATATACAAGAGCCTGCAAATCTATCCAACATGACCCGGTCACCCAGGACTTTATGTCCTATATCCCCACCAATTGAATCTATATTCTAGCAAGAGCAAGGCAAACAATCATAGTGGTACAGTACACAAGAAGTTTTGATTTTGGCTTGAGAATAATTTAATCCTCAGATTTTTTTTTCCATCTATACTGCAGTACACTTCATGCAGCCAGTCTCTACGCCAGCTTCATGCAGCCAGTCTCTACGCCAGCTTCATGCAGCCAGTCTCTACGCCAGCTTCATGCCGCCAGTCTCTACGCCAGCTTCATGCAGCCAGTCTCTACGCCAGCTTCATGCAGCCAGTCTCTACGCCAGCTTCATGCAGCCAGTCTCTACGCCAGCTTCATGCAGCCAGTCTCTACGCCAGCTTCATGCAGCCAGTCTCTACGCCAGCTTCATGCAGCCAGTCTCTACGCCAGCTTCATGCAACCAGTCTCTACGCCAGCTTCATGCAACCAGTCTCTACGCCAGCTTCATGCAACCAGTCTCTACGCCAGCTTCATGCAACCAGTCTCTACGCCAGCTTCATGCAACCAGTCTCTACGCCAGCTTCATGCAACCAGTCTCTACGCCAGCTTCATGCAACCAGTCTCTACGCCAGCTTCATGCAACCAGTCTCTACGCCAGCTTCATGCAACCAGTCTCTACGCCAGCTTCATGCAACCAGTCTCTACGCCAGCTTCATGCAACCAGTCTCTACGCCAGCTTCATGCAACCTTTTTAACACAGTGATCATTGGGAAGAACCCCCTCCACACAGATCGCTAAAAGATTGGCGTCACTGGTTATGTTCATGAGATGAAGAAATTGCCAATTGCTCAAAGAACCCCTAGCAATGTTAGGAGGAATCCGAGATATCCAGAGAGCTCTGGCTGACAAAGGCTGCTCTTCACAAACTGAAGATGAGATGACCATAAACTAGAATAGAGCTTTCTGTCCAGGCCAGAATGCCGCAAAGCCATCTTTTGCCATTATGTATCTAAATCCATTTGTATAATGAAAACCGTATCAACATTATTCCACCAAAATTAGGAAGGTGTCCTTTATCTCTCCCTTTGTATGGGGTACACTGAACTGCAAAGATTTTCTTCCCTCAAAAAACAGGAATTACAGTACCGTGTACAGGAATCCATCCAGATGTGTAAAGATTTCAAATCACTGCTGCTGAATGAAAGCACTGTTACAAAATCCAAAAGCATTACAGAAAATGAATGCCACTTGAGACCCACAAGTAAACTGAAATGATGTGACTGAAAGGCAGCTAGAAATGAAGGTGACACAATTTGCTGTGCAGACGCTTTCTAATGGATTGGGCAACAAAATCTGTTAGAAAAGCCGTGCAGCAAGAAGTGTTGCAATAGAGCACTACAGTATACCCAAATGTGAATTATTGTAACCATTTAGAAGTGGTGCAAATCGTGGTCCTTTTCTTATACAGGGGATCACCGTTTGGACCCAGTCTTATTACGTTGGCCAAATATTGCGCAGGGCCTTGTAGGACAACACGCCAGGGACTCCCGCTGCCAATTTTCACTAAGGCATCAATCACCAGGGATGAAAGATGTAAAAGTACTGTATTCTCAGTTCCCTATGAAGTTTAGGCTTTTAGCTCTGGTTCACTATATCCACATTAGGCTTAATGTACACGGTACATTTTTACAACCTCTCCTGAACGATTTAACTTGACAGATAGTAACCTAAGTTTCGTTTTAGTTTTGCCGCGTTTGTGATTAGAGGAGTTTGAGAAAAAAAAGTTTTTCTTTCAAAGTAGAGTCAAGTAGAACTATAGGCAAAACTTATTTTTTAAGTAAGGGAGGGTTGTAAACCCTGTAAGGTTTGTTTTTGCCATCTGTGTCCCATTGGGGAGATTTCCCTTCACTTCCTATCCCATAGCCAAACATGAAGTGAGAAGAAATCCCTGCAAATTAAAGGACTTTTTTGGGGACCCCCCAGGTCACCAGAACTAATGTCCCCATTGGAAGATTTCCCCTCTTACTTTTCTGGGGACAACCCAAAATTTGAGATTTTCTTTTACCTTCACTGATAATGGTAAATGAGACAAATAGGGGATGAATCTCCTTAACAGGAGCACAGACATCAATTAAAACTGGGGCTTGAATCTCCACTCCAATAAAAACCGAAAAACAAAAATTTTTGCCTTTAGTTATAACTCCATGAATTCAAGTCGAGTGTGTGCCGTCTTTAGAAATGTACAAAAAAAAAAAAAAATGGAAGTTCTACTTCTAAAGAGACTCTGAATGGGCAAAGTTAACATGTTCTCTTGGGGGGGGGGGGGGGGGGGGAAGGATGGCGGGTAATCACCTTTGCGCACTCCATTATTGTCTTTTTGGCACCCTCGGGAGATGCCTGGATTTTCATGATATGGGGGCAGGGAGGGGGAACCATATGACTTCCACGTTCAGACCTGAGTGGACAAATGCCAGGCCTGTATACAGTCATGTGAGGAAGGAGGGGAAGTCACTAAAATACATCTATAGCCCAAGATTTGCTTTGTTTAAGACAGAGTGGGGGGGTAATCTGTGCAAAGAGCAGATCTGTGGGACGGACCCAGCAGGACCCACCCACTATAGGCTTCCTGCAGAAAACTACAGAAGGGGCGGAGACAAGACAAGTCACCCTGCACAAGGAGTGAGTGCGGCAGTGACCAGGAAGCCCCTTGCACAGGGGCAAAATCTCACACTGGATTACTGCACAGATCTGGAAGAACACCACAAAGCACACCAAGATTCAAGTAAGAATTCACATGCCTCTTGTATTAAAATATATTTTCTCATTCCTGGAGTTCAGCTTTAAGCTTCAATGCCATCTGACAAGGGTCTTACAAAGTTTGGATTCCCAGCTCAAACAAAAGAATTGAGTGCAGGGGAGCATGAAGGAAGGTACTTATCAGATGGCAAAAGGACTGTTCTTTAAAGCAGAGTTCAGGCCACATTTCTTCTTTTTTTTTTTCTGGTATACAAGCATAATGCATTAACATTAAAAACAATTGTGGATGTTGACAATATATTTGCTTTAAACTCACAATTTAGTAAATCTGGCCGTTGCCATGATGATTGCGGGCATATGAAGCCCAATTGATACCCCTTCCGGTAATAGCGATGGAGAGGCGCATGCTGGGTAACCAGCATGAAGGTCTCAATCTCAGGCCTGCACGATTCTACAGTGGCCGTAGCACCGTTTTGAAAGCTACCATAACAACAAGCGGCGAGGGAGGAAGGTCCCGTCCCATTGTTACGGCAACCTCCTTAAATCGCATCATTTCCTGTCAAGAAATAACACGATTTTTGATCACAGTACTGCCCACAGACTCCATTTCCAGGAGCGTAGGTGAGGGGGGAAGTGGTGAGGAGCTCCACAGACAAGGAAGTGGCAGATGAGGAGCACTACCTGGCAACACGGAGTTTCTGGTAATTATAAAAAAAAAAAAAAAAGTTTCCCCAAATGTTTCTTTATATTATCAAAGGTCTGTGAATATGTAAAAAAAAAAAAAAAAATTCAGAATGCTAATGCTTTAAGAGGACCCGTCTCTTTAACCTGATTAGCCAAAGTGTCAGTCTCTGGTCATTGTACTCACAATGGCCACCTTTTCACTCTCCCTCTTCACTATCCCTTCCTCACTATTTATTTTATTCTTGTGTGTTTGTCACGTTTTGTGTTGTCACTTGCACGTTTGACGAGTAGGGCGTCGGTCATCGGGCCAACCCTGAAAGTTGTGTGGGAGGGTGGACATAGGCCTTCTGGCTTGGTTCGTCCTCACTTTGGGGGGTCTTCCTTCGGTGGAGCACCTACCCTAGTGCCTGGGTGGGTCTGTTTCGGCAGACCTTCCGGAGAAAGGCGGTCGTCTGGCTTCGGCTAGATGGGCCGAGTATTGGTACCTCAGTCCCCATCTGGAGCCTAACGCCCCGGGGGATCAGGGTAAGGTCCTTCCTTGTGGAGGACAGCAGACACCCGTTGCACGTTTTTGTGTTCACTCTTGATGTGTGTGCTTTTTTTTTGGCACCGGGTGGAAGTTTTTCGCCATAGGCTTTTTCAATAATAAAAAAAAAAAAAAAAAAGTCAGTCTCTTTAAGAGGAGCTCTCTGGTCACCAAAGTGTTCCCGATTATGGTAATAGAAAGAGAATGAGCTGCTCAGACCTGGGAAGAATAGCAGTGACCAGTTGCTTTGTTCTCTTCCCCCCCAAAAACAATCGCTCAGTCATGTGCTGCCCCATAAAAACTGGGTGGTGCCCAATTCAACTAAACTCAAACCAGTTGCCTAATGGCACACATGGTTTTAATTTAGCCAATAAAAAAACCTGATAATGTAAAAGTTGTATACATTTTATTTTTATATTTCTTAAAAATGTCCTTGCACCAAGAAGAAATATTTAGAACAGATGCTTCCTTTGCAATTATATTTCTCCACTCGAAAGCAGATTTACAAGCAGGGGGGAAAAAAAAAGAAAATAAAAAAAATTGGATAAATGTAACCCAACCTTCGGTGCTTAACATTTCTCATTAGAACACACTTTGGGATGTAGTTCAGCCATGTTTCCTGTGCAGTCTATGCAACAGTCACAGCTAGCAAGCAGATGATGGCATTAGCCATTTAATATGATCCTGTTCAATGAAACTTTCCTCCTGCTCTCTCGCTCTCAAGGAGGCAATAGAAAAAGCAGCCAAGTGGAAATCTTTTACCGCTCCTTGCGGACAAGGTGTAACCGCAGAGAAATGCTCCAGCTGCTTTTTCATTACTCCCACTGACCAGAGTCTCTGCATTTCATCAGCCTTTTGCTTCCATCACAAAATAAAAAGAAAATGTTTGGAGGATAACCTAGAGGAAGCATCGGCAGGACGTTAAATTCCTTTCTATGCCTTTAACAGTGAGCATGTTCAATAAAACTGTGCAATTTGTGCTCTGTGTAAAAATATATCCCCACCACCCTCCATCTCATACATCCAACGGCACAACAGGACTCCCAAAATGATACGGGAATGAAACCGCCTGCGTTAGTGACACCCTGATGATTTTATATGCCAGCTCTAATAAAATGGGATGTTGTGTATTGTTCAAACAAATATCAAGAGAGAGCAGTAGATCACACTAGGTGACAACATAACAGAATGAAAAGCCACAGGCTAAGTGTTCTTATCACTGCAGACAGGAACCCAGCTTCCACAATGTCACTGGTAACAAAGCAGGACTTCTACAACCTTCTGGTCATGTACACTCATGTCCCTGTAGAATTCGATGCTTCAGTTTGGTCATGTATATTCTACCTCCTACACTGCTCATCTAAATGGCTTCAAATCCATCACATTAGACCCCCCCGGCAGGCTCAGGATACAAACACAGAATGGAACAGAACCCTTGTTCCCTCTCCCAATGCAGATCTTGGTTTTATCAATTCTGGATCCTGCAGGATCCAGCTCAGGAGACATCACAGCGACCTCCATTTATCAAGCAACTGTGTCATGTTGAGTACCGTTAACAGATAATGAGAAGAGACAAGGGATGCAGTTACACGTAGAGCCGTGCAGTTTACAGGTCTCTACATGCTGCTAAGTGAGACAATATCTGATTTCATTACAGCAATAAGCAATTCACACAGCAGCTGCAAGATATTATATATATGTGTATATGTGTATGTGTGTGTGATATATATATATATATATATATATACACACACACACACACACACACACACACATATATATACACACACACACACGCACACTATATATTAATTTTAGGCAAACCTATCTGGATGACTCACTATAAGCCTGATTGCAAAATGATCCTTAGAATCTGAAAATAGCTAACAAGAAATAATCCTAATAAAAACGCACGCACGCCACACATAAAAATAGATTACGTTATTTCAACTACCACCCACAAGCGCAGCGCCTCCTTCAGCCTACTGTTCCTATCCAGGACCGCTATGTAGCGCTCCATAGAAAATCCCTTACACCAGATAAACCATCTTGTATGGTTTGGTGTAGGTCATATTTTCACAGATGTGCAATATTTCTGTGTCCTTTTACTATATCTGGTCTCCTACATTACACAGAACATGGAGATGCATTTTTTTTTTTTAGTAAATATAAACCGCTAAATACCTTTTTGCATCAGCAGTATATAGCAGTCTTGTGACTTCTATAAGTGTCCTGCCGAGCACTGCACTAAAGCTTGTAGGAGTTTGCATTCTCCTCTGACTTGTCCTATGAGGCTGCAGGACCACTGACCCTCTGTCTGGACAGTGCTGATCACATGCACAATCCCCCCCCCCCCCCAAAAAATAAAATTTAAAAAAAACAATCCTCTAGCAGTACACACCAAGGTGAGCATGTGCAGATTGCCTCCTAGGGCTCTGTCATATCAGGAGATGGATTGGGTACAGTGGAAGGGGGAGGATCAGAGAAGACAGGATCAAACAGCCTTTTTATACAATGCAGAGGATTAATCCCTTAGGTTCCACAGTATGACAAGCATGCTTTACTGCATCTAAAGACTGATTTTACTGCTGTGGGTTTAGTAACCCTTTAATATTGCATTAATAGTGCATAAAAGCATTGTCATGTATGTGCATCCAAAAAGTAAACTAAAGCCCTTCACCAACAACAGCGATTCCAATATTTCTACACCCATTACCCAGTTCTAGCTGAACATCTTATTACTACACCAACAAGTATCAAGGCGTCAACACCATTTAGGAAATAATTAGCACACAGACGTGATCCATGTATAGTTCAGGCACTTGTGCCAGATCACTTGGAAAGCAACTAATAGACTTTAATGTTATTTTAAAATGACTCAAGTCTTAGAGATGGAAATGATCCTGAGAGATAGCTTAGGAGGACCTGTAATTATTTTTCTATGGATCCCACTTATTTATAGCTACTCCCCTGAGCCACAGGCATCTGCAATACAGATATTTTATATTCTGTTAGTTTTGATTGAGCTCAAAGGCTTGATTATTTGCCAGAATAAAAGACAGCCTAGGTCCTGAGCAACCGACATAAAAGCCAAAATACCATAAAGAGGCAAAGAGCTGATGAAAAATTTGTCAGGTAAACACAGCTGACTAAATCTGCGAGATGCCAGGGACAGAGCACTGTAACAGTATGTGGCTCCAGAATGGTTGAAGCGAGCTGAAAAGGCAACAGTGTGCAAAGCATGTTACAAATCCTTTCTAAATAATACATCAATTCCTTCCTAGTCTTTACCTACCTGCACAGGGTGCTGCTCTGCCTGTGTGACTCACCATTGTAAATGGGGCTGCAGCCTGAGACATATTGCAGTAATTACACCGTTCAGGTAATCTGGAGCTTCTCTGTATGAAAACCATTTTAACAGTCACTAATAAAGTCTGAGCAAATGCAGTTATAAACGGAGATAAAACAAGCATGTGTGTGTGTATGTATATATATATATGTGTGTGTGTGTGTATGTGTATGTATGTGTATGTATGTGTATGTATGTGTATGTATGTGTATGTATGTGTATGTATGTATGTATGTATGTATGTATGTATGTGTGTGTGTGTGTGTATGTATGTATGTATGTATGTATGTATGTATGTATGTATGTGTGTATGTATGTATGTGTGTGTATGTATGTGTGTGTATGTGTGTGTATGTATGTGTGTGTGTATGTATGTATGTGTGTGTGTGTATGCATGTATGTATGTGTATGTATGTATGTGTATGTATGTATGTGTATGTATGTATGTGTATGTATGTGTATGTATGTATGTATGTATGTGTATGTATGTGTGTGTATGTATGTATGTATGTGTGTGTGTGTATGTATGTGTGTGTATATGTGTGTATGTATGTATGTGTGTGTATGTATGTGTGTGTATGTATGTATGTGTGTGTATGTATGTATGTGTGTGTATGTATGTATGTATGTATGTGTGTGTATGTATGTATGTGTATGTGTATGTGTATGTATATATTATTGTTATGTTATTTTATATATCACCAATATATTTCACAGCTATGCAGAATACAGACACAAAGCTCATATTAACACTATCACATTGCAGAATATAATATGTCAAATAGTACAATAAGCATTATACTGAAGTAAACATAATCAAATCAGGAGTTAGGGCTTGTTCACTCCAGGTGCTCACTAAAATGCATGCATGCCAGTATACATTGTGTAAGGCTGGTGGACATTGGCGATGCATTGTTACAACGCACTGCAATTTTTTTTTGCTGTTTACTTTAATGAAGTGTCACAAAATGACAGTTCATTCATCTCTATCGCTATGCGGTGCAGCGATTTGGACTACCCAAAAATATCTCTGCTGTACGTGTATAGTGTGAACAAGGCACACAGAAAACAGTGGTTCTCTATGTCCCCTTGAATTGACCTATACAGGTCAAAGTAGTTCAACTGACACGGTGTGAATGTGTCCTTAGTCTGCAGTTTATGCAGGAAATATTCTGTCAAAAGCATAGTGGGCATGATATTGATTGATATTGATTGATATTCTATGCACTTTTATTGCCGTTAGTAGCTTGATTAATATTTTTCACTATTTGATACGCTGGATAGATTCACATAATTTTACTTTTAATTTTCATCTATAAATGTATTTATTTAGTTTAATCACCTTAATAGTATTTATTTAGGTAGTGCCACATAAAACACCCCCTGTAATTTTATTTGGAGTGCAGAGAACACTTTTATATGTGAGCAGCTTCCTACATTTCATACCCATTTTTTCTTAGCGAGAGTGTTGCGCAACAGGACTTTCCCATTATTATGATATTGGACCAGTTATTATGAATGGGCAAGACATTCATCATGCGATTTCTGACTAAAGGGGTTGGGGGGCCTTTACACAGAGGGGGTCAGTTATAGGTCCTGTGTAAACCAGTTGCCTCCCTTTTGGCTGAAGTCATGGAAATAATTTCCCCGCATTGGTCACATGAGCCATAATGAGAGAAGTCAAAACTATGTACATATTCTGTAATTAATTTAAAATAAAGCATCTCTGACTTCTTTAGCTTCTTTGAATGAGAAAACATTTCTTCTCAACTGCCGGCCCTTTAAAGGAATATAAAACCCAAAACCAAAAATGTATTGCATAATATTGCCGCTTACCAATCACATGTAGTGGCTGTACGCGTTTACTTTTTTTTACCTTCGGTTTTCCCCTAAAGATCTGGCCAGTAACACGCCTCCTGTATTATACAGACCACTCTGGATGAATGAGCACAGGGGGCCGATTTGGACAGCAGCATTATTAGTCTAGGGGGAGGGGAGGGGAGTGTTACAAGTACTATCAGTTGTAAATACAGTAACAATATGAAGCTGAACTCCAGCTAATACTTTATCAGCTTTTATTTATTCCGGTAACACCTGTTTTTTAAAAAGGGAAAACATTTTGCTATAACTTATTATAATTTTAAGCTTTTAATTGGTAAGCCACAATATAATAAATGTTTGCTTTTGGGCTCAATACTGCTTTAAGGGGTTCTGAACAACATGAAGCGGAGTTCCTGATCATGTAACCACCGATTAGCTGTCACATCGGTCATATAATTGGAAGCTCCTCCCACCAATTTCCAATTGCAAGCTGACCCTGGAAGCACGCAGTGAACTCTCAGCACAGAACAGTGGTGTACTATGGAAGCAGGTCTCGGCATTAAAGTAGAATGAAACGCATCGATCGGTTTTCCAAAACAGCTACATTCAAGGGGTGCCAGAAATAAAAAAAAAGGTCACAGTTGCTTGTGCTCCTAATCTGCCAAGCCATCAAAGTCTGGTGTCATAATCCCATGTGCAGCACCATGGAGGATGCAGATCAATCAGAGGCTAAGATGGCAGCTTCCTTGGCTGTAAAAGGAAGAGCGGGTTTAGTTCCATTTTTATGGCCCACCCTGCTGTTGCGCATATGGGTTTGGTGGTTGGAAGGGTAAAACACATGCTTTTTTTTTTTTTTTCCCTGCAAGGCAGGCTGCCAAAATCTACTCCAAAAAGAGTGTTGTGGCCTTTTAAAAATTAATATAGTCACAAGGTTTATAAAGAGATGCATTTTGTTTTAAATGCATGATCTGGGCACAGGTTCCAGTTAGGATCCTGCAAGTGGCACCCATTTTGGTCCATACATTATAAACAATGTATATGTCTGAAACTCTAAAAAGTTAGACATGCCTATATGTGACAGACCTAGCCGGGACAGAGGCTGTTGAAGGGGACAGAATGCGAGCCTCTTGCCTTGCGATTATGGGCCCTCGCATTTGGGGGAACGGTGCTCTTTGTGAGCTGTATGCCTGGGGACCCCTGAGGTTGTGTTACTTGGATTCAGATCCATGTCCCCCACAAGACGCACAGACTCTGGATATGTATTTGCCATATTAGCAATAGACTGAATCACACTGTTGGGACACAAACTGTTAGATGCCAATGTCATCAACTCCAGCCACCTGTCTGTTGTATAAATGAGTCTAGTCTGGCTTGTAGGAGTATTCACACATTGTTGTTTGTGCTACTTAACCCTGTGTTTATGTTTATGGTAATGTATATTGAATAGTCAATCAGAGAGATAGGAGACAAAGTCTTACCCTGAAAAGTCCTATCTCTCAGACAACTAGTCTGGGTCAATGATTAGATAATTAGCTCATGCTAATTAGGTTAGGTTTTAGTTTTCTACTGTATTATAAATACTTGTCATTTTGGTTCTAATAAATGAGTCCATGTTGAGCAGCTAAGCAAGTGTTGTCTTGTTTTGTGCTTGTGAGCGGTTGGAATATCTGATATCTACATTCAGGCTTAGGAAGCGGTATACTGATGGAAGCACTCAATCGGAGTGTGGGATTGGTTCCGTCACACTATATATTTATAATATACTATATATTCTAAATAAATATATTCCTTACACCAGTTGCAGGTGAATTACATGGCAGATAGGGGGAACAAGTGGATACAGTTCACAGGTCTAAAGCATATTAAAGTCAACCGTAGTTGTGTTTCCAGAGACAGAATGCAGCGAGTAAAAAGGCACATACAGGTTATTATCCTAGTAGAACACAAGGGTTCACGATATAAACATTTTCAATGGAGCACGTCCCTTCTGACCTTCAAACTACTCATGGGCTTTCACTCATCGCCAGTCCTGATTTACACAAGGTCAGTTGGGACTTGAAAGATTAATTGTATATAGTAATTTGCTGCAATATAACCAGGGCAAGTTGTTTTACCACCCTGTAGTCTTTAACAGCACATATCATTTCAAAGAATCATCCTTGAACACACTGACCCTAGTCAAGCCTTAAATATGTAAAAAGGAAACCCTGGAAATGTGTTAAGGGAATACACCAGCAACATTTATTTTTTATTTTTTTAAGACGATATTGATGAAATTAAATCAGCCTATTTTAACCCCTTTGCGCCGCACGTACGCATATATTCAGCCTCAGCTTTCGGGGGTTATACCAGGATGATGCTCACAGCTGCAAACATCATCCCAGTACCGTTTCTTTTTTTGTTTTTTTGTTTTGTGAGCGGGCGATCTGCTTTCCAGGGATAACAACCGATGTGGCTAAAAGCCGCTCGGATGTTATCTCAGAGGAGCGGAAGGGGACATCCCCCTCTTCTGTCGCCCTTACTGGGCCTCCCGATCTGTGACGCGCCACTTCTGGTGCCTAGACACAGACTGGAACAAAGCAGTTTCCTAAATGTAAACACGGAAGCGACGTCATAACGTCACATCCTGTTTACTCGGCTGCCAATGGCGCCAGATAAAAAAAAAATATATATATATATATATATATATATATATATATATATATATATATATATATATATACAGTATTCAGAATCGCCGTTTTCAGAGATCTGAATACTTTGAAGTGCAAAGGAGGGATTGGAGGTCTTTTAGATCCCCGATCTCTCCATAGAGTGTACCTGTCACCACCTATTACTGTAACAAAGGATGTTTACATTCCTTGTGACAGCAATAAAAGTGATACATTTTTTTTTTTTTAAAACACAATATAAAAACAAAATAAGAAAACAAATAATTTTTAAAGCGCCCCCTGTCCCCGCAAGCTAGCGCAGCAAAGAAAGCACATTACGTCACGCCCGCATATGTAAACGGTGTTCAAATCACACATGTGAGGTATCACCGCAATCGTCAGAGCGAGAGCAATAATTCTAGCACTAGACCCTCCTCTGTAATTCTAAACCTGGTAACCAGAATTTTTTTTTTTTTAAAGCATTGCCTATAGAGATTTTTAGTTTTGTCGCCATTCCACGAGTGCGTGCAATTATAAAAACGTGACCTGTTTGGTATCCATTTACTCGGCGTAACATCTTTCATATTATACAAAATAATTGGGCTAGCTTTACAGTTAAATTTTTTTTAAATTCATGAAAGTATCCCTGTTCCCAAAAGCTGTGTTTAAAACACCACTGCACAAATACGGTGCGACACAAAATATTGCAACAGTCGCCATTTTATTCTCTAGATTCTCTGCATATATATATATATATATATTATATAAAATGTTTGGGGGTTCTGAGTAATTTTCTAGCAAGATACAAATTTTTAACTTGTATTGATGAAATGAATACAAGTTAAAGTGGCAACACACCTAAACACCAAATGTCAGAAATAGGCTTAGGCATGAAAGGGATATACATCAGTGAGTTAAAACTTCAGGCAGGCAAAGCGACCAACTCCCAAGTCCAGCTATAAATAAAGATCAATAAAACACATTTAAATCACTTCTGGCATAAATACCTTAAATCTTTATATAGGCTTCCCATAATCTTTTGCACATCAAGATAGAGGGAGGGATAAGCACTGAAAGCTGATCAGGCTCTTTGACATATGTGACCTCAGTGTGCTGCTGGCACTTCATTGTCTGATCTATAAGAACAGCAAGTTGGGAAATGTAAAAGGAACAGATTACGATTCTTGGCTGGATATGATGGCAGCAAAATCTGTCCATTACATATCCTGGCGAAGCTTCCTCCTTAACTGTACTACACACTGGGGTTGATCAACTAAACTGGAGAGTGCAAAAAGTGGTGCAGCTTTGCATGGAAACCAATCCGCTTCCAGTTTTTTTTGCCAACGCTTAACTGCACAAGCTGAAGTTAGAAGCCGATTGGCTACCATGTACAAGCTGCACCAGATTTTGCACCCTCCAGTTTTAGTAAATCATCCCCACTGATTGTGCATCAATGCAAGTCTGTGAGGCTGGATTCACACCTATGCAGTTTTAGTGCTTTTTGCAGATTTGCACTACAGTTCATTGAACATGGTTTCCTATGGAATACGATCATTAGTTCAAATCTGCAAAATGCATAAAGCACAAAAAATGCATAGGTATGAATCCAGCTTGAGGGAGATTTACTAAAACATGAGCACACAGAATCTGCAGAAGATTGTGTGTTCACCAGTTTTAGTAAATCTCTCTCCCTATGGGTCAGATCTGACCTAACTGAAAACAAGTCAATCACTGAACTTCTCAAACTTACCAGTCTTAGGCTGGGTTCACACTGAAGCGATGTGGGAACGCTGCCAATCCGCAGCGTTTTCCCGCATCGCATGCCTCCCCGCCGGCAGTTCACACTGCCCTATGCGGACTGCTGGGAGTGTCAGTGAAACCTTAATGACACCCCCAGATCAGTTCGCATATCGCAGTGCGATCTGCAAACTCGGACAGGAATCGGATCGCATAGTGTGAACACCCATGCGATCCGATTCTGCTGCGGACCAAAAAAAGGGTCCTGTGCGAGTTTGCGGCGGGTGCGATGCGAATTCAGCAATACTATCTGTATGGCTAAACTCGCATCGCACAGAGATCGGATGTGATTTGCACTGCAGTGCGGTGCGAATCACATCCGGTTCTCGTAGCCGCTCCAGTGTGAACCCAGCCTTACAGCCAGGATAGAAATATAAAAGAATTGCTAATGAAGCAACCAGAGTCAGTGGTCACGTGAAGTCTGACCAGTGCCTGAGTCCATCAAATGTCTGACAATACACAAATAGGCCAATTTATTACAAGAGATGATTCTGGTTTAATTTAAATACCAAATCAAAGTCAGATTAAATAAAAAGGCATTTGCTTCTCACAGGACTGTATAAATGAGTGAATATTTACACAATTTATTGCAAGAAGAATGTCAACTGTATTAAATCCGCTCCACTGTATCCCATCTTCTATATGAAGTATGTGCTTGGAAGCAGCAATCAGCAGGCGACAAAGGGTCAGAGGTCATCTGAACTCAAACAATGCCAGTTTCAATGTTAGGCCCTGTTCACACCAGTGTGTTTTCCATGTGCTTAGGGTGTTAAAAAAAAAATATATATTAAAATAAAATCCTGCTCTCTGAATCTTTGACGTGCTTACACCAAAATGCACTTTACATAGAGTTAGTGGCAACACACCTAAAGCGCACTGCACAGAAGTGAACCCAGACTTAAAAAGGAGAAAAGTATACATTTTCAGATGTTTGGACAGGTTTAACTATGCTGCTCACCTGATAATCAGATTGTATAAAGAAATTACAAATCTAAAACAGAAACAAGAAAAAGGAAATAACATTACTTTTAGGAAAAATATTACCATTGTAAAAAATATTGAAAAATGGGAAAAACAAAACATTTTGACAACACTTAATAATGTATTGAGATCAAAACTTGACAAACCCAAAAAAGCCAGGTAGCCATTGGCTAGTAAATAAGGGAAAACCAGCCATTCAATCTGAATGCAGGCAGAGAACTAGAGAAAAAAAAAAAGTAAATCTTAAATGAGAACCCTGAATACATCTTAGCACACAGTAGTTTGATGTATTAGCAGGTAGGATTTCATGTACAGCAGTTCTAACTCTTACAAAATGTGTCCAAATGGAGAAATATCAGGGTGTAGCCTGTATAATTAATGCTCGGTAGCCAGAAGTTACATGTGAAGCCGGGATCAACATGGGAATATTTGCTAGAAGGAGGCAGATCACGCTGTGAAGAGCTGTGTGTAAAATGACAAAGTGCTTCATACAGATGAATGAGCACAGACATTCTGGGACTTGGCAGAACGCTAAGGATGTTCTCCCTCATGTACTGCAGCAGCCACTAAGTTAATATCATACAGCAGAATAAGGGCTTTTGGTCACCTCCAAGATGTTTGTTGAGCTCTGAACAATTTTTTTTAAATAGAAGAAACCAAAAGGTCTTAGTTTTAAAACAAAAGACCAATATATGATGAAGGCCAGTGCATATGGGTGTTGGGCGGCATTCTCAAAGATGCACACTGACAGAGTCCACTGCATGCTTTGTGCATACCGGCTCATATTAACCTCCCAGGTGAACACACAAGTCCCCATTCACACCTGAGTAACTACGCAGAATCACATTCTTTCTTATTGTCCTTATGCTTGCTCAAAGCCAGGGGTGTCAAACACAAATGAATTGGGGGCTGCATTAGCAGTATGGTTGCCATTTTCCGGTTTTATCTATAGGACTATGTATCTACTCTAGTTGCGCGCTACGCACAGAGTGCCGGGTTCAGGAGCGCGCCACGCACAGAGTGCCGGGTTCAGGAGCGCGCCACGCACAGAGTGCCGGGTTCAGGAGCGCGCCACGCACAGAGTGCCGGGTTCAGGAGCGCGCCACGCACAGAGTGCCGGGTTCAGGAGCGCGCCACGCACAGAGTGCCGGGTTCAGGAGCGCGCCACGCACAGAGTGCCGGGTTCAGGAGCGCGCCACGCACAGAGTGCCGGGTTCAGGAGCGCGCCACGTACAGAGTGCCGGGTTCAGGAGCGCGCCACGTACAGAGTGCCGGGTTCAAGAGCTCTCTATGTACAGAGTGCCGGGTTCAGTAGTATGCTATGCACAGTGTGCAACATCTCATTTCTACCCCTCCTGGGTTCTGGCCCTATATGTCTTATTTCACCATCAGATTCAAAATCGTGAATCACAATTTTGCTTTTGAATGCCTGCTAGCTATAAACACATTAAAATGTGCTACCTTCTCTTGGGCAATTTGGATGGACAAACGCAAGTCCTTCCTAAGTGTAACTAAGGGATGATGATTGTGGTACCCTCACTGATGGTGAATGTAATAGACTCCCTTACCTGCATTCAAGAATTGTCACAGATGGATATTTGGGACGAGCACTGTATTTTGAGTTCAATTTGTTGTACTTTCCTTTTGTAAAATCAATAAAAATTGATGCAAAAAAAAAAAAATTGCCAGCACAGCACTGCATCTCTTCATCAAGTCCTCAAAAAGCCCGCCCTCAGCTGGGTGGGAAAAATAAATAAATAAATCTCATGGCCGGCTGGCCTGGTATAGCTGTCAGTGGTAGTTTCCTGGTAGGTATGCGGGGCCGACTGCGCATGTGCTCAGCTCACAAAAAAGCCTGCGCCGCTGAAGGGACTGAGGAGGAGAGCAAGAGTTTTTTTACTCTAGTCTCCCTGGAAACCGATGGGCCACGCATGCGTGGTCACAAGCCGGCGCCACTTACGAGACCGAGGGGGAGGATGTTTACTCTTGGGAGACTTGGCAGTGAGAGAAACGAACAGGTGTTGCTCTAAAGCTTTTTTTGAGTATATTTAGGCATTTTTAATCCTATAAACTTCAATAGGAACACCCGTAAGCACACAAAACACATATTTAAGCCTAAAGCCTTCTTTCCCCCTATAAAAAACTGCTCTCCTTCCATTGCCCAGCATAGGAAACAAAGTCCTGAAGCTCGATACACAAGCAAAAATGCCTGAAAAATGTTTCAGCATTTACAGCACACTTAGCGCTGCAGTGCATATCAGCCATTAATATGCAGTGCAACTATGATCCAGGCTTGCAGACATTACAGCTTGCAAATACAACAAACATTAAGTGGGCCTTGACCTAAAATGTCAAGTTTGGTAGTCTAACAGGGATTAATTAGCAGAGTTGCAGGCCACATTCACACCTGCGAATTGGCCCAACAGCATTTACATGTGAAAACCCCAGCGGGAGGGAGGGTTCCCAACATTAAGCTGCTGGATGCAGCCCTATTGAAAGCAATGGGAGGCTTCAGCCACTTGCATGTAATCACTATGCAGTGATCAGCTGGATTTGATAGCCCCCCAACACAGACTGGAAGCACATGTGAATTTAGTCTAATGTGACAAAGTGCCTTCAGTATACAAATTCCTGTTTCATAAGAGCACTTATACATGTGACAGTGTCTAGTCACATTCAATTCTTCCATACTCACAGGAGCCTGATAGGAGTTAGAGGGGGCAAAACTCGCCATCTTTTAATTCTGAAAACTGGGTTAAACTGATGACATCAGAGGGCAGAGACTAGGAGTAGGAATTGTTCCACAGACGCTGTGAATGAACAAGCATGCCCAGGCAAAAAATCTGCAGATTGCCTTCAAGTGCTGCACCCCTCAAAACTCACAGGTCTCGCATCATCTGAAGGGTTGCTCAAGTCCAGGTCCACTTTAAAGTAGATCTTCTGCATCTGATCACCACAAACCAAAAACACCATTTAATTCATTTTTAATATTCACAGCAAACTCCCCCCACCCATCCTTGTCTCTATACTTACATTTTGCTGAGAAATCACTTTAACCACTTAGGGTCGGTTCAGACAGGGGCGACCCGTCAGGCGACTTAGCCGCCTGACAAGTCGCGTCTCACTCTATGCAATGGAACCGTTCTAATCGGAGCGACTCAAGTCACTCTGACTTAGAAAAAGGTTCCTGTACGAATTTTGGGGCGACTTGCATTGACTTCTATACAGAAGTCATTTAACAAGCCGCCGCTAAAGTCGGATCCCGGTCGCCTGAGGCAGTCGCGCTGCAAGTCGTGCTGCCTCAGTGTGAACGGGCTCTTAAGAACCGAGCCTCTGAGGCTGCGTACACACGGGCGGACTGTTCGCCCAACTTTGTCCGCTGAACAGTGTTTGGGCGGACAGTCCGCTCGTGTGTGGGCTTTCAGCGGACAGTTTCAGCGGACAGTTGGACGGACAAGGTTTTTCGGAATTTCCGAAAAACTGTCCGCTGAAACCTTGTTTCAGCGAACAGCCCGCTCGTGTGTAGGCTTGTTCGTCAAACAAAGTTGCGCGCATGCTCAGAAAGGATTTTCACGCCGAAAGCTATAATGCAGTGTATAGGACGTCGTATTTTTCGTCCCGTCGTACGTGCTGTTCACGTCATCGCGCACGGTTTCAGCAAACTGTTCGTTCGTCGTGTGTGGGCATGTCCGTCCATGCTAATTTTGAGCGGACTGTTTGCTGAAACTGTTGGACGGACAAAGTTGGGCGAACAGTCCGCGCGTGTGTACGCGGCCTAAGACTTGTTGTTTACAAGTTAAAAAAAAAAGTTTTTTTTGTTTTGTTTTTTTATTAGAGAAAATGACTTAGAACCCCCAAACATACATTTTTTTTCTAACACCCTAGAGAATAAAAAGGTAGTTGTTGCAATACTTTGTCACACCGTATTTGCGCAACGGCCTTACAAGTGCATTTTTTGGGGAAAGAATACACATTTTAAATGAAAAAAATAAGACAACAGTAAAGTTTGCCCAATTTATATTGTGAAAGATAATGTTACACTGAGTAAAATGATACCCAACATTGTCATGCTTCACAATTGTGCCCGTTTGTGGAATGGCGACAAACTTTTACCCTTAAAAAGGCGACATTTAAAAAAAATTCTACAGCTTACAGGTTTTGAATTATAGAGGTCTAGGGCTAGAATTATTGTTCTCGCTCTCCTGATTGCGGCGATACCTCACATGTGTGGTTTGAACACCGTTTTCATATGCGGGCGCTACTCACGTATTAGTTTGCTTCTGCGCCCGAGTTCGATGGGACAGGGCACGTTTAAAAAATTTCTTTTATACTGTTCTTTAAAAAAAACGGAAAGTAAACATCCCTTGTAATAGAAAAAAAGCATGACAGGACCTCTTAAATCTGAGCTCGGAGGTCAAAAAGTCCTTAAATGCAATAATAAAAAAAAAAGGCCCTTTAAGAGCTATGGGAGGAAGTGACGTTTTGATGTCACTTCCGTCCTGCAACGGTATGGAGACGGGTGGGGGCCAGCTTCCCCTTAGTCGTCTCCATACCCAGCAAGCAAGAGGATCCGATTGCCTCCGCTGCTGCCGACAGCTCCTGTAAGCATTAGAGGGCTCCGGAGCGTGGCGGGAGAGGGGCCCTCCCGACAAAAATGATCTTGTGGCAAATCCCCCACAGAGACCTCTATTATCGGAAACCGGATCGCAGGTCGAAGATGATGATACCAGGGTTATAGCAGCTAGCTGCTGCCATAACAAAGATATCCCGGCAGTCTGAAAGTGGTTAAACACTTCCCTAGCATTTCTGGCTGTGGCCATCTTGAGTAAGGGCAAAATGATTAATTTAGCATTTACTTCCTGGAATCCATCTGCCCTTAGCTCAAGCATGCATGTAGGAGGGTGCACTTAGCTGAAAGCCCCTTCTCCTCTCCTGAAGACTCCTGGGGTGTATGACATCATATGCCTAGGCAAGAAAGTAACTGCAGAAACACAATTTTTTTATTTTATTTTTTTAAGTAAATAAGATACAATTTCCTATTTACTAAAGCTGGCATCATGAGGATTAAAAATAATCCATGTTGATTAGGAGAGTGAAGTTACACTTTAAGAAGGTTGTTAGGACTATAGTGACCAGTGTTCTTGTTGTGGACTAGAATCAATTTGCATCTGCAATTGATATAATAATCGACAGTTTATGTTTCAAAATAGAACAATGAACTTGCTTTCCTATGCTGTAGCAACAGAGCACTGCTACATACAGCATATAAAATCATATGATTCATTTATCTTAAAGTATATGAAATTAGGTACAGTCTGTAAAATACTTACCGTATTTATCGGCGTATAACACGCACATTCATTTTAAGAGGGAAGTTTCAGGAGAAAACTATAATTTTTGTATTGGCGTATAACACGCACATGCTATTTGCACACGATTTTCATGGTGAAAAAGTGAGTGTTATACGCCAATAAATACAGTACTTTTTCTTTCTCTAAAGTCTAGGGGCTAACTCCTCCAGCTCTCTCCTCTACCTTTGCAGCTCCTGTCTTTTGGTAGCAATATGAGCTGTTAAGAATTTCTATTGAAGGTAATGAAGTCACAAAACAAGAAGAAAAAGCAAGAGAAGATCAATGGAGAGACTTCAATATCCCATACTCAAATTACAGTTGTAGGTCATATTTAAAAGGTTAAAGGCCAAGTTTATCTTTCATTAAAAAATAACGAATGCACATATTTTTACAGTTAAAAAAAATGTGTATTTCTTCTTTTTTTTTTTTTTTTTAAAACACTGGAGTCTGCAAAGTATTTGCACCACAATCAGCTGATTACGGGTGCAATGTTAGGCTTCTGCACACACTGCCTGCAGCTCTGTTGCTTGTACCTCTGCATGAGCTTGTCATTTTCAGAGCTGTAGGCAGTGTGAATGAACTATGGGTGTGCTGATGAGTTCATTTAAACTACAAGTCCATCTTCTGCAGTGGCGGACATGACTTGCAGTTTTCACAGATTCATTTAAAACAGGGTTGCTCAACTAATGGCCCACCTCGCCCTCGGATGTGGCCCATGACTTTAAACCAGGAAAGCACATGCCCATGCTTGGGTATGGCGGGTCAGCAAGCCAAGATCGTCATCAATGGGTTGCCCACCCACCATCGTAGAGCATCATAAGCTGGAGCTGCATAAACTGATGCTTCCTCTGTAGTGCCAGCTCCTGTTCCAGGCAGAGTGATACCAAGTACTATTCACCTGGGTCCTTTCTAGCAGCCTGAAAATGAATGCCCGCAGAAGGTAGAAGAGGAAAAGGTCAGAGAGTGTGCGTGTGTATACATTATATATATATATATATATATATATATATATATATATATATATATATATATATACACACTGTACTTTTGCAATGGGAATAATAAAAGTTATTTAAAAAAAAAAGGGTTAAGCTACTTTCACACATCTGCAATAGCTGTGGGTTAGCTGCACTGAGCCATGGACTCATATCAAGCAAGTTTGGTGCGCTTTCTGAAAGTGCACCACACCAGCAAGATGTAATAGAAGTCTGCAGCTCAGTGCAGTCAAATCGAAGGAAAGCCGCAGGTGCGCTGCACCCGCAACGTATCATTGTGAAAGCAGACTTAAAGGGTCTCAGGGCAGTAGAGCTCGTTTACATTTGTTGTTTGGGGCCGGTAGAACCCCATAGTTCATTGTGGCCCACTACCGATCACCAAATCACTTAAGTGGCCCCTCACTGTTCAAAAACGTTGCGCACCCATGATTTAGAAGAGACTGTCACAAAATACATAAAAAAGCCAACTCGCAAAAGAGTTATAACAATTGGGCAGTGTCTCCATGTTTCAGTCTCTTGAAGAAGCCACACCAATCAAAAGATTTGCAGTAACAAATATACTTTCGGGTGTGTCAGGTGCCAGCATTTCTTTTGCTGTGCTCAATAATTCCACCGGATGGCTACTACAGCGCTGCAGGGACACGACCTTGTTGTAGTAGGTGGTGGGTAGAACCACAACATGTAGTAAGATGCAGGCATTGGGCACACACCAACATAAGATGGCTGCTGAGGATTCGTCAGTCAGCATAACCCATCAAGAGAGAAAAGATCAGAGTCACCCCCTGCAGGCTATTATTATAAGAGTTTGCAGCTTTTAAAAACTTTTCTGCTGACAGTCCATTTACAGAGTATTTTCCATAAGCATTACAACAAGCTGATCTTTTACATTAATTTTTTAAAAATGTATTGAAAAGTCTAAGAATATATTCTATATATTTATATTAAATATTCATTTACATTTAAAATACGTATGTCCATGCAAATACGTTAGCTAAAATGTGCTTGCTAGCAGCAGATGATTATCCTTGCATTTCTTTAAAAGAGGAAGATTGTTAAAAATGCTACCAAAAAAAAATAAAAAAAAGTGGGAGAAGTCGATTATTATATCAAGGCAAATTAAAGCAAAGAAAAGGGAAGGTACCCTTAGGCAGATACACAGTTTTCCATGCAAATACTCAGGGTGCACAACATCTATCAATACACAGCAGGGACAGTGTTCTAGTAAAACTGCTGCTTGGCTGTCTGGTCTCTAGCAATCAAACTACAGTTCTTGGCAAGGCCTGTCAGCTGTGAGCTGTAGTTCAGCATAACAGAAAAGCCTGAGGCTGCAATGACCTGATTTACAGTCAGAATCTGAGTACGGCTGCAGATGATAGATCTGGAGTTGCTTTTCTTTCTACATGATGTGTGATTGAACTGTGCTGCAGGCGGTATATACTGCCTACACACACTGAGGCGCATTTGTCAGCCAAAAAAGAAAAAAAAATTACAAATATGTGACCTTTTTACTGGACACCTCTATCTAAGCATTAATCACAGTGTTAATGTCTGCCAGCCTACAAAGATGGCTCCCCTTATGGCTGAATGCTTTACTACAGATGAAGATGATCAATAAAAACCATCTCACAAATTGAAGTTTTTATTCCCCCCATAGCATTTTGTCAGTACAGCGAGGGAAAAGGATGGAAAGAATATCAATTGTTGCTTAAGGCAACAAAAACTCTCTCTTTCTTAAGATACTAATGACCATTGTGCCCAAAAGCAAAGTGAAGGACCAAATCCAACTAGAGCTACCTGCACAGCCTTTCAAAAAATAAAAAATAAAATTTAAATTAAAAAAAGGACACAGAGCTACAGAGCTGCCCCTTACCTCCGCTTCTGGAGTCCCCCGTAAGTGCTCTCCACTCCTCTCCTCAGAGACCCACCTCAGCAAGCCAAGTGCCAAGGGGGAACCCATGCAAGCTTCCGGGCTGGGCTGTGTGTATCTATTGCCACACACAGCGTAGCTCGCCCACACCCCCCTCACAGGATTTGATTGTATATAATACTAGGAAGAGGGAGCAGAGCTGCAGCAGACTGGATAGCAATGGATCACGAGGGGAAGTGTTTGGGGGGGGGGGGGGGGAGGGGAAGTTAGTGGGGCTTTTTTACCTTAATATAGGGAATTCACAAAGAAACAATTAGCCTTTAAAACCACTCTACTGCAGTATTAACCACTTCCATACCGCACAAATTCTGACACTTCTCTCCTACATGTAAAAAAATAATCATCATTTTGTTAGAAAATTATTCAGAACCCCCCAAAAAGTGTAAAGAAAAAAAAAATAAAAATAAATAATTATATATATATATACACACATACATAAATTTTTTTTTTTCAGACACCCTAGGGAATAAAATGGCAGTCATTGCAACTTTTTATGTCCCATAGTATTTGCGTGGTCATTTTTTACATGTTATTTTGGGGGGGAGGAGACTTTCATGAATAAAAAAAATAAATAAAACAGTAACGTAGGCCATCTTTTTGGTATAATGTGACAGATATTACGCAAAGTAAATATATACACGTCGCGCTTTAAAATTGCGCACACTTGTGGTATGGCACCAAACATCGGTACTTAAAAATCTCTATAGGCAACAATTTAAAATGTTTTACAGGTTACCTATTTAGAGTTACAGGAGGTCTAGTGCTAGAATTATTGCTCTCGTTCCAACGTTCGCGGTGATACCTCACATGTGTAGCTTGGACCTCGTTTACATATGCAGGTGTGACTTAGGTATGCATTCGCTTCAGCGTGCGAGCTCCCGGGGAAACATACATTTTTTTTTTTTTTTTAACACTTAACCATTCTTTTTTTTTTTGATCACTTTTATTCCTATTACAAGGAATGTAAAAATCCCTTGTAATAGGAATGGTGCGTGACAGGTCCTCTTTATGGAGAAATGTGGGGTCTCTCCTCCAGGCTGGAAAGCATCAGATAAAAAAATTTAAAAAAATTGATGATCTGATGCTTTTCTAGCCGAGATCTTGGCTTTATTTACTCGTGAGGCCCAGATGTGATGTCATAACATCACGCCCCAGCCTCCGAGGACCATCTGTTCCTTGGAAATCTCTCTGCCTCTCTCATGGTGCAGGCCTATTCGTTCTCCGGGTCCTGATCGCATGGGAGCCAAGAGAAGCACTGGAGGGCGGCGGAGGGAGGGGGGCGTCTCCTCCCATCGCCACTAAGATCAATCAAGCGGCTTAGCCGATATGATCGTTCTTATTGCTGAGAATCGCCGGCTCTACAAAACGATATCTGAATGATGCCTGTAGCTGCAGGCATCATTCAGATATCTCCACTGAAAGCCGAGGGCGTAATACGACGGCCTGTGGTATGGAAGTGGTTAAACCTATTTGTTAAACTGCAGGTTACCAATTCTTATATGACTAGGACATTTGTTTTCTTTTTTTATGCTATCAAGTGCCAGACTGACAGTTGATGTTTAGGGTCAAGATAACCGTTAAGGGTTTATTTTAAAGGCATACAGTGGGAGTTAAGCCTCTTTTACACAAGCATTACATTAGTCCTTTTTTTCCTAATATCTACATCAGTGTTTCTCAACACCAGTCCTCAAGGCACCCTAACAAGTCCTGTTTTCAGGATTTTCCTCAGTTAAAACCGCTATGGTAATTACTAAGGCAGTAAAACTGATCAAATCACCTGTGCAAAATAATGGAAAGCCTGAAAACATGACCTGGTGGAGCGCCTTGAGGACCGGAGTTGAGAAACACTGGTCTACATGGATCAAAAACAGACAGCAATGTATCCTTATGGGCTGCTGGATGTACCGTATATACTCGAGTATAAGCCGAGATTTTCAGCCCTTTTTTTTAGGCTGAAAGTGCCCCCCTCGGCTTATACTCGAGTCACCGCCGTCTGCCTACCTGATCAGCGTGTCGTGCAGACAGACGGCAGCCATTCCACTGTTTAAAAGCCGCGCCTCCCTGTCTGTGATAGGCGGAACACTCAATTTCCCAGCAGTGTTCCGCCTATCACGGACATCCTCTCATCCTCGTCCGTAGTATGAGGATGAGTGGATGTCCGTGATAAGCGGAACACTGACTGCTGGGAAATTGAGTGTTCTGCCTATCACAGACAGGGAGGCGCGGCTTTTGAACAGTGGAATGGCCGCCGTCTGTCACAGACGAGGAGGAGAGGTGCGGCTTTTGAACAGTGGAATGGCCGCTGTATGTTTTTATGCTGATCGGAGCAAAATGTCACACGGAGCTGCAGATGGGCACAGAGCTGCAGAAGGACACAGAGGCTGCAGATTGGCACACAGAGGCATGCACAGGACACAGGTAGGCTGCAATGGACACAGGGAGGTACACAGGGAGGTACACAGCTGCAGATGGGCATTGTTGACCCTCTTTTCCACACTTTTGCTGTAACAGTAGCTGCTGCATGTCTCATCTTCGGCTTATACACGAGTTAATAAGTTTTCCCAGTTTTTTTGTGGTAAATTAGGGGCCTCGGCTTATATTCGAGTCGACCTATACTCGAGTATATACGGTAAGTGGATGTCCGTCTATCTACATCCTAATCTGTTCAGGTTTGCTAGATCGAATGCAAGACGTTTGGGTGATAGGATGTGGATAGATATACACATACACATTTGCATATCTCTGGTTGCCCATAAGGAATACCTTGGTCCAATTCGATTCAATCAAAAGATTGGAAACAAAATGGAACAAACATAATTGTCATGCATGTGGCGTCTGTTTTCATTCTGATCCTTCTAGGAAACTCTGCTGAGACAGAGCAAAGGGCACCCATGTGAAAGGAGTCTTAAGGTCAAATGAGAGGTTCATGTTAAGCATTATTTTAAGGGTGAGGGTAGTTTGATAGTTACAGGCAAGGTAAAGTAGAACTATAGGCCAAAATCCCCCCCCCCCCCATTTTGGATAGAGTAAAGGAAGGATATAACCCCTGTTTATTACCCCAACTCCCCCCCCCCCCCATCTGTGTCCCATTGCAGAGATTACCTATTACTTCCTGTCCCATAGCCAAACAGGAAGTGAGAGAAAATCCTTGCAATTTAAGGGAATTTCTTGGGAACCTCCAGGTCACCAGAACTAGCGTCCCCATTGGAAGAGTTCCTCTCTATTACTTTTCTAGGGACTACCAAAATTTGAGGGTGAATTTCGTAAATGGGGGCACAGACGGCAATAAAAACGGACAGGGGTTCTAATTCCACACCACTCCATCCAAAACTAAAAAAAAAAATTGATTGAAAAAAAAAAAAAAAGTTTTGCCTTTAGTTATAAATAAATGATATGTTTAATAATGTTTATGCACGGTTTTAGTTTGACATTTCAATGCTTAAAGCAGGGGTCTCAAACTTGCGGCCCTCCAGCTGTTGCAAAACTACAAGTCCCATCATGCTTTTGCCTGTGGTAGTCATGCTTATAACTGTTAGCCTTGCAATGCCTCATGGGACTTGTAGTTTTGCAACAGCTGGAGGGCCACCAGTTTGAGATCCCTGGCTTAAAGACTCACGTCGAAAAACAAATATATTGAACTCCAAACAGGTTTCCTCCCACACTCCAAAGCCATCTTGGTAGGTTACCTGGCCCCTGTACAAACTAGCTCTAGTGTACGCAAGATCAGGACCTTAGACTGTAAGATCCTTAAGGCTGGCACACAGAAACCGACCAACATTCAACCAGTGTGTACAGCAGCTTGTCTAGCTTCTGCTGAACCAGCATGCTGGAAAACTAGCAGCCAATCATCATCCGTTCATGGGTTGTAGCCAATGACTGCGAGTGCTGACCGGTGACGTCTAGCGAGATGGGCGGGGATGTCAGAACACAATAGCTCAGTGTGGGCTTCAGGCAGGGAGGGACCTATGTGAAAGTATTGATAAGAACCAAGTAAATGGACAGCACTATGAACATTTCTAAAAATAATAATAATAGTGCACGCTTGTAAAAAAATAAATAAAAAATCAAATGTTTCAAGATCTAAAAAGACAACTAAAGGGTGTTTTATAGTTTTTCCTAAAGAGGTCCTTTAAATGGGTATGCAAACCACAATCGCTGATGTCAATTTGAGTGAAAACACTTTTGGTCTGTATGTGCCTAGAAAACAATAAAACAGCCACACGTAATCTGGCCCCTCTGCTCTCCTCCACTTTAGAGTAATAAGACTGGAAAAGGGAAAATATGATCCCTGGTACAGCGTAGTATTGTATGTTTAAACTATTGTAATGTAAAGCATGCCTGGGCTCACAAACGCAGGGAAATTATTGCCAAATGCTTCCTGTGGAACCTCTCCAGAATAGCCCCGAAGCCCCTACCCCCTTTTCCACACATAGTGGATATAGAACAACCAACTACATGTTAGGAACATCTTACTTGCTACATATCACAAAAGCAAAAAGGCGGCCCCAGGTTTAAAAGGACAAGCTGTGTGAATCGGTTAAAGGGATACTAAAAAGCAGGAAGGAAGCCAAAGCAAGCAGGCAAGCACACACATCCACATACCCATGTCACCATATGGCCATCCCTGGAGTGGAGAGCAACCTCAGAAGCAGGAAGTCTGAAACAGATTTTAAAAATAACCACATCTTTTGAAGTCAACTCAAGCTGTGTCACGTCATGGTTTGTGTATATTCAAAGGCAGCAAGCCACTTCACTTTAAAACACATAAGTAGACAATACTTGCAGGCTGAATGTAAACAACCTTTTTTAAACAAGTTCCCCAAGTTTCCATCTTTGTAAAAAAAAAAAATAAAAAAAAGAAAAAATAATTTAATTATGCAAAAGGGAAGACTTCTAAAAAATTAAAAAAAAAAAAAAAAAAAAAAATGCAAATTTCTAAAGTTATACCAACCGTCATGGACCATTAACCCAAAGTTAGTCTAAAATGTTTTTTTTCACAGGCACTAATATTCAAACCTACCCTGAAAGTACGAATGTAATACCAGTAGGGCTGCAACTAACGATTATTTTCATAATCAATTAGTTGACCGATTGTTTCGATTAATAACCTTAAAAAAAAAGTGTGGTGTCTAATTTAGTTAATATGTAACGTTTTGAAAAAGGCAATTTATTCTTAAATATCTCTATGCAGTGGTAAATATAAATAACCAACTATATGGTTAGGGAGTGAAATATCTAATCCACTCTGAGAATCACAGACAGAAGAGATATACTGTATATATTAGAGGGGATATATACTGTATATATTAGAGGGGATATATACTGTATATATTAGAGGAGCTATACTGTATATATTATTGAAGATGTACTGTATATACTATTATAGGCTATATACTATTAGGAGAGATATACTGTATATAATATTAGGAGAGATATACTGTACTATTAGAAGAGATGTACTGTATATATTATTATAGGATATATACTGTATATACTATTAGGAGAGATATACTGTATATAATATTAGGAGCGATATACTGTATATACTATTATAGGCTATATACTGTATATACTATTAACCTTCCTAGCGGTAATCCAGAGTCTGGCTCGGGTTGGGATTTTAATTACATAAGCGGTAACCCCGAGCCAGACTCGGGATCGCATCGCTCGATGCAGGGGAGGACACAGGGAGAGTTACTCACCTTGTCCCCTGGATCCAGCGATGTCCGCCGCGCTGTGTGATCGAGCTGTCCTCCGCTCGATTCACAGTGCCGAATGCCGCCGAGCTCCGTTCCCTGCGACGTTACGACGCACGGGAGCGGAGAACGGCGGCAAATTCAAAAAAGTAAAAACACACAACACACACACAGCACTGTAATCTTACAGATTACAGTGCTGTATTAAAAAATACACACCCCCTTTGTCCCTAGTGGTCTGTGCAATGCCCTGCATGCACTTTTATATTATAAATACTGTTTTTTCTGCCTGGAATTTGGAGATTGTCCATAGCAACCAAAACATGTCCCTTTTTTCAGTTTTTTTGGGATTTGATTACATTATTGAATAATTTTTATTATTCTTTATTATATTATAAACTTTATCATACCCGGGATGTCCGCTAGACTCTGGTTTGAAGAGATTTCAGAGCGTTATTCCTAAGAATTACAGGACTACAAAATAAAAGCCAGATTTCCATGCAAAATAATTGTACCGCTTTCAGCACCTTATTCCAGACTGAATCATACCGCCAGGGAGGTTAAAGGAGTGATACTGTATATACTAGAGGAGATATACTGTATATACTATTAGCGGAGATATACTGTATATACTATTAGCGGAGATATACTGTATATACTATTAGAGGGTCAATCTGGTAAATATCAGACTCATTAACTTTAACCCCATTTTGTTACTGGCCGATTAATCGATTATGAAAATAGTAATCGATTTCATAATCGATTAGTTGTTTAAGCCCTATTTGGACTAAAGATAAGACTTTAGGAATGCGAACGCAACTCATAAAAGGTAAAATCAGGGGAACTATGGAAAAAACTGATTCAAAGAATAAAATAAAACAAAAATGTTTGTGATCAACTGCTAAAACATTTGCATGAAGAGATAAAATGACATAAAAATACCTACAGGCCACTCATAATGTTCCTCTGGTGTAGGTGATCTCATTTGTAGAGGATCTGGTTATGCACAGTAGAGGATCCCCAGAATAAAAAAATAAATAAAAAAAAACTGTCCGGAATAGTACCTTCACTCCCAACTGTTCAACTTTGAGGCCCATCCATGCACAGCCCTGAATGCTCATTAGTAACCAGACAGTACATATATAAGCAAAACTTTTTTTTTTTGCATATAAATAAAATACTCAAACAATATGACATTGCCATTAAACATGACCCCTACAAATTATCTTTCTGCTGGTGCACCATTTAAAATTCCCATTGGATTTCAGAATATCCATCCTGTCCAAGTGTTTACCCCGTGATCTTATTCAGGGAAATGGAAAATTTACTGCACAAATATGCCATCTAGTGGAATGTGGGATACACAGCACCTGTAACATGAAGTCATCATGTAGTTCCTGGTTGTTTATCACTCACACACAAATATATGGGAAAGCCCTTATTACCAAAGGCCTACAAAAATAGTGGGCAAACCCTAAAGAACCAATCTGATCATATAAAACACTCATGAGGAAATTGATTTTCTAGTTAAGGTAGACCTACAAAGCACTATATTATAAAAAAATATATATACAGTATATATGAACTTCTTGCCAAAAGATTTAGAAATCTGTTAAGGCAGTCTGGTGATTCAGACATCCCTGCCACACTGCATAGCCAGGCAGGCGATAAGCCTGCTTCACCTACAGATCATCTGGCAAGTAAATCAGTTCACATAAAGTAATTTTTTTTTTTTTTTTTTATATCTTTTTATTGATTTAGACAAAACATAAAACAGCCAAACATACATATATTGGTCTTACACGGCAACTTGGAATCCCCGCAGGGATTCCATTGGGTAGTTCCATACAAGAATAACAGGCACATAACCAGTATTATGATTGTCATACAACAGCTCAGCTCCCCGGGTCTCCGGGTGCTGTGATAAACCGTTTATGTCAACATTACAGCAGACATTTTCAGTACGCACCATGGAAATTTGTGCGAGATCTATCTGGAGCGGGCACTACTAGGCGACCTCCGAGGCAGTGGAGGGATCAGCCAACCATTTAGACCAGATTTTGTCATAGTTGCTGGGACAGCCTCTATTGGCGTATGTATCTTTATACAGAGGTAGGCTATTATTAATGAGCTGTTTCCACAGGGAAAGAGGAGGGGGGGCGGGGGGGGGGGGTTGGTTTGCGCCAGCTGAGGGGTATTGCTTTGCGAGCATAAGGTCCGGTTCACACCGCTGCGGGTGAGAGATCTGGATGTGATTCGCACCACACTGCAGTGCAAATCACATCCAATCTCCGTAGCGATGCGAGTTCAGCCATACAGATGGTATGGCTGAATTCGCATCGCTCCCGCCGCAAACTCGCACAGGACCCTTTTTTTGGTCCGCAACAGAATCGGATCGCATGGGTGTTCACACCATGCGATCCGATTCCTGTGCGAGTGTGCAGATCGCACTGCGATATGCAGACGGATCTGGGGGTGTCATTAACATTTCATTGACACTCCCAGCAGTCCACATAGGGCAGTGTGAACTGCCGGCGGGAGGCATGAGATGCGGGAAACCGCCACGGATTTGCGGCGTTCCCGCATCGCTATGGTGTGAACCTAGCCTAAAACAGTAGGAGTCCCACAAGCGTACGACCCGCCACCGTGGGGATTAGTTGCTCAAATCAGGCCTAATATACAGATTGCCATTGTCGGTTGTAGCGATATTGAGGTAAGCTGCGTAAAGAAGGCCAGAACCTCATTCCAGTAGCAATCAAAGGGCAGGTCCAGAAGACGTGGGTGAAATCCCCAGGAATCCCGCCACATCTCCAACACCTGGGAGGGGAGTCAGGGCTCACAAAGTAATTTAAAGCGGAGGTCCACCCTAAAGTGGACCTTCCACTGATCGGAACCCTCCCCCCCTCCGGCGCCACAATTGGCACCTTTCAGGGGGGAGGGGGGTGCAGATACCTGTACAGTACAGGTATCTGCACCCACTTCCGGGATAGCTCTCTGCGGAAAGGGGCGTAGATTACGCCCCTTTCCGCAAGTGCCCGCCCCTTTCCGCAAGTGCCCCGCTGCCTGCTGGGAAACACACAGATCCCAGAGGCAGCGGGGACCGTCCTTATTGCGCAGCGCGACTCGCGCATGCGCAGTAGGGAACCGGGAAATGAAGCCGAAAGGCTCCATTTCCTGATTCCCATACCCAAGATGGTGGCGGCAGCACCCGAGAGACTATCTAGAGATCGGCTTCGGGTGCCGACATCGCGGGCGCGCTGGACAGGTAAGTGTCACTATTTTAAAAGTCAGCAGCTGCAGTATTTGTAGCTGCTGGCTTTTAAAAAAAAAAGAAAAAACGCGGAGTCCCGGCGGACTCCCGCTTTAACCATTTCCATGAAGTGTTTTATTTAAATCCCAAGTCTGGGCAAATGAAAAAAAAAAATGACCCACACTGCAGGGGGCAATTGCTTGTTTATGTCTAGGAAAAGATAAAAGTAAAAATACTTACTCCATCCTCCCTGCAGCCTCTGCACCCCACGCTTTAGGGGTGCAGGGTTCTGATGTCATCAAGACCACAGCAGAGTCCATAGCTTTGGACATGAGGACAGAGGAGCAGTCCCCTGCCCCACTCTTCTACCCATAACACAATTACTGTGCAGTCTTCATTTTATCATTTATATGAAAGGTGCAGCAGAGATTCTCATTTCTTTTGCATTGTCCCTTTGCACGTCACTTGAATTGGCTGTCACAACAAATCCCTCTATGGATTTCTCAAAGAAAAAAAAAAAAAAAAACACTGCTCGATTAACCTTAAAATGTAACAACCTTTTAAGATTCATCATCTTCTTAAACCCTTAAGGCACCAATCATTGCTTCATTTAAGAATTCTACTTCATGCTGCCCAACTTGTAAGGGCAGACGGGGGTTGATTTCATAAAACTGGAGTGCGCAAAATCTGGTGCAGCAACCAACCAGCTTCCAGTTTATTTTTTGTCAAAGCTGAAGAAGCTCAAGTTAGAAGATGATTGGCTGTCATGCACAGCGGCACCAGCGGCACCAGAAAGTAAGGTGAAATCTTTTAGACGGGGGCACAGACAGCAAAACAAAAATGTTACAGGGGTGTTGACCCTTCTCTATGATATCCAAAATTTAAAAAAAATTTTTTCGCTGGTACTACACTTAAAAAAATAAATAAAATAAAAATTGTACCTGTTCCGAATTAGAACTTAAAGCGGACATCTACCCTAAAGTGGAAGGTCCGCTCATCTGATCCCCTCCCCCCCCCCCCCTCCGGTGCCACAATTGGCACTTTTCAGGGGGGAGGGGGGTGCAGATACCTGGATTATACAGGTATCTGCACCCCCCTCCCCCCTGAAAAGTGCCAATTGTGGCAAGACTAGCTGCAGCTAGCCGCAGATGCCCGCCCCCCGTTGTGTTCTGGGAAACACACAGTGGAGAGGCGCAGCTCGACTCGTGCATGCGCAGTAGGGAACCGGGCAGGGAAGCCGCAAAGCTTCACTTCCCGATTCCCTGACAGAGGATGGCGTCGGGGCAGCGGAGAGACAAGCGATTGCTCGTCATCTGCCGCCGATATCGCTGGATCCTGGAACAGGTAAGTGTCCATTTATGCAATATTTGTAGCTGCTGGCTTTTAATATTTTTTTAAAAAGTGCAGCTCCTCTAAGAAAAAAAATCTGCAGACCTCATCTTGTTTGTAACCCGGGGATTGCTCGTATGCAACCAATCCTACCCTTTATTGATAGATTAAAGACAGACCTCTGCAAAGCGATTTAAAAGCTGAACTCCAGCTTTAGCTTCAGTCCTGCACAGTTGCACAGGCTTCTCTCCTGTACCGAAATAGCTTATTCTGATTTCACTGCACACTTTAAGCTTCTAACAGTGTGCATCAGAAATTGCAGCGAGTCCTATAGAAACCAGTCACTGTCTAGGCGTCAACAGACTCAATCCTGGGAAAGATCTCGAATTTCCCATCTTCTTGCAGCTATACACATTGTTGGGAACTGAATAACAGCCAGAAAACACAGTGCGCAGTCCTATATACCCAAATGAGGGGGGGGGGAAATAGTATTTGCACCCCAACAGCCGTCTACATCTGAGCACATTGTTGGGTTGATTCTGGCTGAGTGGTATTCCACATCAACACTAATATGCTACGATAATGATAGTTGGGCAGATAAAGACTACTAGAATCCTTATTCTTCACCTAAATTCTCATGCTTCTCATGCATTGCCGCCATGGTAATACTTTCAGCAGGCCTTAAGGCTCGTTCACACCATGTCTGTTGAGCTGCATAGATCAACACAGGCTCAACGCCTGCTAGACTCCCTCTCCAAGTCCACATAATCTTGTGTGGGCTCTCCTTGCCAAATGGCTGCAGAGAAAATCTGCAGAGAAAGATTTATGCCCGTGGCCAAAAATGCTATTTCAGAACAGTCGATCTTGCAGGCGTTCTGAAAACCTGCCTGCCGTTCCCCATGTGGTCGGTCTCCTGTGTATTTAATCTCACACTCCCGGGAAAAAAAAATAAAAATGAGCTGGAAGAACTCCTTATTCTCAAACTTGCTCCTGTGATCGGGCACCACCCATGGTTTAGCAAGTCATATACAACCTGCCTCATTTCCTGGCTGGAGGACATCCAGCATCATCTAGCTTTTTCCTCCCAATCCCAAACTTTTCCCATTTTCATTACAGATCTTAAAGTAGAACTATAGGCAAAACTTATTTTTGGGTAACGTAATGGGAGGGTTATAACCCCTGTCAGTTTATTTTTGCCATCTGCGTCCCACTGGGGACATGTACAGTACATCCGGAAAGCATTCACAGAGCTTCACTTGTTCAACATTTTGTTATGTTACAGTCGTCTTCCAGAATGGATTAAATTATTTTCCTCAAAATTCTACGAACAATACCCCGTCGTAATGACAACGTGAAAGATGTTTGTTTGAAATCTTTGCAAATTTATTAAAAGTAAAAAACAAAAAAAAAAAAAGAAATCCGATGTACATAAATAGTCACAGCCTTAGCCATGACCCTCACAATAGAGCTCAGGTGGAGCTGTACCTTCACTCCCTGTCCCATAACGGGAAGCAAGATAACATTCCTGCAAAGGGGATTCCTTGGGGACCCCCAGATCACCAAAACTAGTGTTTTAGTCTATTACTTTTCTGGGGACAACCTAAAATTAGGGTTTTCCTTTTACTTTCAATGATAATGCTAAACAGGATAAATAGAGAGGGTGAATCTCCCTAATGGGGGGCACAGACAGTAATAAAAACCTAATGGGTAGTCTAATCCCTCTCCATGCTCTCCAAAACTAAAAACTAAAAAAAATGGGGAGGGATAAATGGGAGGAACCAGGGAAGGAAAATATAAAATCTATTTTAATGCAATGACTGTATTAGTATATACCCTCTTTAAAATGACAGACTAAAAAAGCAATAGGCAGTTAATTTCTTTCTAAATTGGCATCATTTGTTAAATGGAGATGTGTGTAGTCCATGGGTTTCAATCAATTATAGCATTAGGCCCTCATTCTCATCAGCATACCTAACCATACCCCTGTGTGAATGGCTGTTTGTGCGAGATTTACATGTGTCCCATGTATCTGAGTGCAGGCACATTCATGTCTATTAGGATGCAGAAGGGGCACAGACACATATCCTGGTGCCAAGGTGACAGCCCTGAATGTGGGTGCCCCTGAACGCACACACTTTCCCCAAAAGCCACAATTACATTGGACTGGTAGACACTATAGTCTGCTGGAAGTAGATTCTATGGTATAACAAAAACTGAGCTTATATATTCCATACATAATTATTTTATATATATATATATATATATATATATATATATATATATATATATATATATATATATATATCTTTTTTAGCAAAGACCCTGGAGAATAAAATGATGGTTGCTGCAACTTTGTGCCGAGAGGCGGAGCCAGCTGTCTGTCAGGCATCTGGGTGAATCCCAACATTCTTGTCAGGATCCCTGCAGAGACTGGACTGGTTCTGTGACATCACAGATGCTGTCAGCTGAATCTGGGTCACAAGAATGCATAACTAAGTGCACTGCCCTGTGCGAGGTATTGTTACTAAATGGACACACCTGCCTGAGCGGCCAAGAAGGCCCTTTTCAGAACAGGCACCATCTGGCAGTAAAACCAGGCTGTTGAAGTAAGTTTTAAACTTGCCTCCGTTACCTGTCAAAACCAGGCGAAAGCCACCTAACAGCCCCGTACACACCACCACAGACACAAAGCTGTATGGTATGGCAAAAAATAATAATTGGGTCACAATGCATTCGACAGATGATGCCATATTTTCCTAATAGAGCCCAAATTCCCGTTCAAACAAGAGTGCAGAGTTAGCAACTATGCCCATGTAAATGGCCTCAACGCCTTGGCACTGTAGTTCCCAAGGTAGGCCATAAACTGAGTGATTTTCTTTCCTGCAACCATGGGAACATTTAGCCTGCCCATACAGGATTCTAACCATTTATGGCCAGCTTAAAGTTTGTAAAGTCACTGCGCATAATTACTGGAAAGCCCTCTGTTATAGAAAGCTATGTTGCACAGTGTGTGTTTAAATTTATACCGCTAAATACCTTATTTCAGAGCGCCACTGTGTGGTAAGGTCACCTCTCGCCGCTCTCCTTCCCGGATCTGAGGACTACAGTGGAAGAGGCTGAGCTTCCCCTCTGAGCTCAGCCGGGGGGAGAGCGTCAGGAAGTCACGTGACCACACAGCGGCATTCTAAAATAAAGGTATTTTGCTGCTTAATTTTAAACAAACCCATGCGCTGTGCAACATAGCTTACTATAACAAAGGGGTTGCAGTAATTATGCACAGTGACTTTACTGCCCCCACACTATAGCAGTGGGAGGGAGAGGGAGGTTTGGGGAGCAGATTGGCTCTTACATCACTATTGGACTGACAGGCAGGGGGGGAGGGGGAGACATAAGCACGTAAACTTATGGATGAGCAGGCATAATTACTGTGGTCAGCACACTTTGGGGGGACACAGGAACTAGCAGGATCAACCAGGTATTTTAAAACATAGAATTGAACCCTGCAGAAGCACTGTGCTGGAAGATTGTTTTTTTATTTATTTTTTAAAAATTTATTTTTTTAGGGATTACAGCTGCTTTAAGCCTTTTTAAAACTAAGCCAGCATTGGAGGTAGCCTTAGATGCATTTTCTTCAGAAAGATAAGAATCTTTTACCATATATTTCTCCATCACAGCAAACCATCAACATAGCTTTATATAAATACAATTTTATATGTCCACTTTGATTTTTATTTTCATCACAAAGATACTTATTCTTTAAGATAAAATGAGGATGACAGCGGTTTTCAGCACATTTCTGCATTGTTACAACATACAATTCTACAATCTGTGCACCAAGTAAAAGACTTTTAGTTTATAACTACATGTTAGTTAAGAAAATTGTTTCCATATGCAAACTTAACGTTCAATACAAAAATCATCTTGCCCTGCAGCGTTCTTTTATGTCACACAATATATAAAAAACGAATAACATATCGAATGTTTTAAAAGCTAAAAATAAATTTTTACATAAAAGTCTTGATATTAGAGTACTTTTCAACTATACACACAATATCTCTTGTTGGATGGAAGTATCGACAGCCAAACTCTTGAATTTTAATAGCCACAGTTCATCAATAAAAATATTCAGGTTTGTGCCGCCAGTTTATTAATAAACCATTAGCACCGCCATAGAAACAACAATCCCCTTAAGGAAAAGTACATTTTTTTTTTTCTGGTTATGACTGTAAGCTTAGAAAGTGTCAGCAAGACTTAGATCAGAAGGTTAAAGGTTCTGAAATGAGAATGCCTCCAATGAAAAGCGCATAGGAAGAAGAAAATCTCCAGCATTTTATTAGGTGGCGATAGAATAAATACTGGAAGGATTTCTGCTGCTTGTCATGTGATGAAGGTCAGGACAATCAGTTTGACAGGCGTGGGGTTTCCACCAGGACAAATAAACCTTGAACTGATATATGCCGTACACGCGAGGATAACATTATCCAAAATCAATTTTCTAAAGCAGGAAAGAGAAGGGGGAGGGGGGGGGGGGGGGTAGTCAATAAAATAATTCAGGCAGCAAAAGCTCCTGCATTTGTTTAGCTTTTCATGTATTCTGTGATACAGAGAGGTTGGAAAGCTTGTAATAAACTAAATGCAGTATAATGTTGCCTTATATAAAAAAAAAAATTATTTTTACTTTTTTTTTTTTTTTTTAATACTTTTAGAATGTGTTTGAAATGCCACATCCTGAAAGTACGGATACCTATACACATGGAATGACGACAACCGCACCCTGACCTTGTGTGGGTGGAGCTTGAGTATGCAAACTGATCACTGTTCACCCCCACTCCAGGTATATGTTTGAGCAGGTTAGGAAACCTGTCCCAACCACTATAGCAGGGATATGCAATTAGCGGACCTCCAGCTGTTGCAAAACTACAAGTCCCATCATGCTCTGCCTCTGGGTATCATGCTTGTGGCTGTCAGAGTCTTGCTATGCCTCATGGGACTTGTAGTTCTGCAACAGCTGGAGGTCCACTAATTGCATATCCCTGCACTATAGGATCTCTCTTAAAGTGGAAGTAAACCCATGGATTTATACAGTTAAAAAAAAAAAAAGGCATGCCGGGAATGCTAACTGCACATGGGCTATGCTCTCAGCCAAACTATCAAACCATTCAATGGCTGGTATCATAACGAATCACATGTGCAGCACCAGAGCAGTTGAAGATTAAACAGAGGCAAAGATGGCAGCTTCCTTGGCTGAAAACGATAGGGGAGTTTACTTCAACTTTAATGAGTTAATGCTAGAATTCAGCTCCCCACTCCACCCTGCATAGACAGGGCAAAAACCCTCATTACTACAGCATTCTAAAACTGCCATGTTAAAGTGTATGTTACCCCAACACTTCATATTATCAATATGTGTATGTTGTACCACGTGCCTGTGTTAAAAAGTATCCTGTTCTTTGTATTTCTTCGCTTGTGTGAAATACCTGGTGATCTTGCCAGTCCCCCTGCTTTTCCATTTCAAACTGACCACGCTAGACATGAGCGCACATCCATCTCAGTGTGGTCAGTTTCCTAGGTGTGCTGGGAGCACAGCCTGCCTGTCCTTCAATGGCAGAGTTTGTGTTAAGATGCTCCCCCTGCACAACCCTTCACTGGGAAGATTATTGTATTGCCCTCTCCCTCCCTCTGACACACCACCCTGCGGTCTCCACCCCCAGGGCTCTAAGCCCCTTATGAAGCAGAAAGCAGAGGTCATGTGATCACTGGTAAATAGCTGGCTTGCTATGGGGGAACTTGCAGCAGAGAAGAAGCGGAGTGTACCATCGGGGAACACCAGAAAAGGGCAGGCAAGTATAACTTTTCAGGAAAAAAAGAAAAATTTGCCTTTATAACCACTTTAATGCTTACACATTTATACAGGCCAGATAGCAGAGCTCTCGCTATACTTTTGGTGCTGTGACTCTCAAACATGCAACATTCTGTGATCTGCAGCACCAGATATATAGCGGAAGCCTGGAGCTCTTTAAGGGTGAAATGGTCTCAGGGACGCGGTATGTAGCGTTTTTATGATCTGCTCATTTGGCAGAATGCTGTCAGATTACAAATGAGGCGGTTTTGGTTAAATATAATACAGAGCAAAACTCGTCCATCAGACATCCCTACTCTTAGCCCTCGTACACACGGTCGGACATTCTGCCAACCAAATCTGTTGGATTTTGTCCGACAGATTGTGTCCGAAACTGTTGCATACACACGGTCGGACCAAGTTGTCGGAAAATCCGATGGTTCAGAACGTGATGACGTTATTTCGTTACGACGGGACTACATTCACGCTAGTAGCCAATAGCTTTGATGTAGGAAGTTGATCTGAGCATGCGTGGCACTTGGTCCGATGAAAATGCTCTACACATGATCGGAGTATGTCCGATCGGACCAGTTTGTTGGAAAATATTTCCAACAAGTTGGAAAATTGGGTCCAACGGATATTCCGACGCAAACAGTCCGATGCATACCACACACAGTCGGATTATCCGACAAAACGGTCCGATAGGACACGTTCTTACAAATATATTAATTTGGTATGGTTTCAATGTTAACATGAACTTTCCAGTCATGTAAAAGGAAAAAAGTTTAACGCCAGCCAATTCAGAGGACCAATAAAAAGAGAGAAATGGGTCCGACCTATAATGTATATCACCCTGATGTTTTTTCCTTGATAGAACAAAACTCCTACAGCTTTCTTGGTACAAAAACACATAACATACATATTAAACTACTAAAAATATTTTCAGTATGGCATGTGTTCCATGGCTTTATTACATTTACAATTTCAGGCCGTCTTTCTTCTATTTTCATCTAAAACAGCAATTTTTTTTTTTTTTTTTTTTAACAAAGCTTTTCTTGCAGATACAGGGATAAGACACACCATTTAACACTGGCAAAGGTGCTTAAAATAAGCAGATATTATTTATGTAAAACTTTTTATCCCTTAGGCCCCTTTCACACATGCGGACAGTATGTCCGTATTTCATCCATCCATTTGCGGATGAAATACGGACATGCATGCATTGCTATGGGATAGCAGGTGTCTGCGGATGAACATCCGCAGACACCCGCTATTGTCCGATTCTGCAGATGGAGGAACACAGACAGACGGTCCGTGCTCGTCCGATCCCCCATAGAGGAGAACGGAGAGCTGACAGGGCGGTCCCGGCACCGGCTCAGCGGGGACAACGGAGCGATCCCCGCTGAGCGAGCGGATCATCATGGGACGGATCATTACTGATCTGTCCCGTGTGAAAGGGGCCTTAAAAAGGAAAAAAATATTGTTTGCTGTAACCGATTATAAAGTATTGGTTGAAACGTGGATTCAATTTGTTAGTGTATTTAAATCTGCAAGTACTTCTAACACTCCCCTCCCTTCAGACTGACAAGGCTAATGCCCAAAAGGTGCTCCCTGTGCTCATTTTTCCAGAGTGGGAGGAACTCGAACATAGGGGGGGTGTGTTACCAGATGACCAGGGCAAACAAATGCAGCTACCACATCTAATGATTGGTAAGCTGCAATATATTAAATTTTTCGGGTTTAATATTGCTTTAACTCAGAGAATGCCAAGAGGGAAGGAAAGAAAGAAAGAAAGAAAGAAAGAAAAAGAAAGAAAAAGAAAGAAAAAGAAAGAAAAAATGTATACTTTAGAATCACTTTAAGGCTGGGTTCACACCGCTGCGGCAGCGAGAACCGGATGTGATTCGCACCGCACTGCAAATCACATCCCATCTCTGTGCGATGCGAGTTCAGCCATACAGATAGTATGGCTGAATTCGCATCGCACCCGCCGCAAACTCGCACGGGACCCTTTTTTGGTCCGCAGCAGAATCGGATCGCATGGGTGTTCACACCATGCGATCCGATTCCTGTCCGAGTTTGCAGATCGCACTGCGATCTGCAAACTGATCTGGGGGTGTCATTAACATTTCACTGACACTCCCAGCAGTCCGCATAGGGCAGTGTGAACTGCCGGCGGGAGGCATGCGATGCGGGAAAAGGCCACGGATTCGCATCGCTCCAGTGTGAACCCAGCCTAAGGTCTACATGGTACGGTGTTCGCATTCCTGCATGACAATAGTGTTCCAAATCCAATGTTCCTACCAGGAAGGAGCTTTAAGTTGTATACTTTGCCAGATAGACATATCTTCATATTTATCAGAGCTTTGTTGGTCTTCAAAATCATGTTCAGAGAAGGATAAAAAGGTATGAAAAGCTCAGCAAACGTTTGCCGAGAAGGAAAAAGCATTCTGAAAAAAAGTAAAACAGGTTTTCTATTTTACCCTCTAATTGAGATGGGCATCTACATTGCTTGCACCTTTTTTTTTACCCTCTCAAAACGCCGCAGTTTCAGACTTTACACCTAAATTCCCATCACTTTATCTGATGCACCCACTGGGATTAGGTCTAATTTATTTTATATTGCAGAGAATGCAGCACTCTGGTAAAAGCAAATATAATGAGAGCAACAACAAAAGCGTCCAAGGCTAACCTTTACTTCTGAAAATGCTAGATAACCTGGTCGTCTTGTTGAGCCCTCAAATCAAGTACATTAAAAAGTGACGGTAAAGGCAGAAGTTTTTTTATCTTAATACATTCTATGCATTAACCACTTTAACTCCGGAAGGTTTTAACCCCCTTCCTGACCAGGCCATTTTTTGCGATACGGCACTGCGTTATTTTAACTGGCAATTGCGTGGTCGTGCGACACTGTACCCAAATAAAATCGATGTCCTCTTTACCCACAAATAGAGCTTTATTTTGGTGGCATTTCATCATATCTGCAGGTTTATTTTATTTTATTTTTTTCAGCTATAAACAAAAGACTGACAATTTTGAAAAAAAAACCACACAATATTTTTTACTTTCTGTTATAGCACCTACAAACTATGGGATAGATTTAGGAAATGTTTATATTTTATAAATATATATATTTTTACTAGTAATGGTGGAGATCAGTGATAATTAGCAGGACTGCGGCATTGCGGCGGACTAATCCGACACTAAGTGACACTTTTTGGGGACCAGTGACACCAATAAGGCGATTAGTGCTAAAATAAATGCACTGTCACTGTACTAATGAGACTAGCGGGGAAGGGGATAACATCAGGGCAATCAAAGGATTAAATGTGTCCCTAGTGGGTGCTTTCTGTGGTTCTAAATGTGATTGGCTCCCACTGTGTCCAATCACAGCGGGAGCGGGTCTTCAGCAGCAAACCAGAAAGACAATTCTCGGCGCTTACCCACTTCAGCCCTGGAAGATTTTACCCCCTTCCTGACCAGAGCACTTTTCACAATTTGGCACTGCGTCGCTTTAAATGACAATTGTACGGTCGTGCGACGTTGTACCCAAACAAAATTTGCATCCTTTTTTCCCACAAATAGAGCTTTCTTTTGGTGGTGTTTGATCACCTCTGCGTTTATTTTTTGCGCTATAAACAAAAAAAAGCATCAATTTTTGGAAAAAAAAATAAAAATATATTATTGCCGCCCGCTAAAGAATGGTACCAGGGTGATGCCTGCAGCTGCAAGCACCATCCCGGTAAAAACCCTTGAAGCAATAGCGGTAATACTGGGTACGTTTGTGCCAGATACGATACTGCAAAAAAAAGTGACCGTATCGGCCACCGATAATCGGTTGATCCCTACTGGAAATAATCACCAGGTACTTCACACAAAAGGAAACAATACAAAGAACAGGATACTTTTTAATGCAAGTACATGGTACAACATACACTTGGACTACGAGATGTTGGGGTAACAATTTTAAACCTAGGCTTGCCACGTGGCAGTTTACATGAGGTCAAAGTCTGCATGGAAAGTCCTTCAAGGTCTCTAGTAGAGAAATTGGCCCTATTGTGAGTTCTCGTAGGAAGATTAATGTTAAAAAGCGAAGTTCACCTTTGGAAAAAAAAATAAAAATAAATGAAATTTGGAAATTTCTTTGCCAGAAAAACAAAATAAATAAAATTAGTAATTACCATATTTTTCACTCCAAAAGATGCACCTAGGTTTTAGTGGAGGAAAACAAGAAAAAAAAATTCTGAACCAAATGGCTGCAGGTTCTGCTGGGAGCTGGCTGCGAACCTGTTGGTCTTGTTAGCTTGTAGGTACTGCTAGGAGCTGGCCCAGTAGGACCCACAGACCATGGCCAGCTCCAGCTCCCAGCAGGACCCACAGCGTTGAGGGCCATCTTGAGGTTACTGGGTGGACACTGGGGCAGAGTAAATGGGGTGTATTGGGGGGGGGGGGGAATAGATGGGACTTGGGGGTCAGCTGGCCTTGGGGGTGTCAGGGACTCTCACCTCAGTGATAGCCTCTCAGCTGCTAGTGCCAGCTCAGAAGGTCCTTCCACGGCCTCCTCCAGTTCTGTGGGTGATGCTCCTGTCCTGGGGTCAAGCAAAGTTAAAGCCTGAGCCAGTCATGTTGGTCCCAAGTCTCGACTCCCTGGCGCACCCTGTCTCCAAGATCCTGGGAGTTGTAGTTCCCTGGCTGTGCGGTTTCTCCACCCATGGGGTAGAGCTTAAAAAGGTGCACGGAGTGGACTACAACTCCCAGAATGCAACAGCGTCAGCTAGTTGGTGGTCGGCGGCCACTGCGTTAGAATAGTTGGACCGAGGGGGGGGTCGGCTGTGGTGGAGGTGGCAACCTTTTTTTGGGGGAGGAAAAAGGTGCGTCTTATGGAGCGAAAAATACGGTGCAATGCCAGGCTCCTGCAGACTGTCAGAGCTGTCTGCCCATACCTCCAATACAGGCATGCAGTTACTGAAGTCCAAGAAGATGAATGAACTCACCAGCACCCTTGTAGTTCATTGAGAACTACAAACTATCTGCCGCAATGGGGGACAGCAGTTGTAGTTCACCAATTCACAAAACTGTAAATGAATGACACAGCCACGTGGGCGGAGTTCTGGATGGTCACTCTGTATCTGAATATTGACAGGTGCAAGGAGAAGATCCCTCGCCTGCTGTCACCATAGAAAATAGAGGCGGGGTGGCGGCAGGCGATTTAGTAACACGTTACACCCTGAATATTGGTGTACCACGTAACAGGTTATTAAAGGGGAACTTATCCAAGCTCTTTGAGTGAACTGATATACATTATCTACGGTAAATACTCTATAAAATGCCACAAAATTATTAGTTCCATGTAAAAAAAAAAAATCTGGCACCTATACATTTTTAAAAAGTGTAACAAGCCATTTTTGCGTGAACTGGATAGGTTGCGTCCGGTAGTCCAAGTCTTCAGATAATAAGAGGCATCACACATACATCCAGAACGAATATTATGAACAAAGACTTTAAACAAAATATAAAATGGAGCGGATTCTACAATAAAACCTAGAAATACCAAGTAAGTGCCCTCAGCCTTGGCGAAGAAGGGTCTTATTTAGAACATCTGACACCTTTTTCACATCAAGGTCAGTCATATGAATATTTACTACCTATCAAGGGGATCTGTATGAATGCAGTAGCATACCTCCTGCTGTGCTTCTCATTTTCGAGTAATTATGCAAAAACAATGGCTGTGCAAAGTGAGGGAGAAATCTGACTAAAATAGACAATTGTAGACACTCACTCAGGTTGAACTGGATGGACTGGTGTCTTAATTCAACCTTACTAACTAACTATGTAGGCAGTTACTTTGTTCCCACTTTATGAAATGTGGGAAATACTGGTCCTGTTGCAAAGGTTTTTCAACGGTTTGCTGTTAAATCAGAATTCAGATCAGGAATTTTATAGTCTCCAGCACAAAAAAATTTGCATTACAAAAATGTGGCAATGGCATGTACTATAAGCAGCACACAGTAGGCAGGACTCAGGGTTCTGCCAGCGAGGTTCCTTGTGGCATGTGATTCATTCTCTGTCATTAGGATCCCGGTTGTATTACAGGATAAACACTTCACATCTGTAGGCACGATGGTGTAAAATGAGCTTGTTCACTCCCTCTCTCAACTGGAAGAAAATAATACATGGAATACTTCGAGTGTTACTAAACCCACAACAATAAAATCAGTCTGTACATGCAGTAAAGCATGCTCCTTCTACTCACTGTGGAACCTAAGGGGTCAATCTTTTGCATTGTGTATAAAGGCTGTTTGATCCTGTCTTCTCTGATCCTCTTCTTCCACAGTCTCCAAAAAATAACCTGGTATTTACAGAGCCAGGGGACAGGCTGCACATGCTAAGTTTCATAGTTAGTAGGGTTGAATAAAGACACCAGTCCATCCAGTTCAACCCGAGTGTCTACAATTGTCCCTATCCCTGTACATTGCACACTCACATTGGTCCCTACCCTCAAGGAGCCCACAATCCAAGGTCCCCATTCATATACTAGGGACAATTTTGGACAGAAGCCAATTAACCTACCTGCATGTCTTTGGATTGTGGGAGGAAACAGAAGTACCCGGAGGAAACCCACGCAGGCAAAGGGAGAACATGCAACTCCAGGCAGGTAGTGTCGTGGTTGGGATTTGAACCAACGACCCTTCTTACTGCTAGGTGAGAGTGCTAACCACTACACCACTGTGCTGCCCCTTAGTTTGGTGTGTATTCCTAGAGAGTTTTTTTTTTTCTTGGGAAAGTGCATGTGACCAGCACAGGGCCAATCAGCACTGCCCAGACAGAGGGTCAGGGAAGAATGAAAACTCCTCCTACAAGCTTTACTAAGAACTGATAGAAGTAACAAGAATGCTATATACGGCTAATGAGAAAAAGGTATTTAGCAGTTTATATTTACTAAAATAATTGCATTTCCATGTACTGTATACTGTGGGAGACCAGATATAGCAAATGCAGGTTCTGGGTTTAGTAACAGTTTAAGGCTGGATTCATATCTCCATGCGGAGCGGCTCACGGCAGGGGTACAGTGCGCGTCCCTGTTCACGGTTTCAGGTCTGATTTCGGTCCAAATTTTTACCTGAATTCAGACCTGAAATGAACCAGAAGACACAAAGCACTCACGCCGCAGCCGCCCCAAAGCTGTGTAAACTGGCTCCATTAAGAGATGGTCACAGGCACCTGACATGTAAAATTGGATGTGGAGAAACCCGCATCATATTTGCAATAGCGTGAACCCAGCCCAACTCTTTTTAGGGATATAGTAGATTCTACAATCCCATTGGACAATTAATAGCAGTTCATCTGTTTCTAACATCGAAGAGCAGAGTGAAACCAGCTAAAATGATCATTTTATAGTAATAAAGTTCAGCAGATAGAAATCAATCTATATAGGGCATACAAAATGTATATACCGCATGAAAATCCAAGAACATTTCCTCTATTAGCCTTGCATATGTAGGAAAGGCTTTAAAAAATAATACATTTTAATTTGGCAGAAGCTGAACGTGTGCAAACTATGGTAAATCTTTCACAGGCTTTAAGAGCAAATCACAGACGAAATCAGTGATCTGAGATTTGTAAATCAGATCAGAACTGGTGGCTTACAACATATGCCTTGTCATAAGATGTACCCAATGTTATCAGGACGTGGATAACCATTCATAATAGTAAAGGCTCATTCAGCTGTGCGGCTCTCTGATGTATCGGTTGGTGCTTGTAAACGCACAACCTGGGCTGATGAATCACAGTCCCACAGCGCTGGGTGATCTTTCGCTTTTATGAATGATCAGTGCTGTCTGGACCAGTGCCGTATATATGACACAGCCCTGTAGCAAATTGAAATATCACTCAGTGTTATGGTGCTGTGTATGTGTACAAGCAGCTGCAGAAAGATACAAAGCGCCAAAGTCTGCACGATCCTTTGTGAATGTCAGCGCTGGTCTTCAGAGTGGCCCCCGTTTCCAGAGATCAGCTAAGTCATTCACAAATGCATCTCCTTCCTAGCAGTGTTGTCGGACAGCAAGGAGGTGAGAGACTCTCTGATCATGCTGCTTAGCAATGGCAGAACAGACAGATGCCTGTGAAACCAAGTGCCACATGCACTTATGCTAGGATTCACATCTATGTGTTTTTGCTGGCCGTGGTTTGCGCGGGCACGGCAGCCCATTCAAATAAATGGGCTGCTGTGCCTGCTTTTCCACAAAAAAAAGATGCATGCACCTTTTCAAGAATGAGGCCAGGGGGAAATCGCGTCCATGCGATTTCCCTGTGGTTCCCGCACTGCAGTTTTACATGCATGGGGGTGTCGTTCAGAATGAATGGCAGCCCCGCGTGTTTTCGCAGAGCAGTGTTTTGTGGTTGCGGGTGCGATTCCCACACCCACAAGCAGACTTGTGAACCAAGCCTTACTCCCCCAAAAGTTTAAATAAAAGTTTAAGTAGTCTAGTGAGACCTCCTTATGTCTAACGATGTACCATCTGATATCTCACTATCTAGACCTGTGTTCACTGCAGTACCAGATTTAAACAGAGACAAAACTCTGGTTCTAAAAAAAAATTAATAATTAATTATATATATATATATATATATATATATATATATATATATATATATATATATATATATATATATATATATATATATATATATATATATATATTTTTTTTTTTTTTTTTTTTTTTTTCCTTAGAATCTCAAAAGTGTACCTTCTATTGCTCTCAGCCTCCTCAAAATCTTCAAATTCTTTTTTTTGGTGCAGTGATCTGACTGCTACATTAATTCTCCACAGCCCCACTATAAGTAGGAACGTAGCCACTCGCTGTTAATCTCTACCGAGATGGACTATGCATTGTGGGCTCTGTAGTGCACATATAGTAGTTCACGTGACCACAACTAAAGTACACGTCTCTGTTGACGTAAAGGGAAGGAAGGAGAGGTTCAGTAGCTTAAAGGACCTTACAAACACAGAAAAACACTGAGAAATTATTTCATGAGAAATGCAATTGCAGGGCCATTAAGTAGTAGATGTGAATGAATGATTTTCGGGGGAATAAGAGTATTTAGTGTCACTTATGGCCATATGCTAGCTGGAAGCGGTAACTATCAAATATTTATATGTAATATTTTATAATCCCTTAACTGAAAAAAAATTGGAGGCCTTTTATTAGTTTTAGTTCTTAAATGGGTATTAAACCTCCTTGTAACATTTATACAGTGAGGAAAAAAAGTATTTGATCCCCTTTTGATTTTGTATGCTTGCCCTCTGACAAAGAAATGGTCAGTCTATAATTTTAATGGTAGGTTTATTTTAACAGTGAGAGACAGAACAAAAAATATCCAGAAAAACGCATTTCAACAAAGTTATAAATTGATTTGTATTTTAATGAGTGAAATAAGTATTTGATTACCTATCAGCAAGATTTCTGGCTCCCAGGTGTCTTCTATACAGGTAAAAAAAAAAAAAAAGGAGTGCTCCTAATCTCAGCTTGTTACCTGTATAAATGACACCTGTCCACAGAAGCAATCAGATTCCAATCTCTCCACCATGGCCAAGACCAAAAAGCTGACCAAGGATGTCGGAGACAAGATTGTAGACCTACAAAAGGCTGGAATGGGCTACAAGAGCATCCCCAAGAAGCTTAGTGAGAGGGTGACAACAGCTGGAGCGATTATTCGCAAATGGAAGAAACACAAAATAACTGTCAATTTCCCTCAGTCTGGGGCTACATGCAAGATTTCCCCTTGTGGAGTTTCAATAATTAGTGTAGCAGCCCCCCAGTGCCCCCGTTTTACTTCCCTGAACTCTGTCTTTCCCACGCCGGAAACTAGCACACCAGCTCCAGCCAGTGTCTTGTGTCCTGATTGGATAGACTGATAGCAGCACAGCCATTGGCTCCCATTGCCATCAATAAAATCCAATAATGAGGAAGCTGGGGGCGGGGCAGAATACTGCTGTCTGTGTTAATAGACGCAGCAGCAGGACACGGGAGCACCCATTCACGGTTGCCCCGAGGGAGAGCACTTCTCGAACGGGGCACTAGAGAAGAGGAGGAGCGCTGTTGAGGGACCCCAGAAGAGGACGTTTGGGGCCACACTATGCAAAACCAATACAATTTTTACAAATTTACCTTTATACATCCTTTAAAGGTCCTCGAGTGGCCTAGCCAGTCTCCAAATCTTAATCCCTTAGAAAATATGTGGAGGGAGTTGAAGGTTCGCGTTAAACGTTAGCCTTAAAACCTTAATGACTTGGAGAGAATCTGCAAAGAGGAGTGGGACAAAATCCCTCCAGAGATGTGTGCAAACCTGGTGGCCAACTACAAGAAACATCTGACCTCTGTGATTGCCAAGAAGGGTTTTGTCATCAAGGACCAAGTCATGTTTTGCGAAGGGGTCAAATACTTATTTCACTCATTAAAATGCAAATCATTTTATAACTTTTTGGAAATGCATTTTTCTCGAAATTTTTGTTCTTATTCCGTCTCTCACTGTTAAAAATAACCTACCATTAAAATTATAGACTGATCAGATCTTTGTCAGTGGGCAAACATTCAAAATCAGCAGGGGATCACATATTTTTTTTCCCTCACCGTAGGTACTGTAAATATCTCCTAAACGTGCACCATTTAGGAGATATTTACTGTTTATTGCATCGATGATGTCATCGGTGCAAGCACTCTGATGGAACTGGCGCCCGTGCCGCCTCTTCAGGAGTGAGTGCGGTGACCAGCAGCTCCGCGTACATGCCCGGGAGTGACGTCACACGGCTCTGGTCAGTCACAGCCAGAGTCTGCGGCCCCGGAAGAAAGACAGGCAAAGATGGATGCGGCCTGCAGCAGGAGCGGCGCGGGCTTCGTTTGCAGGCAATTATAACAATTTGCTAGTATGCGATGCACATTATACCTTTACTTTGCAGAGAAGAAAGAAGAACCCATCAGGGTTTATTTTCTCTTTAATATAAACACAAAAAATATACATAAAACACTAGGCATTACCTTTGCGTTAAAATTCCACCACAGTAAAAAAAAAAAAAAGGCATTTAAAAATGTTGATCTATAGTACATATTTAACAAGCACATTATAGATCTAATAAAACTGTCAAGAGAACGGTGTTTATAGAAATGGCTTTAAAAATCCTCTGTACCAGCTAACCATGTTCACAGGTCATGTTGTCCCAGCATTCCATACAATTGCTAACCACCCCACCCCACCCCACGTTCAATTTGCATCAGACAACAAGCACCACTTGGCTTCGGCCCAGGATGTAGTGAGGACATGACCTGCATACAAGAAGTTGTCAAGCCCTGTTTAAAAATTGCAGCTCCGTTTTAAATATTTAAAATGTACGCAAACCCCAACAATGAACGCCTCTTTTTTGCTCCTTTTACTACGGGAAATATACCACTGGAGGTCTTTTGTGCTACCTATTTGACAAGTGCAAAAAAGCCCTCAGAAATTCAGAGCGGTCCTGTATGTTCTACACACTTCTAGTGTATTATCAAAGAACCTACTTAGCCCTCCCAGTTTTTATCCCAGACTACAGAATCATTAGCCTTTATGTTACAGTGATCTGAGAGTGGGAGGATTTGAGCAGTTTTGAAAAAGACACAGAGAGGGTCTAAAACCGTTCTGTCCACAAATAAGCTGTGTTGTCAGCCCACAAAGTCTTATTCGAGCATTTCTGGCAGATGAACATTTTTCTCTACTTGCAGGTGTCTCTTAATCCCTTGCCAACAGCTCATTTAGAGGATCTAAATACTGGGAGGTGGAGGTGGGCATTTCGGTCATGTGACCACTGTGATTGGCTGTCACAGAGGTCACATGATTGGAAATCTCCTGACCACTAGTATGCATGAGGAGCATCCCAGTACCCGCTTATTACTAAGCTAGGAGCGTGTTCTCAGCACTGAAAAGTGTTTACCGAGGGATACATGTGGCCAACAGCGTTAAAGCCCACCTGCTAGGAGGCCGCATATATGGGATGTATCTATAGGAGATGTAATTGTATCACAAAGATATGGAATATTTTTACCTCGACGTATATCTTTATTGCTGAATTAATGGGAGATATAAATGACAAAAATAAGGGCAACCCTGAATTTGATTATTTTTTTTTTTAAATGCAAGCAGTTAAAGTACCTGACTTTAAATAGGTAATTGCCTCTGGCAGTCCCAAGTAATGCAGGGCTCAGACTGAAAGAGGGGAAAGGAGCTCAGTTGTGCTGCAGTGCTCATTTGCTAAAGGACATGCTGAAAGATAATAAGTATCAAATAGAAGCTCATCATTCTGCGGTTTCTCCTTTACTATCCAATCACAAACTAGAAGCAGGAAGAAGACCTTAAAAGTTGTAAAGGCAGGTGTTTTTTTTTTTTAATCTTAATGAGCCCAATCTCTCCCCAGCGATGTCCACAAGTGTCTTAGCCATACGGGACTCTTCTCCTGATTGGCTGAGACACAGCAGTGGCGCCATTGGTTCCCACAGCTGTCAAAGTCAGTTAGCCAATCAGGGGAGAAAATAAATACAATCTAAATTATATATATATATATATATATATATATATATATATATATATATATATATACACATATATACACATACACACATACAAAGACTTTGCAATAACTTTAACTGTTATTTAAAAGTGATGTGTGGCAAAAGAAAATAATCATATACACCTAGATGGCTGCAGCACTGATCGCAGCTCCAGATGCCTCTAGAACTGAGCGATAAAAGACTACTGATCGATCTGTTCTCTGTCTTCAGTGAGCACTGTCAATCACCAACTCTCTGATTTACCCCTCCATCACTCACCAGCTGTGGTGGCGGCAGGAGCAGCTGGCTCAGGCTCTCAGCAGTGAGCTGAGAGTTTAAGGCAGCTGCTGGTCAGGCTTCTGGGTGGATCCCGACATAAAGATCAGGATCTCTCCAGTGCCTGGACTGACTCTGTGATGTCAGGCGATAGTGAGGTTTAGCCCCGTTGGCTGAAAATGGGTCACAGGAGTGCAGAGCTAAATGAACTCCTGTGAATGGGAGCAGTAGGGCCAAAAGAGCTTTAACATTACTTATGCTTTAACTGCATCAGACTAATATATATATATATATATATAGATATATATATATATATATATCCAGACAGGGCTATGCTGTGTCACGGATGTATAAAACTTAAGGATGGTCAGAAAACCTAATCCACTGTCAGGTAAAGACAGATTTCATATATAGTATGTATTTATTTTACACCATTTAATGTTTTGACTCAGCTTGAACTTAATGGGCCGCCAATATGCTATCTCTATATTACGATGTACCTGTTAAAAAAAAAAAAGAATTGCCTTTTTGCATCTGCTCACTGCTGATATCTTCTGCTGCTCCCTACAATGTAGGCCATGTCAAATGACCAAATCTGTAGCAGACAAGTGTCTGTAGAAGCTACAGAATTGCCCTCCTTAACAATATCATTGCAAAGAAAACCTGAATTTCAGTAAATGAAAGGTCTGTCACAGCCATTCTGGTGATTTGTAGCTCCATTGCCTAGCAATTAATTTTTGCAGCACTCGGAGCTACCTATAAAATAGACAGTTTCACTAGCTAATCATGTTATCTAATGCAATTGCTAGCAGTAAGGGTATATCAGAAAATAGAAGTAAGCCAGCTGCAGAAACATAAGCAAAAGATGTATAGCTGCTATGAATCTGTGTGACATGGGCTTAAAATGTGAAGGCAGGAAAGTGACACCAACCTCACTCAGACCTCACTCATTGCCCTCTAGAGTGACCGATTCCACAGCAGTCACCAGCACAACATTGTGAGTGAATCTTTCACATATGGACACAGACAAGTAAAAACATTAACAGAAGTTGTGAATGCCGCAAAACTCCGCTCCACCCAAAAATAGAAATTTGACTTTCGAGCAAATCCGAACCCAACACAAAAAATTTAATATATTGCAGCTTACTAATAAATTAGACATGGTGGCTGCATTAGTGTCCTTTTCCAGTCTGCCCCTTTTTTTTACCTTGTAATCCTGGAATACTTTTCTTATCCCTTTATGTCTATATTCATTTAGTCACTGTATCCTTGACTGTCACAAAAGCTGGACTTCAAACATGTCTGCCTTGTTCATCTCTATTACACAATAGGTTCTTTGTACTTCTAATTCAGTTCACTGGAAAGGGACAAGTAGAATGCATTTCTGGTAAAATCAACAGGTAGTTTTTTTACCTGGTACATATGTTCTTATGCTTAAAAATAAAATAAAACAAATGCAGCAACCACATCTAAAGACTGTTAAACCACAATAGATATTTTTATTTTTGGCATTAGATATGCTATAAATACAACTGATCAATATATCCTGTGAAGTACTCCTCTACCTAAGGTAATGTTTAAAACCTTGTCACAAAATAATCTCAAGTGTATGTAAGCTTTACCAAAGCGCTTCTCTGGGCAGGAGGTGCAGTATTTTCAGGTACCGATCCCCTTTGTTTTCAGCTGCTGTAGGAGGAAAATACAGACCGGTTCCAATAAACGCCACCCCACTCCTGTCTAGGTTCCAGGGTTAGGCAAGGAAGAGATGAGATCTACCCATCAGCTGCCCGTGATCGATGAGTTGCCGACCCTGGCCTAGCTGCTCCAACCAATCATTCACACCCCCCTTTGCCCACAGCGTTCTAGGACATGTCACAGCTCCCAGAAGGCTGTGGGACCATTCACAAATTGCATCCCAGCTTGTGCATGTGCAGTGTGAAGCCGCAGGGAGTCATAGATGGCTTCCCTTAGTAAACAAGCCAGCACTAAGGACCTGAAGACTAGTGAAGAACTGGCCAAGGTGAGGACAGCGCTAGATCCTTGGACAGGTAAGTTCCCTTTTATAAATTTTCATTTATTTTCATACAGCCTAAATATCCACTTTAGGTTCAAAGTTGCTGGTTTCTTAATTGCCCTCTTAAAGAGCTAAGGTACCACCTTTGACCCAATGTATTATATATCAAGCTGCTTCCACTAACTACTAGGGGTGCAACGGATAGTCACTGATCCGTGATCCAAACGGTTCACCCCGCTCAGATCGGCACACGCCGCGATCCGCGGAGTGCTCCATGGTCACAGCCTTAGGAAAGGCCATGGCTTCGGCCTAGCTCTGAAGCGGCGGCCATCTTTCTACACCCAGGCCGTTTACAATGTGATCGCTCCGTCAAATGACAGGACGCCGGTTCCTCTCTCCCCTCTCTGTACTGGTCTGTACAGTGGAGGGGGAGAGATCGGATGGATGCAGCGCTGTGAGCTGCATCTGTAGTGTCCTCATCGCTGCACTTTGACAGCATACTCTGCCATACCCTGCCAATATTACAGTGGGGGAGATTGTGGATATTACAGTGGGGACTATATGGCGGTGGAATTTTCACAGGTTTTTACAAATTCAATTATTATGTGCTGATCTGAAAAATGATCCGATCCGTGACTCTGATCCGAGGACTCCGATCCGTGAGTTTTTTGATCCGTTGCACCACTACTAACTACAATAATGTATATAACATTTCTCAGTCTAACTACTTGCTGTTCATCTCCTTTACCATCAGTGCAGCTCCAGTGGATTAGCGCATACTCAATACTTCAGTGCGTTTCTGTGTGCAATATCAGGCTGCGATTCAATAATGGTTAATGAAGTAGACATACAAGAGGCATAAGGCTCATAAATGCAGCCACTGACAAGCATAGCAGAAGCTACCACTGAGGACAAGGCCAATATTAATAAGTTGTTAGGAACATAATATTACTGGAGGAAGAAAACGCCGTCAGAAATTCTGTTTTTCATTTGATATGAAGCAAAGTGCAGCCAATTGTTTTAGGATGAAGGCAGTTTACCAGAAGCTGCCTGCAGTGTTTTTCAATGGGAGCTACATGGTCAAGCCACAGGCTAGACAAATCCCAGGAGCCAGTAAGCCAATAAACTTCAATTACAGCAAGTGCCTGATGTTTAAGAGCCGCCTCCTGTTGCTAAAAGAAGCAAGCATTCTCTGGCTCCTTAAAATTGCACGGTGCCTCCAAAATCTAACTGGCTCCATAATTAGGCATTCATTTTTGTACCCCATTCCCCATCTCAAGCTGTTTTATATGTTATTCCTGAATAACGTTTACATAAATATTTTTCACATCAAAATGGATTCCACATTAACTGGAAATCCCTCAACTGCCTGGAACCTTTACAAACAATAGAGGTTTTAGAAACCAACAGAGAACTTTGTAGATAGCAGACTCGTAAATAACGAAGGAAAACATGCTTGAACCCAACAATAATGGTTTAAAAATATAAACCCAGTCTCAACAGTCATTTTCTAGAAACCCTGACAACCCTGCTCTTCAGTATAGTACAACCCAGGTGAGTCGGTACCTTTCTTCAATACTTACCTGCAGTACCAACTGCGGGAGAAATCCTCCGGAAATAGGACAGCCCTGTTAGCATGCCAACGTGGAAGAAAGATCAGCAAAAGATAGTATTGTATGAAAGCCCACTTCAGCAAAGTTTGACAAATCAAACTATTTCTCCATAGGTAGCAGGGTACTTTATAAGGCAGACCTCACCAAATAGCAGAATAAGAAATACCAGACAGGAGCCTTCCATGTAACCAGATGGATAGGTCTCATCTGAACGGAAAGTCAGTCAAGTTATGCTTATATATAAAGATTTATTTGGATTATTGTACCTTAAAAAGAAATGGGGCCTTACCCCACGAAAAAAAAAAAAAGAAAAACCTCTAGCTTAAGACCCCTTTCACACCACACCGCCCATTGCGTCGGCGGTAAAACGCTGCTATTTTTAGCGGCGTTTTACCGCCGGATTTGCGGCGCATTTCGGCCGCTAGCGGGGAGGCTTTTACCCCCCGCTAGCGGCTGGGTTAAAACCGCCAGCAATATGCCGCAATAGCGGCGTTTTGCCGGCGGTATTACAGCGCTGCCCCATTGATTTCAATGGGGAGCAGCGGTGGAGGAGCGGTGAACACACCACTCCTTCACCGCTGCAAAGAAGCTGCTGGCAGGACTTTTTTCTGACGTCCTGCCAGCGCACCCTCGGGCTTTCACACTACATACAATGGTGCAGCTTCTTTAGGGCAGATTGCAGGCGCTATTTCTAATGCTATAGCGCCTGCAAAACGCCCTGGTGTGAAAGGGGTGTAAAGGGATTGTAAAGTAAAATTATTTTTTTTTTTTTTAAATAACAGACATGTTATACTTACCTCCACTGTGCAGCTCGTTTTGCAAAGAGTGGCCCCGAACCTGCTCTTCTGGGGTCCCTCGGCGGCTGTCTCTGCTTCCTCCCGTAGGTACTTCTCACGTTCATACGAGCTCCCTTGCATGGTGAGAAGCACTTGCGGGCGCGCTCCCGTGATACAGCTGGTGGCTATAGCCGCTCGCTGTATCACACGGCCCCGCCCCCGGCGCTCCGCATCAGTGGATGTGATTGACAGCAGCGCGAGCCAATGGCTGCGATGCTTTTCATCCATCCACTCCAGCCAATCAGCGGCCAGGCTGAGTGGTGAAGAGGATTTCGGGGGCGAGCGCGGGATTTTCGAGGGGTCGGGTAAGTAAAACGTGGGGGTCTCGTGGCGCAGGCACTGTCAGATGTTTTTTCACCTTAATGCATAGAATGCATTAAGGTGAAAAAACATTTACCTTTACAACCCCTTTAAGTGAAATCCATCGTTTTATTTCATGTTTATTCCACTGCCACAGAGTAAATCTCATAAATATGCACTGCTGTATCTCGCTCAATTATTTCCATGCTTGGGTTTCCAACTATAATGTTAAACCAAATGTCTTTTCATTATCTGCAGTTTGAAGCAGCGGCATTTGCATGTGTTTGGATATTTCACAGTTTTTTTTTCGTTCCTCATTGCTATATCATGAAACCAATCGTTAGGAAACACATTTGGCAATGTATACTTACAAAAGCAAGCTTTCAAGGTTGAAAACCATACTGCTATTAAATATCAAAAACTACTTAATTTATCAATAAAATGCCAACAAAGTAAAAAGAGGAGACTTAATTAGCAACGGCTGGAAGATCAATAACGCCTTCTCACATAAATTATAAAAAGGGATGAACACCAGCGACTTCCTCAGAAGTCTATTTTGTCTTAAATCTTTGCTCCTGGTCCAGTTCCCTTAGATTGCACTGGGACTGTGCTTCCTGAAGCCTGTGAGGCCTAGTAAAGTCCTCTCCTTCCAGTATTAATGGCCATATTTAAAAAAAAAAAAAAAAAAGGATTCTGATGCTGCATCTTTCCCCTGGCGCCTCTTCACTGAGAACCGAGCGATTAAACACAAGCAGAGAGCTGCAGATCAGTGTTCCTCAACCTTTTTCCAGTCGGGCGCCCTTGAAAAGTATTTTCAGCCTTGAGGCACCCCTTCCAAGACTTGGTTCACGTTACTTTATGTATCGTGGAATACACGAAACATCACGCTCGTTCCCGACATACAGAAAAATGCTTTTTTTTTTTTTTGTTGTGCCATTAATTCTTAATGGTACCCCACACAATGCAAACATGGGGTGCTTTTGGGGTGCTGCAATTTTAAAAAAAGGGACCTCTTTCCCTGCATTTCTGCAGGTAGGGAAGCCCATTGAAATTAAGGGCCTGCTCTACTTACAGCACGCATCCACACAGATGTGAACCAAGGGCTTGTTCACATGTTAGGTTGGAGGGGCAGTAAAACTACATGGTTAAGCTGTTTTTACCACCTCTAAGTGCTCCCCTTTAGCTGCAGAGGCATCAGCAGGGGATGTACACATGCTGTGGTTGCAGCTGGAGGTACAGTGCCTTGCAAAAGTATACCCCCTTGGCTTTTTACCCATTTTGTTACATTACAGCCTTTAGTTCAATGTTTTTTTAATCCGAATTATATGTGATAGACCAGAACACAATAGTCTAAGTCGGTGAAATAAAATTATAAAAATATATACATAAAACTTTCAGAAATAAAAAAAAAATTATAATTGCCATGTGCGTATGTATTCACCCCCTTTGTTATGAAGGCCATAAAAAGCTCTGGTGCAACCAATTACCTTCAGAAGTCACATAATTAGTGAAATGATGTCCACCTGTGTGCAATATAAGTGTCACATGATCTGTCATTACATATACACACACACCTTTTTGAAAGGCCCCAGAGGCTGCAACACCCAAGCAAGAGGTACCACTAAACAAACACTGCCAAGAAGACCAAGGAACTCTCCAAAACAAGGGACAAGGTTGTTGAGAAGTACAAGTCCGGGTTAGGTTATAAAAAAAAAAATCCAAATCTTTGATGATCCCTAGGAAAACCATCAAATCTATCAAACAAATGGAAAGAACAGGGCAAAAACAGCAAACATGCCAAGAGACGGCCGCACACCAAAACTCACTGACAGAGCAAGGCAGGCATTAATCAGAGAGACAGCACCGAGAAAACAATGGGGCAGCGCTGCAAACCCACCTGCAAAGTGCCGCTGTAGTGGCGCTTTGCGGGTGGTTTTAACCCTTTTTCGGCCGCTAGCGGGGATTAAAACTGCCCCGCTTTCAACCGCATAGTGCTGCTAAAACTAAGGTAAAGCGCTGCTAAATATAGCGCTACTTTACCGACATCGCATGCAACGGCCCAGTGTGAAAGTAGCCTTAGTGATGTCATCTCTCACATTCACTTGTACATTATTCTTGATATATAGGCATACCTCCACCCCTTTTTTTTACCCCCTCTGTTCCTGCAATAAAGGGTATACCCTTGAATAGTTGCCAGACAATCATGAGAGCTGTTGAACCAGGTCTCTGAAATTCCCACAAAATCCAAAACTTCCTCATACAACAGTATCTCTAGCTCACCCATCTTGTCTGCCAGGCATTGGTGAACATGCCACGTAGTTTAGACCGGTCACATACTATCCTCTAATTGGGTGTTCTGAGATCACAACTAGGACTTGTTACTATACTAAAAGTTGGGTTTATGCACTTTAGTCAACCTACCACTAATGCCCCTAATACTACGATCTGGAATATATTCCACGCTGACTATCTCTATCTCTACCTCTGGGAGCCCCCCCCCCTTCCCCCACTCCTCCAAATT